>NC_057810.1:388148887-388451056 GCF_018294505.1 Triticum aestivum | reverse complement strand
CTCCATGTAAACATACAATCTTGGTCATGTATATCTTAGCTAATTTGGCACTGCTGTAGGTAGTCTTTACTGGAATGAAATGAGCTACCTTCGTCAAATGATCATCTACAACCCAAATCGAGTCATATCCTGAACGAGTCCTGGGCAATCCCGTGATGAAATCCATGCCTAGTTTATCCCACTTCCATTCGGGTATCGTCAATGGGTGTAACAATCCTGCTGGCTTCTCATGTTCTGCCTTCACCCTCTGACATACATCACAAACTGCTACATACTCTGCAATATCCTTCTTCATTCCGGTCCACCAGAAAGTATTCTTCAAATCCAAATACATCTTGGTATTTCCTGGGTGAATCGAATATGGTGAATAATGTGCCTCTTGCAGAATCAACTTCCTGATCTCCGGGTCGTTGGGTACCTAAACACGGTCTTCAAACCATAGGGTATCGTGCTCATCCTCACGAAATCCCTTAGCCTTCCCTTCGCTCATTTTCTCCTTTATTGTCAGGACCCCGACACAATGCCACATCGATCTAGCATGTAACACCTCATATCACTTTGCGGCCTCACGCACGGTATTCCCACGGGTGTCGCCTTACCTTTGCCCGGGACCGTTTGCGCCTTTTGGCACACGTATATGACAGTGTCGCTAGCATCCATATGATAAGGAGCCCGGGCTGACATGGCTAGTCGTAAACCCAAAGCGGCACAGACTTACAGGGACAGGCATCCATGACCCAGCATCGAACGTGTCGGTCATCAGCGAGTGAATCCAGGCTGTAGCACTGGGCTAGCAGGACTCCGGTGAACCGGGCTGTAGCGGGCTAACAGGACTCTGGTATTCATCGCGTGACATTTCCCCGAAGGGACAGACACAGGAACGAAGAAGGACACATGCCGGCCAGCCTAAGTGTTCCGGAGCAGTAGCAAGCTACCATGGCTCAGTGAAACACTAGGAGACATTTCCCGGTAAGAGAGGCTACTAAAGATAAACAACTAGATGGTCAGATCCCACACATACCAAGCATTTCAATAACATACACACAATATGCTCGATATGTGCAAATACAACATGGCATCACAACATGACTCTACGACTCAAGTAATTATTCGATAGGCTCCGAGGAGCGAGATATTACAAACATGGGTCTCATGACCCAACAATCAGAGCATACAAGTCAAAGCACAAGCGGAAGCTATCATGTCTGAGTACAGACATCTATAATGAAAAAGGCTGAGAAGCCTGACTATCTACCAAATCCTGCCGAGGCACAAGATCGTAGCTGAGGTAACAAGCTAAACGTCGAAGACCACGCGGAAGTACTAGTGAGACTGAAGTCTCTCTGCAAAAACATAAAATAGGCAAACGTGAGTACAAATGTACCCAGCAAGACTTACATCAGAACTATCTACATATGCATCATTATCAACGAAGGGGATGGTGGGGTTTAACTGCAGCAAGCCAGCTTTGACTCGGTGGCTATCCTGAACTACGACTGCAAGTAACTCTTTGAGGTGGCGCACACGAGTCCACATATTCACCATATCAATACACCACTATGGAATCGCTCCTGTCTCCCTACGAGAACGCCATCCATAGCACTCACGCTTATCTTGCGTATTTTAGAGTATCCACTTTCACTTGTCTATGAACTGATATAAGCAACCCAGAAGTCCTTTTCCGCGGACACGGCTATTCGAATAGATGATATTAACCCTGCAGGGGTGTACTTCTTCATACATGTTTCCACCACTTAGCGTCTGCACACGACATGTGCTCGGCAGACTTCAAGCGAAAGCCGACGTGGGTGTAGACCACGACCTACCTAAACACTCAAGTCTCTAGTCCAGGTTTATCGCCTATTCGGGTTCCATCCATGAGGAGATCCGGCCGGAGTTTCGCTCACAGCCCCAAACGATGTGAACAGGGTTCCGTGACACCAAACGGGCGCCCGGTTTACCCGGCCACGTGCCTACCGCATCACAGCCCACCCCTACGGTCAGCGCTGTCCACGGCCTCCAGCATACTACAAACACCAGAAACTACTTGCAACTCCTGGACAGAGGACAAGGGTGAATAAGAAGTCGAGCGGGGTCATATTTCAGGGCCCAATGTATGGTAGTAGCTGAATCATGGATCACAAACACAGAACTCAGTTCCTGAGGACGGCTACAATGAGACAACCCACCATGTACTCCTACATGGCCTCTCACCGCTACCTTTACCAAATCGTGTTCACACACTTAGCTCACACACAGTAGGACATGTTCACACGCCTCTGATTCATCCCCGATGAATCAGACCTGACTCAACTCTAAGCAGTAGCAGGCATGACAAACAAACATGAATGAGTAGGCACAACAGGGCTCAAACAACTCCTACTCATGCTAGTGGGTTTCATCTATTTACTGTGGCAATGACAGGTCATGCAAAGGATAAAGGGGTTCAGCTACCGCAGCAAGTAACAGATAAATCGGTGTTGTCCTAATGCATTAAAAGAGAGCAGGGGCGAGAGAGTAGGATTGTATCGGAATGAACAAGGGGGTTTTGCTTGCCTGGCACTTCTGAAGATAACATTGAGTCTTCATCAGTGTCAACGATCACATCATCGGTATCACGTCTATCGAGAGGGGACAATTACCGGCAACACAGAAGGAAACACAATCAATGCAATGCACAATATGATGCATGCTATGACATGGAAATATGAATGTGTTTTGGGCTAATGCAACTAGCAACAGATTAAATGAAGTTGGTTTGAATATAAAATTCAAATTCAAACTCCATATGTGATTATTCAAATGCCATTTATATGATTTGTGCTAAACAGCATCTATAAGTTGTTCTAACATGCATGAAAATGGTACAGATGGATTCCTTGAATTTTTCTGATAATTTTTCATATATAAATTATTTAATTTGGAGTTACGGTTAATTTTCTATGATTTTTAGAAGTTTTAGGCATTTTCTGGAATTTCCTGGATATTAATAAATCCAGTAATTGAGTTAATGCGCCAGCCTGACGTCATCATGACGTCAGCAGGTCAACTGGGCGCCTCCAGGTCAAACCTGACACTGGGACCCACATGTCAGTGTGATTAGCTTAACTAAAATTAATTAAAACTAATCCTAATAGTCAACAGGGCTGGGCCCCACCTGTCATTGACTCAGGAGAGTCAACCGGGGCCCACCCGTGGTCAAAGTCAAAGTCGGCTGCCGGTGTTTAGCCACCGGCAAGCCCGACGTGGCGGCGAGAGTGGTTTTGGCCACTCCGGCGACCAAATGGGCCGCGGAGGGCATCTAGGAGGAGCTGGGGACGAGCCGAAGCTCCTGGTGGAGTCAGTTGCGCTCGGGGCGGCCGGAATCGGTGCCGACGGCGAGCGAGGTGGCGGCCGGAGCTCGGGTGTGCTCGGTCTCGGCGTTACACGGCACGGCGGGCGCGGCCGATGGGCTCTACGGGATGCTGGGGTCACCAGGAATACCCGGAGGCAACGAGCGCAGGCGGAGAAGCTCGGGAGCACGGAGCTCACCGGCCATGGCGGACGGCGGCTTCGGGTGCTCGTGGGGCGGCGGCTACAGGGCGCAATCGAAGGGGGAAAGAGGGAGGGGAGGCGTAGGAGCTCACAGCGGTGCCGTAGGGATGGTTGGCCGGCTCGGGGGCGCGCCGGAGTGGCCGAATCGACGGAGAAGCTCCTCGGCGGCCGGCGGGGGGGGGGGGGGAAACGTCGGGGGTGGCGTTCCGGGGCTTTTCTGGTCGCGTGACATGACGAGGAGGTCGAGGGAGGACCGGCGGAGCTTCCTGGGGCGTCGGCGAGGCTAGGGGTGGCCGGTGGCCATGGGTACGGCGACGATGGCGGCGAGCTCCGCTCGGTGGTGTGCGCGAGAGGGAAACAGAGGAGGGAATGGGGTCCAGGGGGAGAGAGGGGAGGTGCAGGGGGCGAGGGCGTCTCCGTGGCGTCGCGAGGGGGTCGGGGAGGAAGCAGGAGGTGGCTAGGGGGGGAAGCAGGAGGTGGCCGAGGCAGCGTCGGCGAGCGCCACGCCTCGCCTCTGCTCGTCCTCCTGGCAGGGGAGGAAGAGGACAAAGGAGGAGGAGGTGGGCTGGGCCGGCTGGGGGGGAACTGGGCCGGCTGGTGGGCTGCACGGGTGAGGCCAGGTATGTCCTTCTCCCTCTTATTTTTGTTCTGTTTTATTTTTTTCTATTTCTGCAATTTGTTTTTGATTTGTTTTAAATATCAAATCATTTTATAAAATCCTGGAAATAAATATGGGTGCTTTCTGAATTATTCCAGTGACCCTTATCAATTTCCAACATTTATTTGAGCATTTAAAATATTTATAGTATTTAAATGCCCAAAGTCAAATACAATATGATTTAATTCAAAAATCCAAAAATGACCTAAGGATATATTCATCATTTTTGGCAGAGGTTTCCACCTTAACCAGAAATCATGAACTTTTCTTAGGGGCCTTTTGGGTTTATTGAAAAGATTTTAACTTACCCTAGTTGAGTTGATTTAATGCTAGGGTTTGAACATCCCCATTTCAATTTTAGGCAAAATTTAAACATGATGCAACACATGACTAGCTAGCTCAGAGCATTACCAGAAGCTAGGGATGTGACAACTCACCCCCACTAAACAAGAATCTCGTCTCGAGATTCAAGCGTAGGGTAAGGTGAAAGGTAAGCGCAACTAGTATAATCTTCACGATCCAGGGTGCACTTCAGTTGAACGTTGATTTGAACACCATCTTTGTCTTGTCGTCTTGCTCTGAGCACTCCTGTCAACATGACATGGAGGGAAGAAGGAGACTCTAGAAGGGTCGATCTTCTCGAAGATCGAGCAACTCACGGAATGAGACATAACAATATCTCTCGAGCTGAGAGACGAAGCACAGATCTGAAGAAATGGAGTAAGACAGACGACGAGGGTTCGCTAGGTGGACCACAATTCCACACCTAAGAAGGTGGTAAACGATTGTCCACGTAGCGAGGAGTTGAGTTGCCATGATACCACGACGAAACATCCTGAAGGAGGGTGATTCGTAGATTATCCCCTTAAGTGGCAAAAAGAATTACTTTTGATTCAGAGATCACTGAAATTCTTTAAACCAGCCTAAGGCAATCACAAGCGATCGTTTGGAGGGGGTCGGTAGAATGGCATACTCAAACTTGGGTGATGTGGATTACCTTGTTGAAGACAACGTAATGGATGATTTTTGCTTATCACCGGAAATGGAAGGGACCCATGGTAGAATGGCCCATTGGCGGTGCAAGCTGGGAACAAAATGCAAATGCTGAGAATGATTCTAGTAACTGGGGAGAGGCTCAACAATAGAGAGTTATTCCACTATTGGAATGGTTATAGCATAACCGAGGAAGTTGAGAGCAAACCTAGTTAGTGTCGACGGTAACACCTAACGCTTGTGCGTGCTCTCAAGAACTTGAGCATTTCCATATTCATCAAGATTTTACCAATATCCGTGTCAAGGATCCTGGCAACACAACATACCACCATGATGAACAACGATGGACGATGCAGATGCATAGGAAGATAACATCAACTCAGGTTTCACCCTAGCGAGGCCAAGGAAACAAAATCTGGATGATCGACCGAGAGACATTTAGCACTCCGCTTCTAATGTTCTCCTTGACGTGCTAGTGTAACCTATTCATAGATATGGTTTGATAACTAGAACATCAAGTAAAGGTCGGACTTCGGGAGCAATAGAATCCATAAGGAACAGTTACAGAGGTAAATCCTACGAAATCCTTATGGGGAGGTGGCCAACTTCCTCAAACAAGATACTACAATAATAAGTCTTCCGGCTGGTGTGTTGGCCACGACATCCACTTTACCGGTTATCGAGGAACCAATATTATAGTTCTTGGGAAATATTCCAACCATCATATCTGCCTGAGACTCAGATCTGGTTGGTGTCAGGATATTCCAGACTCATCGAGTCTAGGAAGAAAAATGAAAGTTTGCAACACAAATCGACGAGATGACGTTGCGGGATTCTCGGGAGATGAACTACGATAGCAAGCTCCAAAACATGAGCTGGTTCTGCTACAAACATGTGAACACGTTGTCCCAGACAAGCATGCCCACATGGTAGTCTTACAATAAAACACTACCGAGTTCTGGTTGGGAACCATCATTGAGGATATAGGAATCTTGTGCAGGAACTAGTATTTGCACAGCAACTCCTTTACCTTGAACAAATCAATCAGTGGCTTGGTGTGCTAGGGATACATATAGAATGAAGGTTGCAAGTCTCCAGACCACAGAATACTTCGCACATGTGTATGACTGACTTGGGATGATTCCAGAGGAAGCAGAACTAACTTTCCCAAATTCACGGCGGCAACTTTCACCAAATGCACGTGTATAAGAGAAAGTCACTCCTTTCATCAAACAAATACTTCATGAGCTAGCATGAAGAAAATGCTTTCAAAAGTTTCCAACACTAGCTTAATGTTCAACAACATCATGGAGGAGATAAGGGTGTTGTCAATGGGCTCAGCAACAATTCATCCAGATTCCCATGGAGATGGAATTCCATAACTATGTGATCAAGGTGATAGTATTGGTCAGACCAAAGATGTAATGGTGTATGCTCGAGGGATCCACCACGAATAAGACAACATTACGAGCATCGTTGGTACTGATTTGATTTGACGATAGCCCACACTCAAATCAAAGGATTGATAAGACAATAGGTCCAGCAACTGATCACAAGGACCAATCGATGAAGATATCATCTTTCTTCAACACACACTACACAAGAATATCCCTTTGGAACGAACTAAGTCAGACAAGCTTTTATCTTCCAACTCTCCAAGTTGTTGTCTAGCTTAACCAACTAGCTCAGGGATATCTAACACCGATTCTTGGAGAGAAGGTGGTTCACAAGAAACCAACTTGATCACGAACTCAACATAGCGGTCAGGTGACAACCCGGTAACACCTCCAAGAAGATATTTGGAAAGTCACGAACCACCGGTATGTTACTAAGCTCGAGAACAATCTTGCTTTTGAGGGCAAGACGATATGATCAGATGAGTGAGGACTTGACAAGATCCTAACTCATCAATCGAAGGGTGCACCGAAATAAGGACTAGGTAGCACGATCAGTCTTAGAAGGATGATTCAAAAACCAACATACTAAGAATGAAATTATTATCCTTTAACTACCAAGCAACGAGGTTGCTGGGAGTATTGATTTCACACATCACAATTCATTTGTCGGTATTCCGGTTGCATCAACACGAAGACCGAGGAATGACTAATGACGACAAGAAGTATCACTGTACCAGGAGTTCATAGGATGGGGTGCAATTCCTATAACAATCCCGATTTAAAGATGGTAATACTCCAAGATAGAGCAGAACAAAAGCTGGATTAGCAATTTGTTCTGTGGAGCACAACTTTTTTGACCCAATCCTAGATATGGAAGAGGTACTGGAGTTTGTTTCTCCTAGTCATTCCGCGATAGAATGGCTTGATGGACCACAAGAGTAATAGGCATCGATAAACGAACGCACACATACTCTTGACTATCAATTGATAGACGAAGGTCAGTAGACAACTAAAGAGGGACAACTCAAAGGAACATATAATTTTCTGAGTTGTGGATGCATAGATTAGTATGTCGAGCGAGATCAACATTTCTTCCAGATAACCCATGCAGAGAGGTAGGACTGGCAGAGTCGTAACATATAATGGAGAACTCATCAAGAGCACTCTGGTTGTGATCGTTCAGTTCAACGAGGAACTTCTGCCATAAGTAGTTCATGGTATTTGGAAGAAGGATGTACCACGAACCTCGAGGACTATCGCAAAGGTTACTAATATCCTAAAGGCACTAGCAATTACTATCAACATGAAGTGGGTAGAGTGAATCTCGGGTTCAGAACCCAGGAGTAGAATACCTACTACTAAGTAGCATCACGGGATGCTTTCGAGAATAAAAGCCAGAATCATCACACTGGGGATCACAAAACATTGCTAGATTACTAGGTGACTCCCTAAACACCTAGGGCCATAATAGTAACTCCAACATAATGTCAAGGCAATAGAATACCTCAACTCAACAATTAGTGTGATTGAGCTGGCATAAAGGAGCATCGAAACCAGAGGAAAAGGATTTTGCAAATGCATCAGACTATTTAGAAACCTGGAATGACTCGGACAGCATAACGGCTGTAAATGCTCAGAAGAGATTTAAGACATTCACAAAAATGGTGGCATAACCACTCAGAAGCACAATATCAAGGTTTCGAGATCAACAGTTAACATACAGAAGATAGTAGGAACTGAACTGAGGCTTGAATCCAACAATCTTATAAGTCTACTGATTAGTAACACGTGATCCTGATGGAAAGAAGAGATAGCCTAGTTCTTAATCCCCGCAGGAAAGATAAGATGACTCAGATCAGAAGGGCATGAGGTATAAGGAGTAAAAAGAGCCTTACGTTCCATCCCACAATCAATTCCCTTATATAACTAAAGAATTTCTAGACTCAACTTCGACCAGTTTGGCTTGGTAATCCTACAGGCAGTCAAGCTCTGATACCAACGCTGTCAGGACCCCGACTCAATGCCACATCGATCTAGCATGTAACACCTCATATCACTTTGCGGCCTCACGCACGGTATTCCCACGGGTGTCGCCTTACCTTTGCCCGGGACCGTTTGCGCCTTTTGGCACACGTATATGACAGTGTCGCTAGCATCCATATGATAAGGAGCCCGGGCTGACATGGCTAGTCGTAAACCCAAAGCGGCACAGACTTACAGGGACAGGCATCCATGACCCAGCATCGAACGTGTCGGTCATCAGCGAGTGAATCCAGGCTGTAGCACTGGGCTAGCAGGACTCCGGTGAACCGGGCTGTAGCGGGCTAACAGGACTCTGGTATTCATCGCGTGACATTTCCCCGAAGGGACAGACACAGGAACGAAGAAGGACACATGCCGGCCAGCCTAAGTGTTCCGGAGCAGTAGCAAGCTACCATGGCTCAGTGAAACACTAGGAGACATTTCCCGGTAAGAGAGGCTACTAAAGATAAACAACTAGATGGTCAGATCCCACACATACCAAGCATTTCAATAACATACACACAATATGCTCGATATGTGCAAATACAACATGGCATCACAACATGACTCTACGACTCAAGTAATTATTCGATAGGCTCCGAGGAGCGAGATATTACAAACATGGGTCTCATGACCCAACAATCAGAGCATACAAGTCAAAGCACAAGCGGAAGCTATCATGTCTGAGTACAGACATCTATAATGAAAAAGGCTGAGAAGCCTGACTATCTACCAAATCCTGCCGAGGCACAAGATCGTAGCTGAGGTAACAAGCTAAACGTCGAAGACCATGCGGAAGTACTAGTGAGACTGAAGTCTCTCTGCAAAAACATAAAATAGGCAAACGTGAGTACAAATGTACCCAGCAAGACTTACATCAGAACTATCTACATATGCATCATTATCAACGAAGGGGATGGTGGGGTTTAACTGCAGCAAGCCAGCTTTGACTCGGTGGCTATCCTGAACTACGACTGCAAGTAACTCTTTGAGGTGGCGCACACGAGTCCACATATTCACCATATCAATACACCACTATGGAATCGCTCCCGTCTCCCTACGAGAACGCCATCCATAGCACTCACGCTTATCTTGCGTATTTTAGAGTATCCACTTTCACTTGTCTATGAACTGATATAAGCAACCCAGAAGTCCTTTTCCGCGGACACGGCTATTCGAATAGATGATATTAACCCTGCAGGGGTGTACTTCTTCATACATGTTTCCACCACTTAGCGTCTGCACACGACATGTGCTCGGCAGACTTCAAGCGAAAGCCGACGTGGGTGTAGACCACGACCTACCTAAACACTCAAGTCTCTAGTCCAGGTTTATCGCCTATTCGGGTTCCATCCATGAGGAGATCCGGCCGGAGTTTCGCTCACAGCCCCAAACGATGTGAACAGGGTTCCGTGACACCAAACGGGCGCCCGGTTTACCCGGCCACGTGCCTACCGCATCACAGCCCACCCCTACGGTCAGCGCTGTCCACGGCCTCCAGCATACTACAAACACCAGAAACTACTTGCAACTCCTGGACAGAGGACAAGGGTGAATAAGAAGTCGAGCGGGGTCATATTTCAGGGCCCAATGTATGGTAGTAGCTGAATCATGGATCACAAACACAGAACTCAGTTCCTGAGGACGGCTACAATGAGACAACCCACCATGTACTCCTACATGGCCTCTCACCGCTACCTTTACCAAATCGTGTTCACACACTTAGCTCACACACAGTAGGACATGTTCACACGCCTCTGATTCATCCCGATGAATCAGACCTGACTCAACTCTAAGCAGTAGCAGGCATGACAAACAAACATGAATGAGTAGGCACAACAGGGCTCAAACAACTCCTACTCATGCTAGTGGGTTTCATCTATTTACTGTGGCAATGACAGGTCATGCAAAGGATAAAGGGGTTCAGCTACCGCAGCAAGTAACAGATAAATCGGTGTTGTCCTAATGCATTAAAAGAGAGCAGGGGCGAGAGAGTAGGATTGTATCGGAATGAACAAGGGGGTTTTGCTTGCCTGGCACTTCTGAAGATAACATTGAGTCTTCATCAGTGTCAACGATCACATCATCGGTATCACGTCTATCGAGAGGGGACAATTACCGGCAACACAGAAGGAAACACAATCAATGCAATGCACAATATGATGCATGCTATGACATGGAAATATGAATGTGTTTTGGGCTAATGCAACTAGCAACAGATTAAATGAAGTTGGTTTGAATATAAAATTCAAATTCAAACTCCATATGTGATTATTCAAATGCCATTTATATGATTTGTGCTAAACAGCATCTATAAGTTGTTCTAACATGCATGAAAATGGTACAGATGGATTCCTTGAATTTTTCTGATAATTTTTCATATATAAATTATTTAATTTGGAGTTATGGTTAATTTTCTATGATTTTTAGAAGTTTTAGGCATTTTCTGGAATTTCCTGGATATTAATAAATCCAGTAATTGAGTTAATGCGCCAGCCTGACGTCATCATGACGTCAGCAGGTCAACTGGGCGCCTCCAGGTCAAACCTGACACTGGGACCCACATGTCAGTGTGATTAGCTTAACTAAAATTAATTAAAACTAATCCTAATAGTCAACAGGGCTGGGCCCCACCTGTCATTGACTCAGGAGAGTCAACCGGGGCCCACCCGTGGTCAAAGTCAAAGTCGGCTGCCGGCGTTTAGCCGCCGGCGAGCCCGACGCGGCGGCGAGAGTGGTTTTGGCCACTCCGGCGACCAAATGGGCCGCGGAGGGCATCTAGGAGGAGCTGGGGACGAGCCGAAGCTCCTGGTGGAGTCAGTTGCGCTCGGGGCGGCCGGAATCGGTGCCGACGGCGAGCGAGGCGGCGGCCGGAGCTCGGGTGTGCTCGGTCTCGGTGTTACACGGCACGGCGGGCGCGGCCGATGGGCTCTACGGGATGCTGGGGTCACCAGGAATACCGGAGGCAACGAGCGCAGGCGGAGAAGCTCGGGAGCACGGAGCTCACCGGCCATGGCGGACGGCGGCTTCGGGTGCTCGTGGGGCGGCGGCTACAGGGCGCAATCGAAGGGGGAAAGAGGGAGGGGAGGCGTAGGAGCTCACAGCGGTGCCGTAGGGATGGTTGGCCGGCTCGGGGGCGCGCCGGAGTGGCCGAATCGACGGAGAAGCTCCTCGGCGGCCGGCGGGGGGGGGGGGAAACGTCGGGGGTGGCGTTCCGGGGCTCTTCTGGTCGCGTGACACGACGAGGAGGTCGAGGGAGGACCGGCGGAGCTTCCTGGGGCGTCGGCGAGGCTAGGGGTGGCCGGTGGCCATGGGTACGGCGACGATGGCGGCGAGCTCCGCTCGGTGGTGTGCGCGAGAGGGAAACAGAGGAGGGAATGGGGTCCAGGGGGAGAGAGGGGAGGTGCAGGGGGCGAGGGCGTCTCCGTGGCGTCGCGAGGGGGTCGGGGAGGAAGCAGGAGGTGGCTAGGGGGGGAAGGAGGAGGTGGCCGAGGCAGCGTCGGCGAGCGCCACGCCTCGCCTCTGCTCGTCCTCCTGGCAGAGGAGGAAGAGGACAAAGGAGGAGGAGGTGGGCTGGGCCGGCTGGGGGGGAACTGGGCCGGCTGGTGGGCTGCACGGGTGAGGCCAGGTATGTCCTTCTCCCTCTTATTTTTGTTCTGTTTTATTTTTTTCTATTTCTGCAATTTGTTTTTGATTTGTTTTAAATATCAAATCATTTTATAAAATCCTGGAAATAAATATGGGTGCTTTCTGAATTATTCCAGTGACCCTTATCAATTTCCAACATTTATTTGAGCATTTAAAATATTTATAGTATTTAAATGCCCAAAGTCAAATACAATATGATTTAATTCAAAAATCCAAAAATGACCTAAGGATATATTCATCATTTTTGGCAGAGGTTTCCACCTTAACCAGAAATCATGAACTTTTCTTAGGGGCCTTTTGGGTTTATTGAAAAGATTTTAACTTACCCTAGTTGAGTTGATTTAATGCTAGGGTTTGAACATCCCCATTTCAATTTTAGGCAAAATTTAAACATGATGCAACACATGACTAGCTAGCTCAGAGCATTACCAGAAGCTAGGGATGTGACATTTATAGAAGCAACTTGCTTGTCTGTCTTTTGGGCTTCTCTGATTTTATCCATCAAAGTAGACTGAATCTCCAATGCTGCTACATAGCCTCTCGGAACTATTTCCAAACTTAGCTCATGAATATCCTCGGCTAACTCCTTTGGTATTTCTCCCGTCATTAGTGTGTTGACATGGCTCTTATGGCTCAATGCGTCTGCTATGACGTTAGCCCTTCCGGGATGGTAATGCAATCTCATATCATAATCCTTAATGAGCTCCAACCATCTCCTTTGTCTGAGGTTTAATTCCTTCTGCGTGAAAATGTATTTCAAACTCTTGTGATCCGTATACACCTCACAATGGTTTCCAATGAGGAAATGTCTCCATGTTTTCAATGCATGCACTACGGCTGCTAACTCCAAATCATGAGTAGCATAATTCAACTCATGAGGCTTAAGCTATCGTGAAGCATACGAAACAACTCTTCCCTCCTGCATAAGTACTGCTCCAAGTCCTTGACGTGAAGCATCGCAATACACTTCATAATCCTTGGTCTGATCTGGCAGAATTAACACTGGTGAGGTAACCAAATGTTTCTTCAACTCTTGGAAACTAGCTTCATACTCCTCAGTCCATATGAACTTGGTATCCTTCTTCAACAATTCTGTCATAGGCTTCGCAATCTTCGAGAAGTTCTCAATAAATCTCCGGTAGTATCCTGCTAGTCCAAGAAAACTCCTGATCTCTCCAACTGTTGTTGGTGCTTCCCAGTTTGTCACAGTGGCAACTTTAGTGGGGTCCACTACTATACCTTCTCCGGATATAACATGTCCGAGAAATCCAACTTCATTTAACCAAAACTCACATATGCTGAACTTGGCATATAACTGATGTTCTCTGAGCTTCTCCAGTACCAATCGCAAATGTTCCTTATGTTCCTCTTCATTCTTCGAGTAAACCAAAATATCATCAATAAACACCATGACGAACTTATCCAAAAACTCCATAAACACTTTGTTCATCATGTTCATAAAATAGGCAGGTGCGTTAGTCATACCAAATGACATAATGGTATATTCATACAGCCCGTACCTGGTGGTAAAAACCGTCTTAGGTATATCCTGCTCTAGAATCTTCAACTGATGGTACCCTGATCGCAAATCGATCTTGGAAAACACCTTAGCTCCTTGCAACCGATCAAACAGATCATTGATCATCGGTGGTGGGTACTTGTTCTTGATTGTTACTTCATTCAATCCGTGATAATCAACAACCATTCTTAACGATCCATCCTTCTTCTCCACTAGAAGTACTGGCGATCCCCAAGGCAAAGAACTTGGGTGAATAAAACCTTTGTCCAGCAACTCCTTAATCTGCTTCTTAATTTCCTCCAAATCTTGGGCTGGCATCCTGTACGGTCTCTTGGACATCGGCCCAGTGCCTGGCAGTAGTTCAATTAGGAACTCAATGTCTCTATCCGGTGGCATGCCTGGCAACTCTTCTGGAAATACATCGGGGAAATCCCTTACCACTGGTACTTGCTCATGTACAACTCCTGATAAGGAATTTACATGTGCCCTCCTTGGCTCATGCCGTGATACATACTTGATTCTTCTTCCTTCTGGTGTCGTAAGCAAAATTGTCTTACTGGCGCAATCGATGTTTACTCCATACATCGACAGCCAATCCATACCAAGAATTGCATCCAAACCTTGGGATTCCAGTATAATTAAATCCGTTGGGAAAACATGCCTTCCTATACTTAATGGCACTTGAAAACATCCTTGACTGGCCATGTACTCAGCTCCCGGTGAACTTACTAGCATGGGTGTCTTAAGAGTCCTAGTGGGCAGGCTAAACTTATCCACAAATCCCCTTGATATGTATGAACGCGATGCACTAGTATCAAAAAGAACAACTGTAGTAAATGTCTTAACCAAAAACTTACCTATTACTGCGTCTGGCTGAGCTTCAACCTCCTCCACGGTAACGTGGTTCACTTGTCCTCTGTTGAAAGGGTTCTGCTTCTTTCCTGAGCTTCCATTGCCATCACCATTTTGGGCTTCTGGACATTCATTTGCATAATGCCCCGTCTTACAGCACTTAAAACAAGTGATGTGGCTCAGCTCTACCTTGGTTGGTGTTGACGGGTTGGTGCGGTTTTGTCCATTGCTTCCTCCATTCCCGTTTCCATTCTTTGTGCAATTATGATTGTGCGAGCTACCACCTCCGTGAGTATGCTGAAATTGTCCTCCTGGCTTCGGGGTAAAGCGTAGCTTCTGCTGAGCTCCAGAATTGTACTTCCCCTGTCCATACTTCCTCTTACGATTGTCAATCTGCTGCTGCTTTCCTTCAATCATAAGAGCACAATCTACTAACTCCTGGTAGTTATTGAAAGTGGCTACCATCAACTGCATGCTTAGCTCATCATTCAGTCCTTCTAGAAACTTCTCCTGCTTGGCTGCATCCGTAGCAACGTCATCTAGGGCATAACGTGCTAGCTTACTGAAATCATCCCCATATTGGCCAACTGTTCGTCCTCCTTGGCGTAAGTTGCGAAACTCACGCTTCTTCATGGCCATAGCTCCTGTTGAAACATGGGCAGTACAGAAAGCTTGCTGAAACTAATCCCATGTGATAGTGTCTACAGGGTAAGTGGCTGTAAAATTCTCCCACCATGCTGCTGCGGGTCCTTCAAGCTGATGTGCGGCAAACTTCACTTTTTCTCCATCTGTACATCCTGCAGTGGTCAACTCCCTCCCTATCTTACGGAGCCAATCATCTTCTACTATCGGCTCGGTGCGACTGGAAAACACCGGCGGATTCAGCCTTAAGAAACGAGTCAGATGGTCAATAGGTGGTGGTGGTGGGTTGTTGTTGCCTTGGTTCTGTACCAATGTTTGAATCAAGGCATTCTGCTGATGAATCAACTAAGTGATCTCTAGCGGGAAAACAAATCCGGGGTCACGTCTCAGAGGCATCTGAGGGGTTTAAAGAAAAGACGAGAGTTAAGAATAGAATGAGGTCTAGTGAGAAAACACTACCCTTATGCACATGAGACAAAAACACACAATATCAATCCAATCAATTCAACAAAGGAATACAACAGTCTAACTATCATTACAAAAGTGCTTGGACTAAAACTAATTTAAATGGGGGAAATTCTACTACTGTTATGGTGGTCAACTAGAAAAACTGCTCCGATGAAGATTCCATGATATCTGCTCCAGCTTCATCAACATAGTCATCATCGCTATCGTCGGGATCCGAGTCGGTGTCGTCGATGATGATATAATTATCCGGGCAAGCGGATTCGTCCTCTTCTCTTTTGGGTGCTGAACCTCCCATGAATACTCCAATCTTCTCCTTTAGGTTGCCGTTCTGTCTTACTAGAGCGACGATCTCCTCCATATAGTCCTCACGTGTAACCTTGAGTTCTTCTACTAGCTCCTTGATCTTGGTCATAGCCTTCTGCAGATCCTCCATATCTGCGCACATCTGATTCTCCTGGCGTCAGATGTGTTGGTTTAATTCCTGGATATAAGCTGCGATTGATCTGTCTCTCCTGGTGCTGATCATCTCCCATTGCTCATCTCGGCGCCCACAAATTTGGTAGATAGTATTCTTGAGATCCTCGTGGTAAACTTCTCCAATTCGTCCCATGGCGATGTGAGCTGCCATGCTCTTTCCTAGGCTCCATGTTGGTGCATCAAAGGAAAACTCTATGGGCTCCGTGACTGGTGCAAATGTCCTTCCTGGAATGTAGACTTGAATCATCTAGCGCTCCTCTTCGGGTAAAGTGGCGTTGAAGGTCTCGGTGAAGCTTGTTACTCCTATGTTCAGGTATCTAGTGACTTCCTTCAAGTGATATCCAAAAGGTGAGTCTTCATCCGGTTGTGTGAACTTGTTCCTTGCATCCGCCATCCTAAAGAATAGAAAAGATGAGGAGTCAGAAATGAGAAGAAAGAGTGATGATCTAGGGCTTTAGCTTAGTGGCCGTGTCCTACAGTCAGCGTGTGCTCTGATACCATCTTTGTAGCGACCAGACCTCAAACATTCTGATCTCTGTGCTCAGTGTCATCCCTGGATCAGTAATGCTGACACCACACAGTACTTAAAGGATTTATAACAGAGTAGCAATCACACACTTATTACATCGAATGTCTCATAAGAGAACTTAATAAAATAAATATGGCCTAAGGCCATCTAAGTACGATAACAGCGTAAGACTTGGAAGAATAAGTGAGTCCATCAACTCCAACGGCATCACTGAGTATAGAACCACGACCTAAGCACCTTACTCGTCGTCTGAAAAGTCTGCAACATGAAACGTTGCAGCCCGAAAACGGGTCAGCACATGGAATATGCTGGCAATGTAACACATAGAGAATAATGATGGAATAAGCTATACAACATGCATATTTGGCTAGTGGAAAGCTCTATGGTTACAGTTTTGCGTAAAGCCAATTTTTCCCTACTGCAAAGGAATAAATTTATTTAACTATCATGGTGGTTGTTAAACATTGAGAATGGTTGACAGCATTCTCAATCCCAATTAAAAAGTACTCATTAAATAACCCAACAATATTAATTAGAGTAACATGATGAGATTCACATGATATCCAAGTACTAGATACTCAAGATGTCCATAACCGGGGACACGGCTAACCATCATTAGTTTATACACTCTGCAGAGGTTTGCGCACTTTTCCCCACGAATGACCGAGACATAGTCTTTCGGAAGCGCTAGCACCTTACATAGGGTAGACCGGTACACCTACTTTCCCCTACATCTGCTAGTCTACCCGTAAGAGTTTGCACGACTTAATCAACTATGCCAGAGCCCATAATGGCTTGTGGCTGCACACGTAAGTTTCTAGTTTGAATAATCTTATGATCCCTTTGAGCCTGGGTGGCGGTCCGAAGAAAAACAGGAAAATCCTGGAAACCAGGTACCTCAATCCACCCAAATGTGTGTTTAAGTTGCCACCTTAAGTAAACCATTAATTAACAATCTCACATCTGTCATGGATACACTCACCCAACCCACGTCTACTAGCATAGCATGGCATAAAGCAAACGTAGAAGTAACTCCCAAGGGTTTGAAAATAAAACAGGTAATAGGTACTACCTCAACTACTTCCCATAACCCACAAGTTAATTAGATCCTAATCATGCAATGTTTGAGGATTGATCTAATGCATAAAAACTAGGTATGAGAAAAGGTATGATCAAAGTGTTACTTGCCTTGCTGATGATCCGCGAAACCTAGAGACTCGAAGTAACAGGCGGCGCATTCCGGGTATTCTATCGCAGACAAACAAACAAGCATACAATAAGTACTCATCTAATGCACAGGTAAAACTCAAATAGAAGATCTAACCAGAAAGTTCAACTTAAGAACCCCGGTTTGCAAAAACAAACAAAACAAACGAAGCAACGGAAGTCAAACGGCGAAAGAAAACAGCTTCGTTTTACTAATCTGGATCTAAGTCAAATTTTACAGAAGCAAAAACTTGTTTAAGTTGGTTATTCGGAAAGAGGGTTTCGAGACGAAACTCCAGGCGCTTGAATCGCTTGATTCCGATAAACGAGCGAAAAGTTATACTAAAACGAAAATCGGATCAGGAATCGCGATCAGAAAAATCGCGGATTAAATCCGAGAAAAAAGAAAAACGACGAACATGTTAATGAACGAACGTTCGTTAACTAAACCTAATCTGACGAACACGTTCGTTAAACGAACGAACGAGTGAACGTTCACTAATTAAACTAAACCGAAAACAAAACCGATCTAATAAAAAAACCGAAACTAAAAAAACTGAAATAAACCGATGGAAAACCGATCGGTTTTCTAAAAAAAACCGGCACGGAAGTCGAGGCAGCGGTGAACCTCGGCGAGCGTGCGCGCGGCGGGGTCGGCGGGGTCCGGTGAGGTCGGCAGCGGGGTCCGGCGGGGCGGCGCGGGCAGCGGGTCGGCGGGCGGGGCGGCGGCGCGGGTCGGCGGCGCGGTGCTGGGGCGGCTGGGGTTTGGGGGGGGGGGGCGGCGACTGGGCCTCGGCTGGCTCCCCCCGGCTTATAAAGCCCCGCGGGCCGGGAGTCCTAGACGGACACGGCCCGTAGGTCGGTTGCGTTTTTTTAAATAAATACGCGCAGAAAATCAAACGAAAGAAATACTAAACGGACTCCAAAAATCCCGAAATAAATTTTCCCCGGCTTCTAAAATCAAGCCGGACAAGATGAACATTTATTTGGGGCCTAAATGCAATTTTCAAATAAAAGGCGAAAAACTCCAAAATAAAATCTTATTTGATTTTTTATTAAATCTTCACTATTTCTTTATTTTGGGAAAGTCATTTTATTCCCTCTCTCAAATTTTGATAGTAGAAATAATTGAAGATAAAATAAATAAAATCAAATGATCCTATTTTCAAAATTTGAGAAAACTTAAATATGAAAATAATGAAATCCCCAACTCTCTCCGTGGGTCCTTGAGTTGCGTAGAATTTCTAGGATCGAGCCAACAATGCAACAAAATATGATATGCAATGATGATCTAAGTATAACATTCCAAATTGAAAATTTGGGATGTTTGTCACATCCCTAGCTTCTGGTGCTGCCTAGTGTTTGCATCTTGCTTGCATCATGTTTAAATTTCTCAAACTTGAATTGAGGAATTTTGAAAGCCTTAGAATTTAAATAAAAGTAGGGCAAAAACCCTAAAATCTCATTCATTGTTTCCAAAATGCTCTTCATAGATGTTTAATATTTTTGGCAAGGGTTTTGATCCAAACCAAAAATAATGAACATTTTAAAAGGATTTATTTTTGGGACTTTGAATTTAAATTAATAGCAATTTGAATTTGAATTATATTCATACCATTAGAATATAATTTCAAATACCCCTGATATGTTTTATGAGCTTTTGGAAAAGTCCATATAGCAAAATAAAAATATTCAGAGGAGTTTTTGACATTGTTTGAATTTGTTTAAATTCAAAACAATGGCAAAAGATATTAATAAAAGAAAACAGAACAATAAAACAGAGCAGAGAAAACTTACCTGGCGCCAGCAACCGGCCCAGCTCCTGTGCTGGCAGCCCACTTGTGCGGCCCAGCCCACCAGGCGCCTCCCCCTGTCGCCTTCCTCCTCGTCCAGTAGGTAGAGGAGGGACACCGCGACGCCGCCGAGCTCGCCATGTCACCACCCTCCTGGCTGCCTCCTCCTCTCCCTGGGCGTCTCCCGCAGCTCCACGCCACCCCTGGAACCCCCTCGCACTCTCCCTCGTCCCCAACTCCTCCTCTATCGCTCTCTCCCGCGACGCCTGAACACACCGGAAAGCGCCGCCGCACGCCGACGCGGTCACAACCTCCCTCTCGCCTCGCCGTCGTGCCCACGCACCCCGCCACTGTGGGCTACGCCTCCTCATAGAGACGCACGGCGCCGGACGCCCTGGAATGCCGCCATCACCATCGTCTTCCTCCTCGGGCTCCGCCGCCCGCCGCCGCCGATTCGCCGTCACCGAGTCTTCCCCGAGCATGCCGAGGCCACCTCTGCACTCGCCGTGAGACCCTCTTCCTCTCCCCTCTTCTCTCAAGCTCGTGGTCGTTCTCTAGCTTCATTCCCCATCACGGCCGAGAACATCTCGCCGCCGGCCATGGCGTAGCCGTGGCCACAGCCACTAGAGCTCCCACCCGAGTACACCATCGTGCTCAGAACGTCTCCACGAGCCAGTTGCATGCCGTAGCTCGTCCTCCCATGCCCCCTAGTGGTCGCCCGTGGCTCACCCGAGCTCCGGCGGCCGCAACCGAGCTCGCCGCCGTCGACTCCGGCCACACCAGGCCCGGAGACCACGACCATCCGACGCGCCATCGCGCCAGCTCTCCGTAGGGCCAAAGGGCGTACTGAACGGTGCAGTATAGACGAAACCCGAGCCACCCCGGTGCGTCTCCACCGCGTTTTTGGTCGTCGCCGGCAAAACTCCGGCAAGCCAACGTGGCACATTTAGTTAACACTAATGACGCCATTAGCTGATCACTGTGCCACTGACGGATGGGCCCCATGCGCTAGATTAACCCCAGAATAATTCCTGTTTAAACTAGACTAACCCACCTGGCCCACATGTCAGGTTGACTTTGCTAGCATGGCAGTTGACTAGGCCCACCAGTCATCCACCCAAACCAGTCTGTTTCACTGACGTATGGGTCCCACAGGTCAGGTTTGACCCGGCCGACCCAGTTGACTTGCTGACGTCACACCTACGTCATGCTGACGCAATAAGTCATTTTCTGGATTTAATTTAATTCAGGAAATTGCAGAAAATGCCCTAAACTTCTAAAATTCATAGAAATTCAACCGTAACTGCAAATGAAATAATTTATATATGAAAAATGATCAGAAAAATCCAATCTATCCATCTGTACCATTTTCATGCATGTTAGAACAACTTGTGAATACTGTTTAGGACAAATGGAATGAATGGCATTTAAATAACCACATGTGGAGTTTGAATTTGAATCTTGGATTCAAACCAATTTCATTTAATCTGTTGCTAGTTGCATTAGCTCAAACCACAGCATATTACCATGTTATGATCATGCATCATACTGTGCATTGCATTGATTGTGTTCTTCCTTGTTTGCCGGTGTTTGTCCTCTCTCGATAGACGTGGTTCCGATGATGAGTTCGATGACACCGATGAAGAGCTATACTATCTTCAGAAGTGCCAGGCAAGCAAACCCCCCTTGTTCATTCCGATACAATCCTACTCTCTCGCTCCTGCTCTCTTTTACTGCATTAGGACAACACCGATTCATCTGTTACTTGTTGCGGTAGCTGAACCCCTTTATCCTTTGCATGACCTGTCATTGCCACAGTAAATAGATGAAACCCACTAGCATGAGTAGGAGTTGTCTGACCCATGTTGTGCCTACTCATTCATGCTTGTTTGTCATGCCTGCTACTGCTTAGAGTTGAGTCAGGTCTGATTCATCGGCGATGAATCAGAGGTGTGTGAACATGTCCTACCATTGAGAGCTAAGTGTGTGAACACGATTTGGTAAAGGTAGCAGTGAGAGGCCATGTAGGAGTACATGGTGGGTTGTCTCCTTGCAGCCATCCTCAGGAACTGAGTTCTGTGTTTGTGATCCATGACCAGTTACTACCACACATTGGGTTCCGGTAACTCGACCCCTCTCGACTTATTAATCAACATGATCTCTGTCCAGGAGTTGCAACTAGTTTCTGGTGTTTGTAGGTAGTGTTAGTAGTCTACCAAGTGGCACGCGGTACAGGTGGGCTTGGGACAGACTAGGCACAGTGGCCCGGTGTACCAAGTAGCACCCGGATGGTGGGCTTGGGAACCCTACACACATCGTTTGGGGCCGTGAGCCACACCCCGGCCGGATCTCCTTGCGGATGGAACCCGAATAGGCGATAAACCTGGATGAGAGACTTGTGTGGTTAGTCAGGTCGTGGCCGACTCCCTCGCCAGGCTTCCGCTTGAAGGTTGCCGAGATACACGAGGTGTACATGGTGGTAAGTGGCGAGAGCGTGTGTGAAGAAGTACACCCCTGCAGGGTTAATATGATCTATTCGAATAGCCGTGTCCGCGGTAAAGGACTTCTGGGTTGCCTGTACAGTTCATAGACAAGTGAAAGTGGATACTCTAAAATACGCAAGATAAGCGTGAGTGCTGTGGCATTCTCGTAGGGAGACGGGAGCGGATCCATAGTGGTGTATTAATATGGTGAATATGTGGACTCGTGTGCGCCACCTCAAAAGAGTTACTTGCAGTCGTAGTTCAGGATAGCCACCGAGTCAAAGCTGGCTTGCTGCAGTTAAACCCCACAATCCCCTTTGTTGATAATGATGCATATGTAGTTAGATCTGATGTAAGTTTTGCTGGGTACATTTGTACTCACATTGCTTAATTTATGTTTTTGTAGAGAGACTTCAGTCTCGCTATTAATACCGCGTGGACTTCGACGTTTAGCTTGTTACCTCAGCTATGATCTTGTGCCCTCGGTAGGATCTGGTAGATAGTCAGGCTTCTCAGCCTTTTTCATTTGTAGGTGTCTGTACTCAGACATGTTAAGCTTCCGCTTGTGCTTTGACTTGTATGCTCTGAATGTTGGGTCATGAGACCCATGTTTGTAATATCTCGCTCCTCGGAGCCTATTGAATAAATACTTGAGTTGTAGAGTCATGTTGTGATGCCATGTTGTATTTGCACATATCGAGCATATTGTGTGTATGTTATTGAAATGCTTGGTATGTGTGGGATCTGACTATCTAGTTGTTTATCCTTAGTAGCCTCTCTTACCGGGAAATGTCTCCTAGTGTTTCCACTGAGCCATGGTAGCTTGCTACTGCTCCGGAACACTTAGGCTGGCCGGCATGTGTCCTTCTTCGTTCCTGTGTCTGTCCCTTCGGGGAAATGTCACGCGATGAATACCGGAGTCCTGTTAGCCCGCTACAGCCCGGTTCACCGGAGTCCTGCTAGCCCAGTGCTACAGCCTGGATCCACTCGCTGATGACCGACACGTTCGATGCTGGGTCATGGATGCCTGTCCCTGTAAGTTAGTGCCACTTTGGGTTCACGACTAGCCATGTCAGCCCGGGTTCTTTGTCATATGGATGCTAGCGACACTATCATATACGTGAGCCAAATGGCGCAAACGGTCCCGGGCCAGGTAAGGTGGCACCCGTGGGAATACCGTGCGTGAGGCCGCAAAGTGATATGATGTGTTACATGCTAGATCGGTGTGACTTAGGATCGGGGTCCTGACACCTTTGGTATCAGAGCTTGACTGCCTGTAGGATTACCAAGCCAAACTGGTCGAAGTTGAGTCTAGAAATGCTTTAGTTATATAAGGGAATTGATTGTGGATGGAACGTAAGGCTCTTTTTACTCCTTATACCTTATGCCCTTCTGATCTGAGTCATCTTATCTTTCCTACGGGGTTAAGGAACCAGGCTTACTCTTCTTTCTATTAGGATCACGTGTTAGTAATCCGTAGATTTATAAGATTGTTGGATTTAAGTCTCAGTTCAGTTCCTACTACTTCTGTATGTTAACTGTTGATCTCCAAACCTTGATATTATGATGATCAAGTGGTTATGCCACCATTTTGTAGCATGTCTCAATTCTTTTCGAGCATTTACAGCCGTTATGCTGTCCGAGTCATCCCAGGTTTCTAAATAGTCTGAAGCAATTTGCAAATCCCTTCCTCCCGTTTCGATGTTCCTTTGGGCCAGATTAACCACACTAATCGGTGAGTTGAGGTACTCTGCTGCCTTGACATATATGTTGGAGTTATTATTATGACCCTAGGTGTCTAGAGTATCAGCTAGTAATCCAGTCATGCCTTGTGTTCCTAGTGTGATGATTCTGCCTATCATTCTCGAAAGCATCCCGTGATGCCAGTTAGTAGTAGGTATTCTACTCCTGGGTTTCTGAGCCCAAGATTCACCCTACTTACTTCATGTTGATAGTAATTGCTAGTGCCTTTAGGATATTAGTAACCTTTGCGATAGTCCTCGAGGTCCGTGGTATATCGTTCTTCCAAATACCATGAACCATTCTTGGCAGGAGTTCTTTTGAACCAAAAGATCACAACTAGAGTGCTTTTGATGAGTTCTCCATTCTATATTGTGAATCTGCCAATTCTACCTCCCTGCATGGGTTATCCGGAAGAAATATGTTGAACTTCGTTCGACATGCTAAACCATGCATCCACAACTCAGAAAATCGTATGTTCCTTTGAGTTGTCCCGCTCTAGTTGTCTTCTGACCCTCGTCTATCAATTGATAGTCAAGAGTATGTGTGCATTCGTTCATCGATGCCTATTACTCTTGTGGTCCATCAAGCCATTCTATTCCAGAGTGACTAGGAGAAACAAACTCCAGTACCCTTTTCCATTTCCAGGATTGGGTCAAAGCAGTTGTGTTCCGCAGATCAAGTTGCAATCCAGCTTCTGGTCTGTTCTACCTTGAGGTATTACCATTTTTATATCAGGAATATCATGGGAATTGCACACCATCCTATGAACTCTCGATACAGTGATACTCTCTCCATCATTATTCACTCCTCAGTCCCCGTGTTGCTGCAACCGGAATGCCGACATGTCAACTATGATGTGTGAAATCAATCCTCCTAGAAACCTTGTTACTTGGTAGTAAAGGACAATAATTTCATTCTTAGTGTGTTGGTTCTTGAATCATCATTCTAAGATAGATCATGCTACCTAGTCCTTATTTCCGGTGCACCTTTCGATCAATGAGTTGGGGCTATGCCAATCCCTTGCTTATTTGATCATCTCGTCTTGCCCTGAAAAGCAAGATTGTTCTCGAGCTTAATAGCCTACCGGTGGTTCGTGATTTTTCGATTATCTTCTCGGAAGTATCGCCAGGTTGTCACCTGACCGCTATGTTGAGTTCATGATCAAGTTGGTTTCGTGTAAACCACCCCTTCTCCAAGAGTCTGTTTTGGATACCCTGAGCTAGTTGGTTAAGCTAAACAACAGCTTGGAGAGTTGGAAGATAAAAGCTTGTCTAACTTAGTTCGTCTCAAAGGGATATCCTGGTGTTGGTGTGTTTTGAAGAAAGATGATATCTTCATCGATTGGTCCTCGTGATCAATTGCTGGGTCTATCATCTTGTTAAAACTTTGATTTGGTTGTGGGCTATCCTCAAATCAAATCAGAACCAACGATGTTTGTAATGTTGTCTTACTCGTGGTTGACTCCTCGAGCATACACCATTATATCTTCTGGGTCTGACCAATGCTATCACCTGTTCACATAATTATGGAATTCCATCTTCATGGAAACCTGGATAAATTGTTGTTGAGCCCATCGACAACATCCTTACATTTTCCTTAATTTTGTTGAACATTAAGCTAGTGCTGGAAACTTGTGTAAACATTTTCTTCATGACCGTTCATGAAGCATATGTTTGGATGAAAGAAGTAACTACCTCTGATTCACGTGTACTTGGTGCAAGTTGCCGCCGTGAATTTGAGAAAGTTTATTTCGTTTCCTCTGGAATCATGCCAAGTCAGTCATGCATACGTGCGAAGTATTCTGTGGTCTGGAGACTTGCAACCTTCATTCTATATGAATCCCTAGCACACCAAGCCACTAACTGATTTATTCCAGGAAAAGGAATTCCTTCATAAGAGCTAATCCGGACTTATGTTAGGACTTCGATATCCTCGTTGATGGTTCCCTACTAGAACTCGGTAGTGTTTTTATTATAAGACTACCATGTGATCATGTTTGTTTGGGACAGCGTGTTCACACGTGTGTAGTAGAACCAGCTCATGTTTTGGAGCTTGCTATCGTAGTTCATTTCCCGAGAATCTCGCAACGTCATCTCGTCGAATTGTGTTGCAAACTTTCATTTTTCTTCCTAGACTCGATGAGTCTGGAATATCCTGACACCAACCAGATCTGAATCTCAGGCAGATATGATGGTTGGAACATTTCCCAAGAACTATAATACTGGTCCCTCGATAACCGGTAAAGTGGATGTCATGGCCAACACACCCAGCCGGAAGACCTATTATTGTAGTATCTTGATTGAAGAAGTTGGCCACCTTCCCATAAGGACTTCGTAGGATTTACTCCCTAGTTGTGCCTTTTGATTTTTGTCTTCCCGAAGTCCGACCTTTTACTTGATGTTCTAGATATCAAACCATTTTAATAAATGGGTTGCGCTAGCACATCAAGGAGAACATTAGAAGCGGAGTGCTAAATGTCTCTCGGTCGATCATCCGGATTTCGATCTTTTGGCCTCGCTAAGGTGAAATCCGAGAAGGTTATCTTCCTTTGTATCTGCATCATCCATCGTTGTTCATCATGGTAGTACGTTGTGTTGCCATGATCCTTGACACGGATGTTGGTAAAACCTTGATGAATATGGAAATGCTCAAGTTCTTGAGAGCATGCTCAAGCGCTAGGTGTTATCATCGGCACTAACTGGGATTGCTCTCAGTTTCTTCGGTTATGATATAACTTTTCAAACAGTGGACCCACTCTCTTCTGTTGAGCTTCTCCCTAGTTACTAAAATCATCCCTTGTGTTGTTTTCAACAAGGTAATCCACATCATCCATTTTAATCCGGGTATGCCATTCTACCGAACCCCTCCAAATGGTCGCTCAAGAATTGCCTTAGGTTGGTATAAAATATTTTCGATGATCTCTGAATCAAAGGTAATTCTTTTTTCCACTTAAGGTAATAATCTACGAATCACCCTCCTCCAGGATGTCCCGCTGTGGCATCATGGAAACTCAACTCCTCGCTATCTTGACAACCGTTCACCACCCTTTTAAGCGTGGAATTGTTGTCTACCTAGTGAACCCTCGTCATTTGTTCCACTCCATCCCTCTAGATGTGTGTTTTGTGTCTCAGCTCGAGTGGTGTTACTATGCCTCATTCTATGAGTTGATCCTAAGTTGTTCGATCTTCGAGAAGATCGATCCTTCTAGAGTCTCCTTCTCCTCTCGTGGTCGTGTTGGCTGGAGTTCTCAGAGCAAGACGACAAGACAAAGATGGTGATTGAATCAACGTTCATTTGAAGTGCAACCTGGATCGTGAAGATTGTGTTAGTTTGCATTCCCCCTTCATCTTACCCTACGCTTGA
Organism: Triticum aestivum; assembly: GCF_018294505.1. NCBI lineage: Eukaryota > Viridiplantae > Streptophyta > Magnoliopsida > Poales > Poaceae > Triticum > Triticum aestivum. Next base: position 388,423,729 of record NC_057810.1, on the reverse strand, counting down.
ATCTCGGGACGAGATTTTTGCTTAGTGGGGGTGAGTTGTCACATCCCTAGCTTCTGGTGCTGCCTAGTATTTGCATCTTACTTGCATCATGTTTAAATTTCTGAAACTTGAATTGAGGAATTTCGAAAGCCTCAGAATTTAAATAAAAGTAGGGCAAAAACCCTAAAATCTCATTTATTGTTTCCAAAATGCTCTTCATAGATGTTTAATATTTTTGGCAAGGGTTTTGATCCAAACCAAAAATAATGAACATTTTAAAAGGATTTATTTTTGGGACTTTGAATTTAAATTAATAGCTATTTGAATTTGAATTATATTCATACCATTAGAATATAATTTCAAATACCCCTGATATGTTTTATGAGCTTTTGGAAAAGTCCATATAGCAAAATAAAAATATTGAGAGGAGTTTTTTGACATTGTTTGAATTTGTTTAAATTCAAAACAATGGCAAAAGATATTAATAAAAGAAAACAGAACAATAAAATAGAGCAGAGAAAACTTACCTGGCGCCAGCAACCGGCCCAGCTCCTGTGCTGGCAGCCCACCTGTGCGGCCCAGCCCACCAGGCGCCTCCCCCTGTCGCCTTCCTCCTCGTGCCAGTAGGCAGAGGAGGGACACCGCGACGCCGCCGAGCTCACCACGTCACCACCCTGCCTGGCTGCCTCCTCCTCTCCCTGGGCGTCTCCCGCAGCTCCACGCCACCCCCTGGAACCCCCTCGCACTCTCCCTCGTCCCCAACTCCTCCTCTGTCGCTCTCTCCCGCGACACCTGAACACACCGGAAAGCGCCGCCACACACCGACGCGGCCACAGCCTCCCTCTCGCCTCGCCGTCGTGCCCACGCGCCCCACCACTGTGGGCTACGCCTCCTCGTAGAGACGCACGGCGCCGGACGCCCTGGAACGCCGCCATCACCATCGTCTTCCTCCTCGGGCTCCGCTGCCCGCCGCCGCCGATTCGCCATCACCGAGTCTTCCCCGAGCACGCCGAGGCCACCTCTGCACTCGCCGTGAGCCCCTCTTCCTCTCCCCTCTTCTCTCAAGCTCGCGATCATTCTCTAGCTTCATTCCCATGACGGCCGAGAACATCTCGCCGCCGGCCATGGCGTAGCCGTGGCCACAGCCACTGGAGCTCCCACCCGAGCACACCATCGTGCTCAGAACGTCTCCACGAGCCCGTTGCATGCCGCAGCTCGCCCTCCCGTGCCCCCTAGTGGTCGCCCGTGTCTCACCCGAGCTCCGGCGGCCGCAACCGAGCTCGCCGCCGTCGACTCCGGCCACCCCAGGCCCGGAGACCATGACCATCCGACACGCACTGAACGGTGCAGTATAGACGAAACCCGAGCCACCCCGGTGCGTCTCCGCCGCGTTTTTGGTCGTCGCCGGCGAAACTCCGGCGAGCCAACGTGGCACATTTAGTTAACACTAATGACGCCATTAGCTGATCACTGTGCCACTGACAGATGGGCCCCACGCGCTAGATTAACCCCGGAATTATTCCTGTTTAAACTAGACTAACCCACCGGGCCCAAATGTCAGGTTGACTTTGCTGGCGTGGCAGTTGACTAGGCCCACCAGTCATCCACCCAAACCAGTCTGTTTCACTGACGTATGGGTACCATAGGTCAGGTTTGACCTGGCCGACCCAGTTGACTTGCTGACGTCACACCTACATCATGCTGACGCAATAAGTCATTTTCTGGATTTAATTTAATTCAGGAAATTGCAGAAAATGCCCTAAACTTCTAAAATTCATAGAAATTCAACCGTAACTCCAAATGAAATAATTTATATATGAAAAATGATCAGAAAAATCCAATCTATCCATCTGTACCATTTTCATGCATGTTATAACAACTTGTGACTACTGTTTAGGACAAATGGAATGAATGGCATTTAAATAACCACATGTGGAGTTTGAATTTGAATCTTGGATTCAAACCAACTTCATTTAATCTGTTGCTAGTTGCATTAGCTCAAACCACAGCATATTACCATGTTATGATCATGCATCATACTGTGCATTGCATTGATTGTGTTCTTCCTTGTTTGCCGGTGTTTGTCCTCTCTCGTTAGACATGGTTCCGACGATGAGTTCGATGACACCGATGAAGAGCTATACTATCTTCAGAAGTGCCAGGCAAGCAAAACCCCCTTGTTCATTCAGATACAATCCTACTCTCTCGCTCCTGCTCTCTTTTACTGCATTAGGACAACACCGATTCATCTGTTACTTGTTGCGGTAGCTGAACCCCTTTATCCTTTGCATGACCTGTCATTGCCATAGTAAATAGATGAAACCCACTAGCATGAGTAGGAGTTGTTTGAGCCCTGTTCTGCCTACTCATTCATGCTTGTTTGTCATGCCTGCTACTGCTTAGAGTTGAGTCAGGTCTGATTCATCGGGGATGAATCAGAGGTGTGTGAACATGTCCTACCATTGAGAGCTAAGTGTGTGAACACGATTTGGTAAAGGTAGCGGTGAGAGGCCATGTAGGAGTACATGGTGGGTTGTCTCATTGCAGCCAACCTCAGGAACTGAGTTCTGTGTTTGTGATCCATGACCAGTTACTACCACACATTGGGTTCCGGTAACTCGACCCCTCTCGACTTATTAATCAACATGATCTCTGTCCAGGAGTTGCAACTAGTTTCTGGTGTTTGTAGGTAGTGTTAGTAGTCTACCAAGTGGCACCCGGTACAGGTGGGCTTGGGACAGACTAGGCACAGTGGCCCGGTGTACCAAGTAGCACCCGGATGGTGGGCTTGGGAACCCTGCACACATTGTTTGGGGCCGTGAGCGACACCCCGGCCGGATCTCCTTGCGGATGGAACCCGAATAGGCGATAAACCTGGACGAGAGACTTGTGTGGTTAGTCAGGTCGTGGCCGACTCCCTCGCCAGGCTTCCGCTTGAAGGTTGCCGAGATACACGAGGTGTACATGGCGGTAAGTGGTGAGAGCGTGTGTGAAGAAGTACACCCCTGCAGGGTTAATATGATCTATTCGAATAGTCGTGTCCGGGGTAAAGGACTTCTGGGTTGCCTGTACAGTTCATAGACAACTGAAAGTGGATACTCTAAAATACGCAAGATAAGCGTGAGTGCTATGGATGGCGTTCTCGTAGGGAGACGGGAGCGGATCCATAGTGGTGTATTAATATGGTGAATATGTGGACTCGTGTGTGCCACCTCAAAAGAGTTACTTGCAGTCGTAGTTCAGGATAGCCACCGAGTCAAAGCTGGCTTGCTGCAGTTAAACCCCACCATCCCCTTTGTTGATAATGATGCATATGTAGTTAGATCTGATGTAAGTCTTGCTGGGTACATTTGTACTCACGTTGATTAATTTATGTTTTTGCAGAGAGACTTCAGTCTCGCTAGTAATACCGCGTGGACTTCGACGTTTAGCTTGTTACCTCAGCTACGATCTTGTGCCCTCGGCAGGATCTGGTAGATAGTCAGGCTTCTCAGCCTTTTTCATTTGTAGGTGTCTGTACTCAGACATGTTAAGCTTCCGTTTGTGCTTTGATTTGTGTGCTCTGAATGTTGGGTCATGAGACCCATGTTTGTAATATCTCGCTCCTCGGAGCCTATTGAATAAAATACTTGAGTTGTAGAGTCATGTTGTGATGCCATGTTGTATTTGCACATATCGAGCATATTGTGTGTATGTTATTGAAATGCTTGGTATGTGTGGGATCTGACTATCTAGTTGTTTATCCTTAGTAGCCTCTCTTACCGGGAAATGTCTCCTAGTGTTTCCACTGAGCCATGGTAGCTTGCTACTGCTCCGGAACACTTAGGCTGGCCGGCATGTGTCCTTCTTCGTTCCTGTGTCTGTCCCTTCGGGGAAATGTCACGCGACGAATACCGGAGTCCTGTTAGCCCGCTACAGCCTGGTTCACCAGAGTCCTGCTAGCCCAGTGCTACAGCCTGGATCCACTCGCTGATGACCGACACGTTCGATGCTGGGTCATGGATGCATGTCCCTGTAAGTTAGTGCCACTTTGGGTTCACGACTAGCCATGTCAGCCCGGGTTCTTTGTCATATGGATGCTAGCGACACTATCATATACGTGAGCCAAAAGGTGCAAACGGTCCCGGGCCAGGTAAGGTGGCACCCGTGGGAATACCGTGCGTGAGGCCGCAAAGTGATATGATGTGTTACATGCTAGATCGGTGTGACTTAGGATCGGGGTCCTGACAATGTTACACACATCATGTTTGATAATCCGCTTGACTTGTCATATGCTATGCATGCGATCAACCATATGTCTTATTTGCAATCTCTTCATGCATATGCCATTAAAATAAACCCAATTTGCACATATGGCATAGATGACAAGCCGATGGTTATTGGCATTTGTTTTTCCTGTGATGATATTAATATGCTCCCTTTGCATCATTTATCTCATATTCCATGCCATGCCCACCTAGCTTCGGATATGCATTGTTTTGGATGTTGTCCATTTTCTCCATATGATGTTTCCAATGTTGTTCATGAGGAGACCCCCATAGTTTCCTCATACATGTTTGGAGATTTTGATCCATCCCATCCATTGCATGATCCCAATAATTGTGTGCACCATATACTCCCCATGAATAAACATGCTATTGATGTGCCATATACTTGCGTTCTCAATTTGTGTCCCATCGTGTCATACACAATAACTATTCGTTCATGATGGATGACATGTTCTTATACCATGCATCAAATTTCTTTGAGCGATGCTTATCTTGTGCTAACTCACATGTGCACATACACATCATGATGGGTGATGTGTACATTTACCACATACACAATTTCTTTGGTTTGTATCTCTTTTCTGTAGGTACCCATGAATACTTGTCAACCTCGAAATCCCACGAGTTGAAAAAACGAGCTCCAGAGAGCAATGATGACTTGGGACCCCGTGGATTGTCCTTACCACCGCTCTCTTCACGCAAAGACTTCACGCATTCATTCTACATGGCCCTCACTTGGCTATGGGTTATTTTCCATTATATATCATTGGCCCATATTGCCATGCTCACTGTGCATGATATGCCCATTCCTATGCCTTTGCCATACATTTGTGACCCATGCTTTGCATTACACATGATGATTGATTCTAGTACTCGTATGTGTATTTGCAAGCTTGTGGAGATATTGCTTTTTCTTGCCACGTTTACTTTGTGCCCAATGCTTATGATCATGCTATGATATTGCTTCATGTTCATGCTTGCGATATGTCATGTGTCTTGTCTATGCCTAGTATTTACTCACATCACATGATTGCCATGATTTACTCTAGTGTGTTGCATCTTTGCTCTACTAGTTTGGACGACTTCATCCTTATGCTTGCTCATGTTGCATCACCCATGATTGTTACTTGCTCATTTCATGCGGTTGATGACAACCATTTCCATGCTTTGCACGTGATTGCTATACCTTCTTGTCACATATCTCCATATGTTGGCTCTCTCATGCTAGATGATTTGCCATGTATTGAGTGCAACAATGATTCTCGTCTGGCTCACGAGATTGCCCCCATAGCATTCTCACATATATTTGGAGATTTTGACATAATTATTGTGAAGCATGCTTGTCTTACCTCTTTGAACCATATACCTAGTGCCATGAATATAGCGATTGTTGCATCATATTATTTGTGCACTTGTTCTTCTAATGGTTATGCAAAAAAGAAGAGAACCATCATGATGGATGATGTGTTTATCTACCATGCACATTTCTTTGTTTTGTTGTGTGCATGTGTAGGATATTTGGACTTCATGTCGACTTCCACTTCACGTGAGTTGACCATTCGAGCTCTTGAGAGCGAGCCTCATATATTCTACCACGACTCGCTTCTACACCACATTTCCTACCACTTCGGCATTGTGAAGAATGCACAAGGACACACTTTCAAGGTGACATCCTTCTTGATCTTGGATATTGTCGATCATACTTCATGTGTTGCTTGCACCATTTGCACGCATGTTCGCGATATTGCTTTCACCCATGATTGCCAAATTTCCATGCTTCATGACATATACACCTTGTGTGTTGCATCCAATTCTTGGACTACTTGCTACTATCATATAGTTGGTTGCACCAATATCGTTGCTTCACATATGCCATGTCCCATTGTTTGTCACATGATTGACTTGATTGCCTTAGACATGATGAACAATTGCTCTTTCTATTGTGTTGAGTGCCACACTATATTCACTACACCCTATGCACGTTATACTTGGATTGTCTTACACTTGACCCATGTGTTTAGAAACTTCATTTTATTTGGTGTTGTGAATCCTTCCTATGCCTACCATAGACCTTTCATTGAGCAATTTGTGAATGCTTGCTATGATCTTGAGGTAGATGCTTATTCTCTTGTCAAACATATTCGCATCTCTACCTCACATTTACATGCTTGTCCCCATGATATCTTTCCTTGTGCTCAATTTATGTGCTTTTATGCCATGCCACAGTCCCATGTCACACCATATGCTATGCTTGATGACGACACTTGTTTGGTGAATCACCACTTGAATGCTTGGTTTGGCACTAATGCTAACCACATTTGTTTTTCCAAGTGTTTGTTGTCCTTGCTCATTTTGAAGGAATCCCAAGACGGTGCGACATTGGAGAGTGCCCATTGCGAGCTTGAAGATGACGAGTACTTGGTGAACGTCCACTTCTTCACAGCAAAGCCATCTCTTTCCCATGGTGATTTGGTTTTCGATCCAAGGTGGGATCTTTCCCAAGGGGGAGGGGATGATGCAGAGCATCCTACAGACATCACCATGATAAGAGTCCATTTGGCAAGTGACACATGTGACCTCTACTTCTCATACATAAAGGTGAATCTTCTCCTTTACACGTGTTCACTTGACCCCTTCGAGGATGGTGTACTACTTGACACTTCTCCCGTGTGCATGCATAGGTATGTCGGAGCTTTACGGATGTCAAGGAGGAGTGCAAGCGCCAAGGAACGACTACACCATCCACGAGAGAAGCGTGGAAGAGAAGATGGAAGAACGGATAAGAAGAAGACGGAGTGGCTGCTGGAGCCAGGCCGGACGTCCGGACCACTGTCCGGATCATCTGGATAATTGCGTCCGAAGACACCCGAAGCTTGCAGAATCTCCACGGCGGAGCCGGATCATCCGAACGAGGTCCCAGATCATCTGGACGATGCCCGAAGCATCTAGACCCCCATCCGGATCATCCGGCCTTGCCTGCGTGCATGCCTCCGGTCCGAGGCCCATGTACCCATTCGCCCCCTCACTTACCCCTTTGCCCCTTGGGCTATAAATAGACCTCCTCCACCTCCTTTCTAGGGCAGCATAGGTTTAGCTCATTTGAGATAGAGCTTGGCTCATCCATACGGATCTACTCCTCGTGGGAGACCGCGACCTCTTCGGAGAAGATCCATCTTGGATTCAAGACCCCCCTCGTGGGAAGATCCGTCTAGGATACCATCAAGACCTCCTCTTGGAGATGAACCTTACCTTGTATCTTTCCCTTTGTTATTCATGTACCTTGTAGATCTTGTGTGTTTGATTGTCTAGTGGATGTGTGATTGGACTTGTTCTTCAGTGTTTCCCCTTGTGATTTCTCTTGTTCTTCCCCGTGTTCTTCGTGTTCCTCGTAGGGATCCGCTCCAATCATGAAAGATCGGGCGTCTGGGGTTCTACCCTACATCAACAACTAATTAACCAAATAGTTAATAAGTGAGCACCACACTGCATGACATATAGAACATATACACAGTAGCAACAGATTGCATGGTAAAATTAGATTAGCACAATTCACTAGAATTTGTTAAGGAAAGGAAGGAGCAGCACATGCAACAGGTAAACCGAGCATGCTTAACCAGCGTAGCTAGCAAATGGCAAGGTGCTCCTCCAAGATTTGGGGGTCGGCATGAATGGTAGCCATCACGACCTCATCTGCGCGTGCGGCCATGATTTTCTTCTCCGCTGCCAAATGCTCCTTGAGATCCTGGCTATACTGCGTGCACATGGCTTAGGACAGTACTTATTTGGTGGAGGGGTCGGTGATTTGGGTGGAAGGTGTCGCGCTCGCGCCGGCGGTCGGGGCATGTGGGATGTGGAAGGAGGAGGATGACGGGGTTAGGGTGTGGATTACTTGCCTAGATAGGTGAGGCCAAGCAGCGTGAAGGAGGGTCATCAGCAAGGAGGCGACGCTGCAAGCAAGGAGTGAAGGTTTCAACTTGGAAAGGAAGCCGGAAATAGGGGAAATGTGGATTTTGGTAAGGGGGAGGAGGCGGGGTGGTAGATATTTCCGCGGAAGCTGAAAATTTGGAATCGCTTCAGCGAAAAACTGGGGCGCAAGTGTCATCAGACACGGACCCTTATTCAGAACTGTGTACGATATGTGAACATCACAAACTGTTTAGATAGCTTAACCCGTGTGCGATGAGTTTGAACATCAAAATTTTCAGTTCCAATTTCCCTGGTTACAGTGCTCATCCACGTCATTGCATAATTTGGGTACACAAAGGAGACTATAGCACACCCACACTTCTTAATCAAGCAAGTTCAGCAATTAAACAGAGCTAGGATATGGTGGAAAGGAGGCATTGGCATATTGGTGATGGAGTTAATTGTGTGCTCTGCCCCACACACATGTGGAGGATAGGGATCATCTCTTCTTTAATTGCAACTTCAGCTAGAGGGTCTGGAACTTCCTTCAGATTTACTGGGAGGCTAGTAATGATATGGGTCAGGTTGTCCCCAATGCTAAGAGAAACTTTGCTCATGTTTTCTTTGCTGAGGTGGTCTTCACTACTTGCTGGAATATCTGGATCATCAGGAATGGGAAAGTCTTCAGGAAGGAAAGACCTAGTTTTAACAGATGGAGAGGGGCTTTTGTAAATGATATGCTTTTACTTTCACATAAGATCAAGGTGAGGTTTAAGGAGGACTTGGTTAGATGGGTCTCCTTTCTCCCTCCATAAATGTAATTTTCTTTCTTTTCTAGTTGTACATAATTAGACTCTTAGTTTTTTGGTTACCACTGGTAGCCCTTGTATTTCTTTTTTATCAATAAAAGGCTGTGGGGGGTTTTCCCTACAGTGTTCAGTAAAAACAATTAAACAGAGCTAGATGGCCTAAACATTACTCTAACAAATTAAAAACCGGCGCTCTTAATTAAACAAAACAAAGAGTACTACTATGGCTGGTGCTCGTCGATCTCCGCCGCCTCCTGCATGTCCAGCTCGCGCCCGATGGTCTCCTGGGGAAGGAGCTCCGTGGCATCCATCACACCATATTAGGCAAGCATCTCGCCGTCTGCGGCACCATCTCTTTGGAAAAGGCCGCCACGAGCTGGGCATGGGCGGCCGCGATCTGGGCTTGGACAAGCTCCGTCGTCGCAAGGTATGCGACGGAGGAACGGACGGCTGCTCGAACACTCTCAGTGATCGCCAACTCATTCGGCCGTGGGTTGCCGACCGTTGTCGGAGAAGCTTCATTCGATTTGTGCGGTGACCGCCACGAGCTGGGCGTGGGCGGCCTCAAGCTGGTCGTGGGCGGCTCCATCAGGGCTAAGGCCGCAGCTGTGGAACGGATAGCTGCTGTGCTACTCTCGCCAGCTGCTATCCCCGAGGCAGATGTTGCTGCCGCCACATGAGAAGCAACAACGGCCGTTTGGGCTGCCATGGCCGCCCAGTCGCAGATTGCGGCCGCGCTCAAGCACCTTGTTAGCATGCGCATGGCGGCTGTGGCCACGCTCTCGCCGGAGTGGGCGACCGAAGTTGGCCTCACGACGTGGGTCCATGTCCCCATCTTTCATCGGCGATGATTGAACAGTGAAATGATATTTGGGGAGTGACCTAGTGTGCTTGACATGCCGGCTGTGGACTGTAGCCAACGCACCTTCTCGCGTAAGCCATAGGTGTACTACACACCGATGGTGCTCCAGGATATTTTGTACTGCATCTCACACGGTTGGTGATAATAAACTGTGTGGGATCAACTTGATTTTTAATTTTGATTTGAATTATAGAATGGGGTCACAAGGGCAATGGACGGTGTTTGAATTGCTAGACCTTTTATCTGCAGTGAACATGCAACTATATGTGTGTCGTAAAAAAATTGGAATTATTCAGGGTTCCTTTGGACATTTTTATACAGTAACTTGGTTTTCAAGGCATTTCAGGTGCACAATTCAAAATAAAACCACATGCTCCAGTCCATAAAAACGGGTTGCAAAATCAAATGTTTGTCCTTGGTTGCAAGCTTAGGTCACATGCAAGAAATGAGAATGAATGTCAAACACCTTGACACTGTCGCTCAACTGCTAACATTGAGATACATGCTTTTAACATTCTAGTAAATCAAAAACTCGTCTGAAATTCATTGAACTTGACATGATATCATGGAACGGCTGCGACATGCCATGGTAAAAATATTGTCCCATTTGGGGCAGGTGTGGTGTATAAGCTTCTCGCAAAACAGAGCTTCTCTCACAACAAGCCTGATGGTTTCAGTAGGGTACGTGACACCTTGGGGGACGAAACGATATATGTTGCCTCTTCTTCGTGTCAACATAGAACAACACTAGTGTTGTGTCAATTTTTGGTATTTTTCGGGGTTCGTTTTGACATTTTCATGCATTAATTGCGTTTTCAATGCATTTATGAGCACAATTCAATTTTGAACTACAAGCACATGCTCTAATGCATATAAATTGGTTGAAAATTCAAATCAGTGTCCTTGGTCGCATGCTTAGGTCCCATGCAAGAAATGGTAATGAATGTCAAACACCCTGCCACCGTCACTCGTACGCACACATTGAGATTCCTGGTTTTTAAATTCTAGTAAATCCAGAGCTCGTCTGAAAGTCATGAAACTTGGCATGCTATCATGGAGAAGCATCAACATGCCATGGTAAAAATATTGTCCCATTTGGGGCAGGTTTGGGGATATGCTTCTCACAAACTAAAGGCTCTCACAACAAGCCTAATGGTTTCGGTAGGGTACGCCCCACCTTTGGGGACGAAACGACATCCGCTGCCTCTTATTGCTTTCAAAAAATTTCTAATGTCAACATAGAACGATATGTCATGTCAACTTTTGGGATTTTTTGGGGTTCGTTTGGACATATTTATGTATTAATTGCATTTTCAACTACATGCACATGCTCTAATGCATATAAATTGGTTGAAAATTCAAATCTGTGTCCTTGGTTGCATGCTTAAGTCCCATGCAAGAAATGAGAATGAATGTCAAACACCCTGCCACCGTCACTCGGCCGCAAACATTAAGGTTCCTGGTTTTTAAATTCTAGTAAATCCAAAACTCATCTGAAATTCATGAAATTTGGCATGCTATCATGGTGTCGTGGTAAAAATATTGTCCCATTTAGGGTAGGTTTGGGGATATGCTTCTCACAAACCAATGGCTCTCACAACAAGCCTGATGTTTTTGGTAGGGTATGTCCCACCTTTGGGGACGAAACGATATCCACTGCCTCTTATTGCTTTTAAAATTTTTCTAGTGTCAACATAGAATAATAGGAGTGTCGTGTCAATTTTTGGGATTTTTAGGGGTTCGTTTGGACATTTTATGCATCAATTGCATTTTCAATGCATTTATGAGCACATGCTCTATTGCATATAAATTGGTTGAAAATTCAAATCTGTGTGCTTGGTTGCATGCTTAGGTCCCATGCAAGAAATGGGAATGAATGTCAAACACCCTGCCACCGTCACTCAGCCACAAACATTGTGATTCCTGGTTTTTAAATTGTAGTAAATCCAAAACTCGTCTTAAATTCATGAAACTTGGCATGCTATCATGGAGCGGCATCAACATGCCGTGGTAAAAATATTGTCCCATTTTGTGCAGGTTTGGGGATATGCTTCTCACAAACCAAAGGTTCTCACAACAAGCCTAATGGTTTCGGTAGGGAATGTCCCACCTTTGGAGACGAAACAATATCCGCTGCCTCTTATTGCTTTTAAATTTTTTCTAGTGTCAACACAGAACAATAGGAGTGTTGTGTCATTTTTTGGGATATTTTGGGGTTCGTTTGGGTATTTTTATGCATTAATTGATTTTTCAATGCATTTATGTGCGTAATTCAAATTTGAACTACAAGCACATGCTCTAATGCATATAAATTGGTTGAAAAATCAAATCTTTGTCCTTGGTTGCATGCTTAGGTCCCATACAAGAAATGGGAACTAATGTCGAACACCCTGCCACCGTCACTCAGCCGCAAACATTGAGATTCCTGGTTTTTAAATTCTAGAAAATCCAAATCTCATTTGAAATTCATGAAACTTGGCATGCTATCATGGAGCGGCATCGACATGCGATGGTAATATTTTTGTCCCATTTGGGGCAAGTTTGGGTATAAGATTCTCACAAACGAGAGTTTCTCACCACAAGCCTGATGGTTTCGGTAGGAATGTCCCACCTTCAGGGACGAAATGATATCCGCTACCTCTTATTGCTTTCAAAAATTTTCTAGTGTCAACATAGAACAACAGGAGTGTTGTGTTAAATTTTGCAATTTTTCGGGGTTCATTTGGACTTTTTATACATTAACTGGGTTTTCTAGGCATTTTATGTGCATAATTCAAATTTGAACTACATGCACATGCTCCAGTGCATATAAATTGGTTGAAAAATCAAATCTTTGTCCTTGGGTGCATGCTTAGGTCCCATGCAAGAAATGGGAATGAATTTCAAACACTAGGGCACTGTTGATTGCCAGCAAAATGTTTTGATATTTTTAAATTCTAGCAAATCCAAAACTCGTCTGAAATTCATGAAACTTGGCATGCTATTATGGAATGGCACCCGACATGCTGTGGTATTTTTCGTGTCCATTTTGAGAGAAGAAGCACTCGAATAACAGCCAATAAAGGCATTTTCAAACAAATAGCTGCCACTCTAACCTCACAAACATTTGTATAATTCAAATCATGTGCGTTATGTTAACCATTCACGTGACACCACGTGTCTTTGTTCTAATGGCTATAGGAGGTGCCGTGCGGACAGCTGCTTGACTGAATGGGAGGCGCGCGAGCGCAGTCCGCGCAGTCTGGTGTGCAGGCTGACCGAGAGGCGTGCAAGCTATCCTCCAATTGGCAAGCTCACTGGGAAGCATGTGAGCTGTATGCTATGCAGGCTCACTGGGAATCGAGCCATTTGACTTCCATGGACGCTCATTAATGGCACCCGAGCCGCTGCTTAATACAAGCGGCCTTACTATTTGCCTCACGTTCCCCTCCGTCTCGTGACCTCCACCAACGCCATGGCGCAGAAGGATCGTCTGCCACTAGTCTTCAAGCTTGGTGAAGTCGACTCCGAGCTGGAGGAGATAGAAAATAAGGAGGAATGGGGCCTCATGGACATGGCCCAGGACGAGCTGGCCGCGGCTGTTGCTGCCCCCGCTCCCGTCCCAGCTCCCATCCCCGCGCCCGCGCCACCGACCATCGTCGTAGCATTGACGGGCTGGTCGCCAAGAACTATCGCAGAGCTGCAAGCCGCGGGCGTCACCGAGATCTTTACGGACCCGCGCGAGCTCATGTACATGCCAGCGCCAGTGCCAGCGCCTGTGCGCGTGCGTGTCCCTCCACCCACAGCAGCGTCGGTTCCCATGCGTTTGGCTGCACCTGCCGCGCCCGTGCCCATGCACGCGCCCCCCCTCAGCGGCATGGGACGCCGCCGTCGACCACTGCCTCTCAGCGCCGCCAACTACCGTCCTCCCGCGCCCCGCCCTTCGATCGCGCAATGACATGATATTTGATTTACAAGTGAAGAACATTATGAGCTGCCTTGAAGACTTCAACAACAGCGTCCCAGAGGACGACAACGATAAGGACGACGCGGCACGCCGCCTCCGCCATCGCTGGAAATAGTTTTTTTCTTGGGTTTAATATTGTATCTCGATCGCAAACGTTTTAGTTAGAACACCTATATGCAAACCGACAGCTTCCCCAGGAAGCCAAGGGAAAATGTGCCGAGCAGGATTTGTGCAGCTGTTGATCGCAAAAGTTTTAGATAGAACACCCGTATGCAAAGCGAGAGTAGGATTTGTGCACCTCTTCAACGCAAACGGTTGTTTTGGATGACTCGTGTGCAATCACTTACAAACAATTTGGTAAAATTTGCATCTGTCATATTGGGTATGTTGCCATTTGTCAAACTTAAAAGATTGACATTTGTTGATCTAGTAACATTTCCATGTGTCAACCTTGTAACACTGCGATTTGTCAAAATATGCAACTAAAAATCACTAGCACTATCTATTTTTTGCAACTAAAATTCAGTAATTAAGCATAGATTTCGTTCATAGATTAGGCAGTCATGCTTAATTTATACAAACAGTTCAACTCGATAGCTGAACCGACCAGACTTTTCCCCAATTGTTGCCAACCACGTACTGAAATAGCTAGTTCTACTTTATATACTAGCTTATTTTAAGTATGTTGTACAGTTCCACCACATCTATAGTCAGATGACCTGAACAAAATAGCCCCTAAATATTACTACTACGGAGGGGCTTTGTACTACTTCCGACAGCCTCTCCTCTACCGAGCATGCTCAGCAAGAGGCAGAGGAGGAGGAGCCTACCGACGAGCTGGACAAATGCAATATGGTGCCTGCCGCTGCTGCATGTTCGGCGACGCTTGCTAGCTCGAACGCCCACTGCCGCTCCAAACGATCCCTCTCGAAGCGGTGGTTCTCCTTGTAGATCTCCTGATTCCTTGCCTCTGAGGTGGCGTGTGCCGCGGCCACGGCTGCGGTAATGATCTTTGCATGCTCGACGAGGCGCTCCACCTCCTCCTCCCGCAGGAACTCAGTGTAGCGCGCAAGGTCGCTGATGCATGTGCCGGCATCCACCTCCGCCTCCCGCCTTCGGGCAGCGGTGGCGGAGCGGGTGATGACCCCGGCGGTCGACGGTGGGATGGCGGCCAGGGCGGCCAACGATGGGGTGGCGGCCACAACCACCACCTCCCGCCTTCGGGCCACAGTGGCGGAGCGGGTGATGGCCACGGTGGCCGGCAGTGGGGTGGCGGCCACGACGGCCACCTCCCGCCTTCAAGCCGCGGCGGTGGAGCGGGCGATGGCCCTGGCTTTCGATAGTGGTGTGGCGGCAACGGCGGTCGGCAACAGCTGCCGACGGGCGCGGGCGACAGAGCGTGTGGTGGGTGTTGCGCGCAAACCCAACAGGGACGCCACGTGCACTACACTACGCCGGAGATTGCGCCGCCGCCGCGGTGCACCCTCCCAGCAGGAGCTGTCGTCTGATGATGGTGGAGTGGCTGAGTGACCACGACGGACCGGTGCCATTGGCGATTGTGGGAGAAGCATACGAGATAAGCTACAGGGTGGGAGGGGAAAATGCGACGCAGGACTCGCCGGCCCTGAGGGTTTTTATAGCAGGCCAGTAAGGATTGGGATTTTGTGGGATTATACCCAGTCGGGCGGGAAGCTTGCGCGGGAATAGGCTCGCAGACGATTCATTGGCGCCACTATTTTGCCAAAAGAACGCTCCCGCGCGCTGCACAAGCTTGCCCTGTAAGCCGTCTGCAGCAGCAGGGTGACAAGACGTGCGAGAGGAAGACAAAAGTCCACGTACACATACGGTTTAATAAAAAAATGTTTGCGATTGAACTACCTACTATACACCCGTCCTGGTTTATAAGTAGGATTTAACTAATAAAATATGAATGCATGTCACCAAAGATTATATAGTTGGATTCATATTGTTTCCAATTGTATAATTTTTATAACTTGCATTAACATTTTGTTGGTTAAATTTGAGGGCAAAGTATGGCACATAATATAAAGGGGACTATAGACCAAGACGGAGGTAGTAGCACACGGCTGCTCTCTACGCAGCGACGCAAGTGTGGGCCGGCTTGTAGGTGACCATTCCTGCGTGTTCAACTGCTCTATGCGTGTGGTTGCTTGCGGTTGAGGTAGCCGCGACGCGCTTTGCTCGCGTCCCACCGCGCACGCTCTTCCCTCTCACGTCCCTCCAGGTGCTTTGCCCTCGTCCCTCCACGCGCGCTGCTAGTGTTTGGGGCCGGCGCACGATCACGCACGTTCGTGTGCATGTGGTTGCGCCGGGTGCGACTCCACAATGCAGTTACCCGATGCAAAAACTGCCATGCGGACATGCCGAGAATCCAGGCCGCACGACCCCATTTATTCCTGTGGCCATTTACCTTCATCTCTCGCGTCACACGACACAATAAGCACCTCCACGATGACACATACAGAGAGGACATCCAGCGGTTCCAATGGCGATCCCCGTGGCTCCAATGGCGCTCCAAGCGGCCGACGATGACAACGACAGGCAGTTCACCATGCATCACGTAGTGGACACCCACGTGAGGGGAAAAGCCCTCTCGGTGGTGTAAACGAACGATCCGGTGTCGGTGGAGAGCTCCATCCAAACTATGCAGCAGTTACTTGCCGAGGACAAGTACCAAGTGGTCCGCTTCGACCTCGAGTACACCATCGGTCGTGCCAGGCACGATCAGAAGGTTGCCATCGCCTAGTTGTGCATGCGACATGACGTCCTCATCTACAACTACCACTTGGCCACAAGGCCTTGCGAGCGTTTCTCCAGTTTTATCAACAGCTCCGACTACAAGTTCGCTGCAGTGGACACCACCAACAATCTAAAAGCGCTCAAGGTTTCGGGCTTGAAATGCCCGAATCTTGTCAACATCCAGGACCACTACAAGGTCTGGGGAAGCGCCAAGAACAAACTAAACTCCCTGGTTGACCTCGCCTCGGCCATCATTGAACCCTACTGCATGAAGATGAAGGATGAGAGCAAGAAGGACAAGGACACCTGGCACAGTGTTTGGCATTAGAGACTGGATGAAGACCACATCAAGTACGCGGCCAATGACGTGTACGCAAGCTACGAGATGTACAGGCGGATCGTTGACATGAGGAAGTGTCTTGTTCACGACCCAGCCAAGGGATCGAGCCACAAAGCAGTGTCGGGAGTGTCACAAGAAGTAGATGACTAGACGATCGTTTCTCCTACTTTAGAATGCATGCAATTGTTTATTGAGGTGTGTGCGAATGATCTGTATAGTCACTTATGTAATTGGATGTTTATTTTAGTTAGATATATACATGTTGTTCTTCTGTAGACATAGAAAATCACACGGCTTATTAGCAGTAATCGTCAACATTATTATTGGTCTTCGCACACATTTCTGATCACGGACCTTTTTGTCGCGTATCACACACATATTGTTCAGTTGAACCATTTTCATTGTGTTGCGCAATAAAGGCCGCAAAGAGGGATCTACATCAGCAAGTACTAGCTTCCGTACCAATAGCTCATCTAATGGTGAAAGTGCTAGTATTCGACTAGAGGGGGGAGGTGAATAGAAGATTTTATGAAAGTCTTCAAAACAGGGGTGTTTCGAAGACAAACGATAGAAGTGACCATATTGATATGCAGTAGAAGGTAGACTACACTAGACAAGCCATATTCAAGTAAGCAGTGTAGTGAAAGCACGAAGACTATAAGCAGGTAGGTAGAATGGATCAGGATGGAAGATAGTATGAAGCCAAACAGACAACAGTCTTCACACAATGAAGTCAAACATATTAGGCAAGTAGGCAAAGACTTCACGAAGACAAACTGTAAATAAGGCGAGAGAGGTAGGATAGAACCAGTTGCTCGGAGAGGACAAGGGATTTGTTGGACCAGTTCCAGTTGTTGTGTCAACTATACGTCTGGTTAGGGAGGCTGAGATTCAACTCAGAAGACCGTGTCTTCACCTTATTCCCCTTGAGCTAAGAACACTTAGTCCTCGCCCAATCACTCTGGTAAGTCTTCAAGGGAGACTTCCAAACCTTCACAGACTTCGTTCACTGGCAATCCACAATGACTCTTGAATGCTCAGAACGCGATGCCTAACCGGCTGGAGGATTCACAGTCCTCAAGTGTAATAAGTCTTCAGATCACGCGGACAGGAAGACTTCAGTGATGCCAAACACTCTTTGGCTCTGGGTGTTTTGGGCTTTGTCCTTGCAAGGATTCTCTCTCAAAGGCTTCGGAGGTGGGTTGCTCTCAAACGAGAAAAGCCGTGCACAAACTCTGAGCAGCCACCAATTTATGGTGTAGGGGGTGGGCTATTTATAGCCAGGAGGCAACCCGACCTGATTTGTCCAAAATGACCCTGGGTCACTAAGGAACTGACACGTGTCCAACAATCAGATTTCAAACACACGCGACAACTTAGCTTGGGCTACAAGCCAAGCTGACTCATCCAGCTCTAGATAAGATTTGCTCTCATTATCTTCGCTCGAAGACATAGGTTTTGGTTGAGCATCACATCAGTCACTCTGACTTTGTTCACTTGGACCCCACTTAACAGTATGGTGGTTCCTATGACTCAACAAAGAAGAAAGGAAACTACGAAACAACTATATCTTCGCACTCCATAGTCTTCACGCGATGTCTTCTCTTGTCATAGTCTTTAATGTGAATGTCAACCATAGTCTTCAATGTCTTCACACATTTTTAGGGGTCATCTCTGGTAGGTAAACTGAATCAATATGGGACTACTACCTGTGTTATCCTGCAATTCTCACAAACACATTAGTCCCTCAACCAAGTTTGTCATCAATACTCCAAAACCAACTAGGGGTGGCACTAGATGCACTTACAATCTCCCCCTTTTTGGTGATTGATGACAAACTGGTTGAAGGTTTCAACGAGGATAAAAGTATGTGAAAGTTTAGTGTTGTGAGTATTGTCTTCATACATAAGACGAGGCTCCCCCTGAATATGTGCATATAGATGACTTGCGTTTGAATGCAAATGCACATGGAAGGTTTTGCTTTGTGGAGGCCATCATCAAAGTGTGAAGAAAATGCATTATGCATATAAGCAAGTAAAGAAGATAGTGATATGCATAATGGAAAATGGACGTCTACAGAATGACTTCATGCAGGATTTATCATCGCATCACATCACAGAATAGTAGATAAAGTAGCAGACGACCATCAAGTTTAAGTGTTATAACTTAGAGAACCAAAAGTATCAAAAGACGAGAGTTGTAAGAGTTGGCAAAAAGTAATGCAGCCACCCATAGGGACCCGCTTGAAGACTATCAACTCATATGCTTCTCCCCCTTTTGTTAGTAAGGACCAAAAAGGTTTGAAGACATAGAGCATCTACTCGTTCCTAGAAGGAGCAGACGGTGGAGCAGGGTCGTTGCTGGAGTTTGGTGGTGCAGAGTCGATATGCAGTGTAGACATGGTTGCTGAAGTGGCATCGTCTTCTTCATCAACGACATTGGCAACTACAGTTGCAGCCGAAGATGAATACTCAGAGTCTTCAAGAGAGGTAGTATGGTGCCAGCTTGCATTAGGAGGAGGCCTGGAGTCAAACTTGAAGCTTTCGGTGAAGCCATCTGCTTTAAGATCATCTTCAGAACGTAGCAGAGTGAGGCTCTTCCAGGACCGCCTAACATTCTCATGGGCAACAAAAGAGTTCTTGGTAGCCAGATTGCGAATGCGATTGACATCCACCAAGATACTATGCATGTGACGCTTAAGCCAGTCATGGTGCTTGTCTTGCTTCTGATGTAAGGCCACAAGCAGTTCTCGATCATTGAGGACCCGAGAGCGCTTCCGAGGCCGTTGAGCGACTATACTGGCAGTGGCTTCAGTATTAGCACGGTGAGGCAGACGCACATTTCCAGCAAGCGGATAAGCAGGAACAGCAGCATTCGGAACATGGACTCCTTCAATTGGTTGCGTGAAGCTTTGATGATCAGCATTATGAAGATATACTGGCTCCTTGGCAGGCTCAGGGTAGATGGCTTCAACAGACAGATCAACCTCAGGCAAGAAAACCAGATGGTTACGTGCAGAAGGCTGATAGCTGACACTTGAATGAAGCTTGATTAGGCACATCACCCATGGAGCGTAAAACTTCAATCCAAAAAGATCAATCGTAGATGTAGCAAGCTGTCTAATGAAGAAATCCTAGGTGTTGAACTTGATGCCATTGACAATATAGAAAACCAAAGTCTTCATGGCGCCTTCAAGTTT
Source organism: Triticum aestivum (assembly GCF_018294505.1). Classification (NCBI taxonomy): domain Eukaryota; kingdom Viridiplantae; phylum Streptophyta; class Magnoliopsida; order Poales; family Poaceae; genus Triticum; species Triticum aestivum. The sequence goes on along the minus strand of NC_057810.1, from coordinate 388,403,660 downwards.
GGCTTCAGAAGAATGTCCCTTGATTGGCCAGAGAGTACGCCTCAGGATATGATAAATTATGCGAGGCAAGTATTCAAGGTCCTGGACAAAGAATTCCTTTGGATATTTTGCATCACGAGGCAATGTATTCATCATGCTGAGCATCTGACTCATATTGGGTTCAGGACGCTAAAAAATGCTCTGCAGTCCTTCTGTGTGGCGCTGATAACCAGGCTCATACAATTCACCTTGAGTGGGCAGGGAGGTAAGCTCAATGATGTCCTGAGCTTTGGCTTCATGGTGCACATCACCTGTCATCCACTCAAGGGTCCATGTCTTCGGATCCCTGTTGTATCCACGTATGTGAAGAGTAGCATAGAACTGCAGCAGAAGCTCTTCATTCCAGTGCTCTTTGGCTGTGACGAATTCTAGAAGGCCGGCATCACGAAAGCAATCCATAGCTTCCTCAAGACAAGGGAGCCCATCCATAGCTTCACAATCAAGGCACATGTGAGGGAAGATTCGCTCTTGGTTGTAGAGAACACAAGAGTAGTAGATGCGCTGTTGGTGGCTCCAGAAGCGGTCTGAGGAGATCCTTGGCTTCGAGTAGGGATTCTTATCACTGTGAAAGAAGGTGTTGTATGCTCTGAAGCTATTGACACTCAAAGATCTAGGAGATGTAGTAGGACCTGGCAATCTTGGCAGTATTGGCTTAGGCTTCTACACAGGTGGTCTCTGCTGCACATGATAGTCATATTGCGGTCCGGGACCAGTGGGTGGTACCAGGACAGGCCAGCAAACAGATACCAACTCCATATGTCGGTTGTAAGCCAACTCCATTGTGTGAGGCTTTGAGGGGAGGAACAACACCGTCAGTGGGGACCTGCGAGGCAGAAGCTTCAAGATTCTCATTGGCTTCAGGCCCAGCATTGGCTTTAGGCTCCACACGATCATCAGCCAAGACATGGTCATTGGCTTCAGGAGTGTTTGTGGCAGCCTCAACATTCTCAACCTCCATATGGTCAACGACCAGAGGGTCTTGCACAGTCTCATTCTCCTCGAGAATGACTTCATCTAGAATAGGGGGCGTAGCAACTCTCTCTTCTCTTCTTGTTTCTTCATTGGCTTCAGACACAGGAAACGTCGCAGAAGGATTTTCTTCAGGGAACACTTGACGTGCCACTGAGCTAGATTGGTGTGACTCTTCTTCTGGGATGGTTGACATGGAGACCGATGGCCTGAGGCCTTTGCGAAGCTGTTGATACATGGGCGACGCCTTTGGCGTGGTGTGGTCTCCACGTAGTTGTCGTCATTCACCATTGGGCTGGTGACTTGCGCTGGTGGAGTAACGGGTGTTGCATCTCAAACTGGGGTTTCTTCTTGCGGGCACTCGGCCCATGAATCATCCTGAGGGATTGGTGTCAATGGATGACCAATGCTGATGTATTCGCTGCTTGTTGGAGAAGGCGATGATACCAACTGATGCTCTAGCTGAGGAAGGACTTCGTCATCAACAACATTGTCTTCGTGACCAATGTCTTCAGCTATGTTGGGGTCAATAGCTGGAACTTGCTCTTCTCCGTGAGCCTCCGTGGAAGCATGCTGGTGGAGTACAACTCGATGCTCTTGGTTTGTGGCAGCAGGGGAGCAACAGAGATGGGTTCAACAATGAGTAGCTGAGAGGCTGCAGTACACTCTTTCTTTGAAGACTTAGTTTCCTTAGTCTTCAGCTTCTTCTTAGAAGGAGCATCGTCAGATGCGTCCTTGTGCTTGCGCTTCTTGGCTTCAGCTTCAACCGCTCTTGTCTTCTTCAGTTCAGAAGCTGCTGAGGGGACCTTAGGCTTCGAGCCTGTCATACTGGCAGGGAAGACAATGGGAGGTTCTTCCTGCCTTGGTGCAGTGTGGGTCTCAGCAGCCTTCTTCTTCTTGGAAGCCATCCTGGGTCAATGCCAGGATGCCCAAGAGCTTTACGCTTCTCTGCTTCATTATGGGATTGAACACATTTCTCAGCCAGATACTTCATGCGCTACCTTGAACCTTTAGCTTCTGTGCATTTCTTGTGGAACTCCTCCATGAGGTCATGCAACATCTTCTTGAAGATTTGAACATCATCCACACTGATCTTGTCCATGTGCTTCTTGAAGTGAGCCTTCTCATAATCAATCTTGTTCTTCAGCTCGACTATCTTCTGAGCCAAGGCCAATTCACCAGCAATGGCACCATGGAAGGTGATGTTGGTGTCCACTGGGAGCTGAAGCTCATCAATACTGATGTCCTGGTTGTCAAACCACTCATCGATGAAGTTATTGAGAATACCAACATCAAAGAGCGGCATATCATTGAAGATTTCAGCTTCTTGCTTGCTCTTGATAAGCATTTCCAGAGCATCATCAACAAGATCTTCATCACTAGAAATATCAATGGCTTCATCTTCGTTGCGAAGCACAGCGAATGGTGTTAGTGGTTGTCCTGTGGCCTTCTTGGTCAGTGGCTTCTTGGTCCTTTTGGACACACGAGATAAGTCCTCAGATTGCACACTGGATTCTGGCGGTGCAATCCTCAGAGGCTTCCTTGCTGAAGCTTTTGGTGAAGAAGACGACTTAGAAGCTTTTGTCTTCTTCTTTTTCTTGGGTGGTGACGGAGCAGCTTCAGTATCGGCATCACCATCAGAGTGCTCCACTGCTGCTCTCTGAGCAACAATGTGAGACAGAAGCCCATTGAAATTGGCAAAGGGGCCAATTCTGTTTTCATTGGCATCATGTGTCCCATCAGATCTGGGAGCAGAGGGGCCATGGTTGAAGTTGAGGCCATATCTTTTGCGTTCTGGGCAGCAGAATCTTTGGCAAACTGAAAGTTGCGCTTGAAGAGAGTGTCTTCACGACACCATAATAAGGAGGATGGGTCAGCATTTTTAGGCTGCGGTCCTCTGACCATGCAAGGATAGAATTCCTGCGCAATAGCTTCAGCCTTGTTCTTCGGCACTAGGTCGCGATACAGACAGTCTCCCCATGGATGCTTGATGGCATTTTTCTCGGCATATTCAGGCGTGACAAATTTGTACTTGAACCGCTCCTCAGCCCAATATCTTCGGATCCACTGAATCCGGTTCTTCCGCTGGTTGTAGTTTTCATCAGGGTCTGACTTGTATTGTTCATACAAGGCAGGAGGCAGATCAAGAGCTGTATTGCCTCGGTGTTGCCTGCCACCCTTCCGAGCAGACTTTTCTGAAGCCATAATATTTAAGCTGATTGGCTTCAGCTCAGAGAGTGGCTTCCTTCTGATTGGCTTCAGACAAGAACTGGCTTTAGGTGATTCAATGTGATGTTGTAAGTATTCTGCAAATGAATGCAGAGTATGAGAACCAAGGGATTCTCCCACGGACATGTACCTGTGACAACATTAAAGATGCGAGGGAAGGGGAAGAGGTCATATGCATTCTTAGGAGATTTTGAAGATAAATCAGTTTTGAAGATATTTACCTCATAGTGCGAAATTCACTTATTTGGAGAGAGTCGGTTCCAGATTTGTACGAATCCATGAATAAGTACAAGTGAGGAATCTAACTAGTTATGAAGCATAAATGAATATACTAAGCATGGTATGAGATGCAGAAGGGAACAAATCCAGATTTGGAAGTTTAGAAACCACTTTTGGAAAAAATGGTCGGATTTGACAGATCTAAAAAGCAGTAAAAAGTAAGATTTATTTACCCTTGGCGAACTGCTAGACGGATGGGAAGAGAGGCCAAGCAGTTCGATCTCCTGCGCCCTAACTTGGCGGCGGCGGAGAGGACGAGGTCAGGGACTGGTGTGAGGACTACGACGAAGAGGTTGCGGCAGCTAAGCGCTTCTTATCCGGGGACGGCGTGAGCCAGCGGAGGCGCTAGTGTTTGTTGGAGGTGGCGAGGTGGAAGAACAGATAATGACCACGCGGGTGAGAATTTATAAGGAAGAGGAGGGCAACGTAGCGCTATTACGTAGGTGCCCCTAGCGGTTCACATCTGAAAGACACGTGGCATAGATGCAACTCATTGAGAGTTGTTCCATGTTCCCACGCACGCCTGGATTGTCGGGTGGTCGTTTCGGCTTCTCCGGTTTTCAGGCAATAAGGATGCAACATTAAAAACAGATTAAATATTTGTCAGATTGTCCTCTGCTAACAAGGACTCAGAGAAGACAATCGACAGGTTTCAATAGAATGCATATGATTTGGACAGATAGAGTTGAGGTAGAAGCATAGAGCAGGTTAGGGTCCGATCACATTCACTTAGATCAAAGGTTTCAAGAGTGAAGACATAGCTATAGGTGGCTGTATAGGACAGAACACACACACACACACACACACACACACACACACACACACACACACACACACACACATATATATATATATATATATATACAGACGGTCTATTCTGCTAATATTAGTAGAATAACTATTCTGCACACCACTTCGGCACTGCACGCTCAACAGAAGCGCACTGCATCATTTTGACGACGAGCACTGCAATAAAGACTAGTGAACTTCGTGTCGAAAAAAATTGCATGCGGTGTTTTTTTGGAACTGTTTTAACCGTTTATCAGAATGAGGCGTGTAATATACCATTGAAAAGCTATGGATTAAGCGCAACTTCTACATGTTAAACACTTTTCGAGATTCCACACGGTTTAAGAGCAGTTTTGAAAATAGTGCGGCGGATGACGAGTCGCAGCGAGCGTTTTTTAGCGTTTTTTTCTAAACTGCTTGTCGGAATGAAGCAAATTATACGCCGTTGGATAGATATCGTCGAGGCGCATCTTTTTCATATATAAATATTTCTCTAATTCATTATGGTTTAAGAGCAGTTTCAAATTTACTAAATCGCGGAATTCTGTTTTTCAAAAATTTTCAAATTTTCGGTACTGTTTTCGCTCTAGTTTTTGAACCGTTAGTCGAAACGAGGCGTGTGATACGCCGTTGGAAATCTACGAACGAGGCGCAACTTTCATATGTTGAAATATTTTTGAAATTCCTTACGGTTTTAAGTTAATTTTGGAAATCGTGCGGCGGACGACGAGTGGCAACAGCCGTTTTTGGCAAAAAATTTGCAAACCGCTGGTCGGAATGATTCAAACTATACGTCGTTGGAAAGATATCAACGATGCGGAACTTTTTCATGTAGAACATACTCTCTAATTCCTTACGGTTTAAGAGCAGTTTAAAATTAGCGAAAAGCGGACACTCTGTTTTTTCGCGACACCAAAATCGTCGCCGGACAGAAGAACGCACTACTTCAAACTGAAAACAGCACTGCAACAGACAGTAAGGTGAACTTCATGATTTCTTTTTGTCGAACATAAACTTTCTCGCACAAGTTTTTGTTGTCTTTTTTTAACTTTTTTTTGAACGAGTAGACCGCAACACTCCCGAAAGTGAACCTCATGAGTTTTTGTTGTCTTTTTTCATACTTGCTAATTTTTACCAAGTGAACTACTTAATTGTTTTGTTTGTTTCTTAATATATATTTTGTGTAAATTCATATGGACTACATGGTCAATGTTAGTGAGCTGCATGAATGGGACGAGTGGACTGCATTTAAAATTACATTTTGCATATGTCCCACCAACATTCTTTGAATTTTTTTAACAAACAAGCCAACCGCACAAAACGAAAACAAAGTACCGCACGACAGAGCTAACAAAACTACACGCGCACATTTTGTTTTGCTCCTTCGTCGATGCTCATATACACACATACATCCATTCTTTGTTTTACAGCCACACACATACACCAGCAGAACTGCATTTGAGTTGCATGGCATGGTCGACGAACTGCGGGGGGAAGAGATGGCAATTGCTGGACTGCACGCGCACGAGCTCCGAACCACATGGCGAGCGTCTCTGAGCTGCACGGCCATGGTCGACCGACCAGAGGGGAAGAGATGACGCTCGTTGGAATGCACGTGCACGAGCCCTGAACCGCATGGCGAGCATCTCCGAGCTGCACAACCACAACACCCGCATGCAGATGATCTTGGTGTAGTAGCAGCCAAGAAGAGATCAAGGCGTGAGGGATTCATACCATACAACACAGTAGCAGCCTCCATCCCGTCACCATCAGTCGGCCACCACCATCGCTCGGCCTGCTGCTGCATAAAAAGTAATCATTTAGCCTACTAAATCCAAGAGGAGGGGATGAGATACTTGAAATCGAATAGGGGCTGGACCTCCGTCGATGACCTTCCATAGGGGAAGACCTCAACGTCACGCTGCTGCTGCTTGTTGAGGAGCGGAAGAGCTCAAGCCTTCCATGGCACTGCCCCTGCATAAAGGTACTCTCCCCATGGACCTTGCTAAGCAAAGGGAGCTCCATGGCGTCGCAGGAAGCTGCTTTTGCACTTGGTGGACTGCACGGCGCCAGGGGTGCGGGGTGGGCGTGCTGCATGCACCCACACAGTGGACTACACGATGCCGCACATGGCGCACCAGTGGCTTGACGAAGCAGACCACAGGGTGCGCGGGGAGGGATGCAGGGGGGACGTCTGCCGGGGTGTGGGATGGGCGCCATGATCCAGGCGCCTGATGTGGGGGTAGAAACTCGTCGTGGCGGGAAGATCTCCACGAATCCGGTGGTGGTTCGTCGGATCCAGCGAGGATTTTCATGGCGTGGCTGAAGTGCCATGGAGATGCGCCTACTGCACTGCATGCGTACAGAACCGCAAACTGCAGCGGCGCCAGAAGCGAGCCACAACGATGCGTACTGCATCGCGACACCCCCACGAAATGAACTGTACAGAATGCTGCAGGAGCAAGGCGTGGCGGAATCCGGCGTCGGCCATGCCCGAGGTGCTCATGCCCAGATGGCCGCCCCGGAGCGTGGACTGCACCAGGAAGGGATGTCGGCCAAGACGCGAAGATCCACTAGAAGAGACATCCAGTGGCGGCGCAGCAAGCCCCCAGGCAGGGGTGCATTGGGGGAGGCCACCTCCGCCTCCATCGGGTGGCGGCTGGTGCTCTTCGACCCGCGCCGAAGTTGAAGAGGGATCGGGGAGGGCATGTGGCGCGCGTTGGCTTTCCATCTCGCCGAATCAAGGGCGGCTGGTGGTAGGGCGTCGCAGGTGGGGGCGGGGGAGGAGAAGAGGATGGGAGGTAGGATGTGGCTGGACAGATCCGAAGGAAGGGAGCTCGCCGCAGGAGGGCGGCGCCGGAGCGAGAGCTGGAGGCGGCGGATCTCGGATAGCCGGATCAGGAGGTGGGGGGTGCTCGGGGCGGGGCGTCGGGTAGGGTGGCGACGTGTTGGGTAGGGCAGCCGGCGGCTGGGCTCCTCCGGTGGGGCGCTGGGGCGCGGAAGAAGGTGGTAGGAGGGGGCGGTGGCTGGGGAGGAAGAAGGTTGGATGTGAGCACGGGATGCGGGAGCGGGAGGGAAGCTCTGCGGGTCGGGAGAGGTTGGTGGGTTGCGAGGAGGGGGGAGTGGGTTTGCGCGCAGTTCGTTTTGTGTTAGAGCTCATGGGTGCCACAGGAGACTCTTAAGGGTGTTATTAGAATAGACCCACCCTATATATATATATATATATATATATATATATATATATATATATATATATATATATATATATATATATATTCTGCTAACATCGGAGCTTATTTTGCTAACACCTCTCCTTCGCTAAAAAGCACACCCACCGACCCGAACCGGGCAGCCCACTACCCCCGATCCCCCACCTTCTTATCCCGACACCTCCTACCCTCGGCAGTGCCTCACCATCACCCACCACCCCGGCGCCCCACCTCCACCCCCAGGCGCCCCACAACCACCCCACCCCTCTTCCTCCTGGCCGGCGCCCCCGCCCATCCTCTTCCTCCCGGTCGGGCCCGCCGTGCCTCCTCTTCCTCATGGCCAAGTCCGCCATGCTTCTTCTTGCTCCCGGGATCGCCACCACCCCTGGATCCCCTTCCTTCTTCCACCTTTCTTCAACGCCCATGGCCAGCCCACCGCGCATCTCCTAGTCGTTGCATCCCTCACGGATCCTCGTCGGCGTCGCCCAGATCTGGCAGATCACTCGCCCGATTAGCCATCGGGCTTTTGTGGCCGGGGGTGACCGTTGTCAGAGGAGGAGGTTGGGGGAAGGAGCAGACCACGGGATCTGGCGGATCTGCGTACGAGGGGAGGTGGTGAGCCTGTGGCGGCGCCGGGGATCACAGGTTCTTCCTCCCCGCACGGCCATGGTGCCTCTCTCCAGCACCTCAAAGCCCGACACTGATGCCTCCATGGATCAGAGGTTGGGCCACCCCATCCTCCTTGCGACAACCTCCTTCCCCAGGCTTATCGCGCGCGCGCCACTGCTGGATCGGGCCAGCCACCGATGCTAGGCACCACGGCCCGCCACCGCCCTAGCCGCCCCTTAAGTCGTGCCTCCCCGCATCTGACTACCCCCATGCGGTCCACCTCGGGCTCCGCTGCAGCCCGCCCTCCCCGGCCAGGAGGTTCTCTCAAGCGCACCGGCCTCCCCCTGCTTCTTCTCCACTTCTGACGAACAAAGCGTTTGGGGTTGTTGTTGCAGTTTACTCTTTTGATTTTGGGAAGAAAAATCAGTGCACAGCAGTTTGCTATTCCTGCTATTGCGGTTTCCGTTTGCTATTTTTTTGCATGAGATGAATGAAAAATCTGTCGTCATAGTTGTTCAGATAGTGTGCATCGCCTCGTGGTTCCTGAAGCAGGGTGTTGCAGTTCCGTTCATATGGCTGCCGTGCGGTGCGGTTATGTTCTGGAGCTAAGCGAGCGTGCAGCTCAGCCCACGAGGGCGAGTAGTTCGCCCCACGGGATAGTGCAGTACTGGGATCCCAGTGCTGGATTGTTTTTTTCGATCGTTATTCCCCCGCGGGCTCCTGGACGATGGTCGCACACTAATGGTTCAATTTCTTGCGTTTTTTCAGATTTTGTTTTGCAGTTCTTGCTCATGTAATTTGACAGCGATCCTCTATCCGTGCGGTCTGCCGGCGCTTCCATGCACAGTACAATGCCCATGCTACTCTCGCCCCATTGGGAATTTTGTGTCTTGTTCATGCAGTGAAGCATGTGTAATCATGAAGTTCGGTTGTAAAAAAGCAGATGCGGCGGTGTTTTTATGAAGAAAAAATATGTAGTTGGCTCTCTCTCTCGATGGACTCACCCTCTTGTGTGCAGTCCATTCAGAAATGGGTTGATGTGTTGTACTCTTGGTCATGGAGTTTGATTGGGGCTCTCCTAGTATAGTTCATAAGAAAATTATTCGTTTATATTTGAAGTACACTGCATCATACAGAGGAGTTCACTTTTTATTATTTTTGGAGGAAAATATTTTCGCACATATGTATAGACATAGTTTAAATTTGTTAAAACGATGGAGTTCATTCAGAAAACCTTGGCGGTGCAGTTTACAAATTGATGTGGTCCACTTGCCCTCCTCTCCGCTGTCTACTTCCGTTTGTAAAGAAGTTAAAAAAAAAGAAAAGACATCATGCAGTTCTCTTACCGTACTTTTATTTGTAAAAAGGTAAAAAAAGACATCATGCAGTTTTCTTACCGTTTGTTGTGGTGCGGTTTTCCATTTAAAAACAGTGTGTTCGGCTGTCTCATGATGTTCATCTCGTAGTGCAGAAAATTGTTATGGAATCACAAAAGTAATGTTGTTCACTTCTTGATAGTGTTGCGGTTCACTTGCGCTCCATATGAAGCACACTTCACTTCCTTGTCTTGAAAAATTTAGGTCCGACAAATAAACTATGAAGTTCAGTCGCCCATCTGCTTTCATGCAATTTTCAGCTTGAGGCGGTGCGGATTTCTGTCGGATGAAGTTCACTCGGTAATTTGGGTGTCGTGAAAAACAGAGTGTCCGCATTTCGGCAAATTTAAAACTGCTCTTAAATCGCAAGGAACTAGACATAGTGTTCAACATGAAAAAGTTGCATCTCGTCGATATCTTTCCAATGGTGTATCACTTGAATCATTGCGACTGGCGGTTTGTAAAAATTTGCGAAAAAATGGCCGCTGCCACTCATCGTCCGCATCACCATTTTTAAAATAAACTTAAAACCGTAAGGAATCTCAAAAGTATTCCAACATACAAATGTTGCGCCTTTTCCGTAGATTTCCAACAGCGTATCATACTCCTCATTTCGGCAAACGGTTCAAAAATTGGAGCTAAAACAACACCGAAAATTGAAAAAAATTCAAAAAAGCGTAATTCCGCGATTTAGTAAATTTGAAACTGCTCTTAAACCGTAATGAATTAGAAATACAATACATATGAAAAAGATGCACCTCGATGATATCTTTCCAACGACGCATCATTTGCTTTATTCCGATGAGCGGTTTAGAAAAAATCGCGAAAATACGCTCGCTGCCACTCGTCGTTCGCCGCACCATTTTTGAAACTGCTCTTAAACCGCGAGGAATCTCGAAAAGTGTTCAACATGGCGAAGTTGCGTGTAATCCATATCTTTCCAACGATATATTATACGCCTTGTTCCGATAAACGGTTAAAAATATAGAGCAAAAACAGTATCAAAAAAACACTACGTGCAGTTTTTTACGACACGGAGTTCACTAGTGTGTATTGCAGTGCCCTTGCTATAGAAAGTGCAGTGCACTTGCATTGAGCGTGGAGTGCAGAAGTGTTATCAGAATAGTTATTCTGCTAATATTAGCAGAATAGATCGGCTGTGTGTGTGTGTGTGTCTATATATATATATATATATATATATATATATATATATATATCAACATTGTGAAGATAAATGATGAAGACAAATCAATGTTGAAGACAATCCAAATGCGAAGACTTTGCAATTGTAACGCCAAGAGAAACACTTCAATAAAAATTTGGTGGTGGCGTTACCCACCGTATAGGAAGTATTAGACCCAGACACGACGCACAATTATCGTGGCGCTCCGAAGTCAAATTTCACATTAATGTATTCACACTCAGAGGGTAAGTTTTCATTAATTAAAGATATATGTTACTTTGTGTGTTGCACATCTAAGTCGTCAACATGCATAAGCGTTAGGATGTGTGTCCATTCATAGGACATTCGAGGATTCTAAGATATTTAGCTCACACCGCAACTTCCAAAACCTTTTCTCATCCAAGGGCTTAGTGAAGTATCTGCCAATTGCTCTTCAGTGTTGACGTGAATGATATCAATGTATTCCTTGTTGACATGATCTCTGAGAAAGTGATGACGGATCTGAATGTGCTTTGTCTTCGAGTGCTAAACTGGATTCTTGGAAAGCTTGATGGCTCTTTCATTGTCACAGAAGAGTGGCACATTCTTCGTGTTGATGCCATAGTCCTTGAGAGTTTGCTTCATCCATAGAAGCTGAGCACAAGCATGATCCAGCAGCAATGTATTCAGATTCAGCAGTGGAGAGTGACACACAGTTCTGCTTCTTTGAAGACCAACAGACAAGTGATCGACCGAGAAAGTGACATGTTCCTGAGGTAGATTTGCGATCAACCTATCACCAGCATAATCAGCATCAGAATACCCAATCAGATCAAATGTTGAGCCCTTTGGATACCATAATCCTATCATTGGGATGTAAGCCAAATATCTTAGTATTCACTTCACCGCTAGGTGATGCGACTCCTTTGGTGCCGCTTGGAATCGGGCACACATGCAAACGCTAAGCATTATATCTGGCCTAGATGCACATAAGTAAAGTAAGGAACCAATCATGGAGCGATATACCTTTTGATCGAACTCTTTACCTTTGTCGTCAGGACCCAGATGACTTTTGGTTGGCATTGGCGTCGTGTATCCTTTGCAGTCTTGCATTCCAAACTTCTTCAGGCAATCTTTGAGGTATTTCTCTTGGGATATGAAGATGCCATTCCTCTGCTGACGGATTTGAAGACGAAGGAAGAACTTCAGCTCACCCATCATGGACATCTGATATTGCTCTTGCATCATCTGCCCAAACTCATTGCTGTATCTCTTGTCGATGCAGCCGAAGATAATGTCATCCACATAGATTTGGCACACAAACAGTTCACCGTTGTATGACTTCGTGAAGAGTGTTGGTTCTAGATAACCAGGTTTGAAGCCTTTGCTCTTCAAGAAGTCTTTGAGCATGTCATACCAAGCGCAAGGAGCTTGTTTGAGGCCATACAGGGCCTTGTTGAGCTTTTACACCATATTAGGATGTTTTGGATCTTCAAAGCAAGGTGGTTGTGCAACATACACTTCTTCTTCAATCTTGCCATTGAGAAAGGCACTCTTCACATCCATTTGGTACAGAAGGATGTTGTGATGGTTGGCATATGCAAGCAGTATGTGAATGGCTTCAAGTCTTGCCACGGGAGCAAATGTTTCATCGAAGTCAATCCCTTCTATTTGAGTGTAACCTTGAGCAACCAGACAAGCCTTGTTTCTGACAACTTGACCATGTTCATCTTGTTTGTTGTGATAGATCCATTTGGTGACAATGATATTATGCTTGCGAGGATCAGGGCACTTGACTAGTTCCCAGACATTATTCAGATCGAACTAATGAAGCTCTTCTTGCATGGCTCGAATCCATTCAGGTTCCATAAAGGCTTCAACAACTTTCTTGGGTTCAGATATAGAGACAAATGCAGAGTGCCCACAGAAATTTGCTAGTTGCATTGCTCTTGAACGAGTGAGTGGACCAGGTGCATTGATGTTGTCAATTATCTTCTCAATCTGTACTTCATTAGCAACATGGGGATGTACCGGTCAAAGATTTTGCCATTGCAGATCATCGTCTTCAGCTTCAGCATTGACTTCAGATTGAGCATTGTTTTCCAGTTGACTTGGTGCAATGATGAGTTCATCTTCAGCCTGAGCTTTAGACAGTATGATTTCTCCAGTACCCATGAGCTTTATAGATTCACTAGGAGGTACTTCATCTAGCACATTTGGCAGGTGCTCTCTCTACGAGCCGTTAGTCTCATCGAACCGCACATCCACTGTTTCAACCACTTTATAGTGAAAGAGGTTGAAGACTCTGTAGGAGTGTGAATCCTTTCTGTATCCAAGCATAAAACCTTCATGTGCTTTTGGTGCAAATTTTGAAGTGTGATGTGGATCCTTGATCCAGCACCTAGCACCAAATACTCTAAAGTAACTGACATTTGGCTTCTTACCAGTTAGCAACTCATATGATGTCTTCTTTAGAAGCTTGTGAAGATAAACTTGGCTGATGACGTGGCATGTAGTGTCAATGGCTTCCGGCCAGAACTTCCTTGGAGTCTTGTACTCATCTAGCATCGTCCGAGCCATCTCGATGAGGGTTCTGTTCTTGCGCTCCATGATGCCATTCTGCTGAAGTGTGTAGGAGAACAAAACTCATTAGTGATGCCCAGTGTATCAAGGTAAGTGTCGCGGCCGGTGTTCTTGTATTCTGTGCCGTTGTCACTTCTGATGTGCTTGATCTTAACACCATAGTTCGTCATGGCACGATTAGCGAAGCGTCTGAAGACATCCTACACTTCGGTCTTATAGAGAATTATATGCACCCAGGTATATCTTGAGTAATCATCAACAATAACGAAACCATAGAGACAAGCAGTGGTAGTAAGAGTAGAGTAGTGAGTAGGGCCGAATAAGTCCATGTGAAGTAGCTCGAAGGGTTACGATGTCGTCATGATTGTCTTCGAGGGATGCTTGGCCCTAGTCATCTTCCCAGCTTCATAGGCACCACACATATGGTCTTTCTTGAACTTGATGCCTTCGATGCCCACGACATGCTTCTTCTTCGTGAGAGTGTACAAGTTCCTCATGCCCGCATGTCCTAGCCTCCGATGCCATAGCTAGCACTCTGAAGCTTTTGCTAGAAGACATACAACAAGCTGTGGTCCTGCTGAGAAATCTACCATATACAAATCATCTTTTCGACAAGAGATTTGTGAGATTCCATAAGGACAAGGCAACGATATTTTCCAAATATGAAAATCATGTTCAAATCACATAGCATTGATACAGACATTAAGTTGAAACCAAGGGATTCAACAAGCATCACTTTATCCATGTGCTGATCCTTTGAGATTGCAACTCTACCAACACCCAATACCTTACTTTTACCAGTGTCAGCAAATGTGATATGACTTTTATCAGACGGCCAAAGAGTTGAATCCATCAGAAGACTTCGATCACTAGTCATGTGGTTGGTGCAGCCACTATCCATAATCCATTCTGAAGCTTGAGGTGTCATAGCCTACAGTACAGTTTGGGGGATAGGTTTCACCAAGAGAGTTGTGAAGAGGAAACATTTGACGAACAAGTGGAACATATAAGTTCAGATCTTGGTTAGGATAGATAGGATGAGTGTCAAGGAATCCCGGGATGAAATACATAGTAAGACCATTTGGGCATTTTATCTTGCATCCCACAAGATGTTTAAGGTCCCCAGCATAAGCATCAGACGCCTTTGATTTCCGGCTGGAGACCTTTCCCTGCAAAAGAGAGTTAAGTTTTCTTAACCACCCACATCTTCAGGGGTGGCTTAGAAGCAATGAGTCTAAGTGCAGCATCTGAGAACTTCGGCTTTGGAGCCCTAGCAAATAGCCTTGCAGGAGGAGAATAATACTCATAAGAATAAGCAGAAAAGTTCTTAGACTTATGAACATAGCGGTTTGATGAAACACGCTCATATTCAAAGGTCTGAGTATGATTTCCCTGCAAAACATTGGTGTTAGGGTGACTCAGGTGAGTCCTCTGTCTGTATGAAGCCTTAGGACCATATGAAGCCTTTGGTCTGGGGTTTGTCTTCTTCCCAGGTGGTGTCATGACGACATTCACGGGAAGACTTTCGAGACAACTCTTGGGTACCCAGATCTTCTTAAGAGGTGGTCCATTCCTGCAGTTAGTACCAATATACCTGGCAAACACTTCACCATTCTGATTCCTGAACAGTTTATAGTTTGCATCAAAGGATTCATCACTGATAATTGGGTTAGCACTAGTGAAGCCAGATAAGGTGGATGGACCCAATGAAGGTCCCTTAGCAGCAACCCATGTGGTTTTGGGGTACTGCTCCGGTATCCAGTAAGAACCATCAACATTCATTTTCCTCTCGAACCCAACACCCTCTTTTCTAGGGTTGCGGTTCAGAATCTGCTTTTTAAGGACATCACATAGTGTCTGATGCCCTTTGAGACTTTTGTACATTCCTGTGTCAAGTAATGACTTCAACCTGGCATTCTCATCAGCAATAGTAGTGGTATCCTCAGCTGAGGGGTTAGTTACCGCATTAGCAGTTGAAGATATTGCAACAGTAGTAGCAGTTGAACATTCAGCAATAGAGACTGCATTATCACGCTCAATACATTTTAGACATGGTGGTTCAAATCCTTCCTAAGTGAAACTGATCTGGTGAGCACAGAGTGACTCGTTTTCCTTTTGAAGATCTTCATGAGCCGATCTCAATTTCTCAAGTTCCTGCTTCCTTTGAAGATAATCATAGCAAAGCTTTTCATGAGAGGTTGAGAGTGATGCATGACGACTTTCAAGTTCCTCATACTTAACATGAAGATTTTTAATGTCTTCAATTAAGGACTGAGATCGGCTCATTTCCACGTCCAACATGTCATCTCTTTTGTCTAACAATTTTTGAATATGTTCCATGGCATTCTATTGTTCAGTTGCAATTTTAGCAAGTGTTTTGTAGCTTGGTTTAGATTCACATTCAGAGTCATCTTCACTTGATGTTTGAAAGTAAGCATCGCGTGAGTTTACCTTGGCACCACATGCCATGAAGCAATAGGTGGGAGTAGAGTCATCCTCATCCTTGTCATCAGCGTTGGTGACGAGGCCATTGTCTTCAGTGTTGAAGATGGACTTGGCGACGTATGCAGAAGCTAGAGCTAGGCTTGCTACTCCAGAATGAGATTCCTCTTCGGACTCCACCTCTGCCTCCATAGATGCAGACTCCTCCTCTAAATCCATCTCCTTTCCAACAAAAGCACGAGCCTTGCTAGATGAGCTCTTCTTGTGTGATGAAGACTTCGATGAAGACTTGGAAGAAGACTTTGAGGATTTCTTCTTCTTCTTGTCATTGGAATCATATTCCTTGCTCTTCTTCTTCTTCTTTGTCTCATTGTCCCACTATGGACACTCAGAGATGTAGTGACCAGGTTTCTTGCACTTGTGACAGGTTCTCTTCTTGTGATCTCGAGAGCAAGCTTCATCATTTCTTGAGCTGGATCTTGAAGACTTTCTGAAGTCTTTCTTCTTGGTGAACTTATGGAACTTCTTCACAAGCATAGCGAGCTCCTTTCCAATGTCTTCAGGATCACCAGAACTGCAGTCAGATTCTTCTTCAAATGAGGAGACGACCTTAGCCTTCAAAGCGCGAGTACAACCATAGTTGGGACCATAGATATCTCTTTTCTCAGATAGCTAGAACTCATGTGTGTTGAGCCTCTCAAGTATGTCAGACGGATCGAGAGTCCTGAAGTCAGGGAGCTCTTGAATTATTAGGGCCAGGGTGTCAAATGAGCTGTCAAGAGATCTCAAAAGTGTCTTGACGATTTCGTTCTTGGTGATCTCAGTGGCGCCGAGTGCATGAAGCTCATTAGTGATATCAGTGAGGCGATCAAATGTGAGCTGGACATTCTCATTGTCATTTCTCTTGAAGCGGTTGAAGAGATTGCGAAGAACACTGATCCTTGAATCTCTCTGTGTTGAGACGCCCTCATTGACCTTGGAGAGCCAGTCCCAGACTAGCTTCGCAGTTTCCAGAGCAGTCACACGGCTATGCTACCCTTTGGTCAGATGACCACAGATAATGTTCTTGGCAGTTGAGTCCAGTTGTATGAACTTCTTGACATCAGCAGGAGTGACACCTTCACTAGTCTTGGGAACGCTATTCTTGATGACATACCAGAGATCAACGTCAATGGCTTCAAGATGCATACACATCTTATTCTTCCAGTAGGGGTAATCAGTGCCACCAAAGACAGGGCACGCAGCAGAGACTTTGATTATCCCTGCAGTTGACATAGCTAAACTCAAGGTGGTTAAACCGAATCACACAGAACAAGGGAGCACCAAGCTCTGATACCAACTGAAAGTGCTAGTATTCGACTAGAGGGGGGGTGAATAGGTGATTTTTATGAAAGTCTTCTAAATAGGGGTGTTTCGAAGACAAACGATAGAAGTGACCCTATTGATATGCAGTGGAAGGTAGACTACATTAGACAAGCCATAGTCAAGTAAGCAGTGTAGTGAAAGCATGAAGACTACAAGCAGCTAGGTAGAATGGATCAGGATGGAAGATAGTGTAAAGCCAAACAGACAATAGACTTCACACAGCAAAGTCAAACAGATCAGGCAAGTAGGCGAAGACTTCACGAAGACAAACTGTAAATAAGGTGAGAGAGGTAGGATAGAACCAGTTGCTCGGAGAGGACAAGGGATTTGTTGGACCAGTTCCAGTTGCTGTGTCAACTATACGTCTGGTTAGGGAGGCTGAGATTCAACTCAGAAGACTGTTTCTTCACCTTATTCTCATTGAGCTAAGAACACTTAGTTATCGCCCAATCACTCTGGTAAGTCTTCAAGGGAGACTTCCAAACCTTCACAGACTTCGTTCACTGGCAATCCACAATGACTCTTGGATGCTCAGAACGCGATGCCTAACCGGCTGGAGGATTCACAATCCTCAAGTGTAATAAGTCTTCAGATCATGCGGACAAAAAGACTTTAGTGATGCCTAACACTCTTTGGCTCTGGGTGTTTTGGGCTATGTCCTCGCAAGGATTCTCTCTCAAAGGCTTCAGAGGTGGGTTGCTCTCAAAGGACAAAAGTCGTGCACAAACTCTAAGCAGCCACCAATTTATGGTGTAGGGGGTGGGCTATTTATAGCCAGGAGGCAACCCGACCTGATTTGTACAAAATGACCCTGGGTCACTAAGGAACTGACACGTGTCCAACGGTCAGATTTCAAACACATGCAGCAGCTTAGCTTGGGTTACAAGCCAAGCTGACTCATCCAGCTCTGGATAAGATTTGCTCTCATTGTCTTCGCTCGAAGACATAGGTTTTGGTCGAGCATCACATCAGTCACTCTGACTTTGTTCACTTGGACCCCACTTAACAGTACGGTGGTCCCTATGACTCAACAAAGAAGAAAAGGAAACTACAAAACAACTATATCTTCGCACTCCATAGTCTTCACGCGATGTCTTCTCCTGTCATAGTCTTTAATGTGAATGTCTTCACAGACCACCATTGTCTTCAATGTCTTCACACATTTTAGGGTAATCTCTGGTAGGTAAACCGAATCGATATGGGACTACTACCTGTGTTATCCTGCAATTCTCACAAACACATTAGTCCCGCAACCAAGTTTGTCGTCAATACTCCAAAACCAACTAGGGGTGGCACTAGATGCACTTACAGACAAAACTCCCAAGTTAAGTGTGCTGAGGCTAGAGTAGTCATGAGATGGGTGACCGGATGGGAAGTGGACTCAATATTAAATAGTTGGATGGGAAACTACAAAGGTTTATTATACACCTTTGTATTATAAACCTTTGTACTGACTCATCCCATCTAGTTAATATCGAGGTCTTTGTTTTGTATTTTTTTACATTTTTTGTTTCTGAACACATGTTGATTGGCTTGAAGAAGGTCTATCTCGTTACTTTTTGATAATTGTTTATACGCAAGCAACTAGTTTGCATTTTTCAAAGTTTTTTGTACGAACAGAACCGCACAAGAACTTACTATAGTATCTGTCTGTGTTATAATTTATCCTCGCAAATAGTTCATCCGAGTGGGTTGTTTGCTACCTATCACACACATCTGGTTTACACGAATCATTTGTGTTCTTTTGGCTGATCGCAAATGCCGCATATCACACACATCTTGGTATGATGAACCGTTTCCGTTCTCTTGCCTAATCAAAAACAGTTTGTCCGAGTGAACTGTATGCCATATATCACACACACCTTGATTTGGCTGACCATTTCTGTTGCATTCCCTAATAGCACACAATTCATCGGAGGGAACTGTATGCCGTATATCGCACACACATTAATATGGCTGCATGTTTCTGTTGTTCTTCCTCATCGCAAACAGTTCTGCTGGATCAACCATATGCCCTGCATCGCACACACAACTAAAATTGGAACCGTGTTTGATGCATCGGTCATCGCAAATGTTTTGGACATTTTTGGCGGTCCTCTGACACCACCGTTTGTAATTATTACATTGCACACAATTTCTTGAAGGGTCTCTGATCATAGTGTCGCATTAGCATCCTGCAGTAGTGAAGCTAGACATCGTACGCAACATGCAACCACATATAATAGTGCCAAGTTAGAGCAAACACATGTGATGGTGGAGTAGGGGAGATGTGCTCATCATCTACACATCTACGTTGACTGTCTAGCCTTGCGTTGTCTTGCGAATCTTTTTGGGAGGATGGCGGAGTAGAATCTGTAGAGACACTCCGTTCCAGTTGCTCGGAAGGACCACCATCATCCAATGCCTTACATATTTCCTTCCGCTTTATTGATTTTGCATTGTGAGGTCGAACCGACAAGAAAAAGGAATAAAATTCGCTCTTCACAAGTCATTCTTGTATGATACTGATGAACACTACTCTGATGAAAGGCAAACTCATGATACGAGGATGGAATATGTATGAAAACTGGACGGCATGACATATTCACACCTATGATGTGGTAACTAAGCAAAGCGCACTTCAACAAATTAGAAGCACTGCAAGCTAGACACCATATGGAAGGTGCAACCAATATCACTCTGTCAAGTTAAAACTATCTCATCATTGGTGGCGTTCATAAAATTAGAAGCACTACATGCTAGAAATCATATTCAAGACACAAACCAATATCACGCTGCAAACTCAAAGGTGTCTCATCATAAGTGACTGCTGCAGGATACACAAGAAGAGTAGTTTCATGTAAGAACATGGTGTGATAGACAGATATAGTATGTACCAAAAACAAGAATGCATGTCATATTCACACGTATAATGTGTAAGCTAAGCAGATGCAGTTTACACTAATTAGAAGCAATACAAGCTAGACACCATATGCAACATGCAACCAAATATCACACTGCCAAGTTAGAGCAAGCACCTGGGATGGTGGAGTAGGGGAGCAGAGACTTGGAACTTGTAATGCACTAGCAGTATGAGGAGAATCCGTACAGATGCTCCGTTTATGTTGCTGCAGAGGACCACCATCATCGCCTTCCTTACACTTTTCCGTCCTCTTTTTTGATTTTGCCTTGTCAAGTCAAACCCACAAGAAAAAGGAATAAAATTTGCTCTTCAGAACTCATTGGTGCATGATACTAACAAAGACTACTTTCATATAAGTCAGCCACATGATAGGAGGATGGAATACGTATGAAAAATAGGACGACATGACATATTGACATTTATGGTGTGTAAAGTGTAAACTAAGCACAAGGTGTTTGAACTAATTAGAAGCAATGCAAGCTAGACACCATATGAAAGATGAAACTAATACCACTCTGCCAAATTAAAAGTGTGGCCTCATAAATGTATTTGAACAAATTAGAAGCAATACATGGCAACAAGATAGAAATAATATGCAATATGCAACAAATAAAGGTGTCTCATCAGTGATTGATGCATGATACATAAGAGCGGTAGTTTCATATAAGAACATGGTTAATAGATAGATGTAGTATGTACCAAAAATAGGAAGACATGTCATATTCATAGGTATAATGTGTAAAGTAAGCAGACACAATTTACCCTAATTAGAAGGGTTACAAGGTAGACACCGTATGCAACATGCAACCACATATCACACTGCGAAGATAGAGCAAGCACCTGCGATGGTGGTGTAGGGGAAATGCGGTCTTCAAGTACGGAGCTACGTTCAATATCTTCATTTAGACTTGCTGTTTCTTGAGAATCATGTTGGGAGGATGAAACTGCACACTTTATAAGAGTAGCATGTCTCATACTAACCCACAGGCGTGACTATCTCATCATAAGAGACAGATGCAGGATACACAAAAACAGTAGGTTGATGTAAGAACATGGTGTGATAGGCAGATGTAGTATGTACCAAAAACAGGAAGGCGTGTCATATTCACATGTATAATGTGTCAGCTAAGGAGATGCAGTTTGACAAATTAGGAGCAATACAAGCTAGGCACCATATGCAACATGCAACCAGATGTCACACTGCCATGTTAGAGCAAGCACCTAGGGTTGTGGAGTAGGGGAGATGAGATTTGGAACTTGCGCTGCATAGGAGTAGCAGGAGAATCTGCAGAGATCATCTATTTCGGTTGCTCCAGAGGACTACCATCACCCCGTGTGTTCATCCTTTTTTATTTTGCCTTTTCAAGTCAAACACACAAGAAAAATGAATGAAATTTGCTCTTCCAAATTCATTGATGCCTGCTACTGACGAACATAACTTTTATGTAAGGCAGCCACATTGTAGGAGGATGGTATGTGTACAAAAAACGCTAAGCAGAAGGCATTTCAACAAATTGGAAGCAATGCAAGCTAGACATCATATGAATGATCCAACCAAAAGCACTCTACCAAGTTAGAAGTGTCTCACTATAAGTGGCATTTCAACAAATCAGAGGCAGTGCATGCTTGAAATGATATGCAAGATGCTACCAATATTACATTGTTAATTTCTAGGTGTCTCGTCAGAAGTGATTGACGAGGGATACACGAGAAAAGTAGTTTGATGTAAGAACATGGTTAATAGAAAGATGTAGTATGTACCAAGAATAGGAAGCCATGTCATATTCACATGTATAATGTGTTAACTAAGAAGATGCAATTTACCCTAATTAGAAGCATTACAAGGTAGACACCATATGCAACATGCAACCACATATCACATTGCCAAGTAAGAGCAAGCACCTGCGATGGTGGTGCAGGGGAATTGCGCTCATCAACTATAGAGCTATGTTGTCTATCTTCATTTAGCCTTGCTGTTTCTTGAGAATCATGTGGGGAGGACGAAACAACACTCTTTAAAATAGTAGCGCGTCTCACAGTAACCCACTGGGGTGACTGTCTGGTCATAAGTGATTGATGAGTGATACATAAGAGCATTAGTTTGATGTAAGAGCATGGTTAATAGATAGATGTAGTGTGTATCAAAAACATGAAGGCATGTCATTATCAAAGGTATAATGTGTAAAGTAAGAAGATGCAATTTAACCAAATTGGAAGCAATACAAGCTAGACACCATATGCAACATGCAACCTCATTTGACAAGGCGAAGTTAAAGCAAGCACCTAGGATGGTTATGTGTGGCAATTGAGATAATCATTTACAGAGCTACGTTTACCATCTCCATCTGCTGGCAACACACCCTTTTAGAGCACTGAAATGCTTAGTGCTTATCTTTGAATTACACTGGAGCGACTTCTGTCTTTTCTTTTGTTGTAGCGACCTGACCCGAACGGATCAAGTCTCTGTTCTTAAGTGTCATCCCTGGATCGGTATGCTGGCACACACTGTACTCGAGGATTTATAACAGAGATAAATCACACGTATAAAGTAGCGTAAATACTATTACCTCAATCCAAATAGCGGAAGTAACAAGGTTGTGGATTCCCATCAACACCAACGGCAAAGTTGAGTGTAGAAATCGTAACCATAACATATCACTTACTCGTCGTAAGATCCTGCAACATGAGACGTCGCAGCCACAAAGGGTCAGTACATTGAATGTACTGGCAAATTCACACCATAGAGCAATGATAAATAAAGGCTATCACTACATGCATATTTGGCTGGTGGAGGCTCTATGGTTATAATGTTTTTTGCGAAAAGCCAATTTTTTCCCTACTGCAAAGGAATAAATTTTATTTAACTATCATGGTGGTTGTTAAACATTGAGAATGGTTGACAGCATTCTCAATCCCAATTAAGTAACATCATCAATAAACAAACCCAACAATATTAATTGAAGTAACATGATGATATTCACATGATAATCCAAGTACTAGATACTCAAGATGTCCATAACCAGGGACACGGCTAATCATGATTAGTTTATACACTCTGCAGAGGTTTGCAGACTTTTCCCCACATGACTCGATCTCCTCCGTTGGTTTTCTCGCACTACATGGTGTTTGAAAAACTGATGACCGAGACATAGTCTTTCATAAGCGCGAGCACCTTACGATGTGTAGGCCGGTACACCTACTTTCCCCTACATCTGCTAGTCTACTACTGTAAGAGTTCGCACGACTTAGTCAACTATGCTAGAGCCCATAATAGCATGTGGCTGCACACGGAAGTTTCTAGCATGAATAATCTTATGATCCCTTTGAGCCTGGGTGGCGGTCCATAAAAAATAGGCAATCCTGGTCTACCCAGGTGCCTAGGCAGGCAATCCTGGAATAACCAGGTACCTCAATCCACCCAGATGTGTATTATTGTTGCCACCTTAAATAAACCATTAATTAACAATCTCACATCTTTCATGGAAATTCACTCACCCAATCCACGTCTACTTGCATAGCATGGCATAATAAGCAAATGTAGAAGTAACTCCCAAGGGTTTGATAATAAAACAGGTAATAGGTACTACCTCATCTACTTCCCAAAAACCCACAATTTAATTAGATCCTAATCATGCAATGTTTGAGGATTGATCTAATGCATAAAAACTTGGTAGTAAAAAGGTATGATCAAAGTGTTACTTGCCTGCAATGTTGATGAAGATGATTCGCACTCAAAACTCTTGATAGTTCTACTCGTCACACTCCGGTCAATCTATCGTAAGCAAGCAATAGTAACCACACATAAGCAATCACTCAAAAGATCGGAAAGAACGAAGAAAACAATTCGAAAAACTTCGGAACCAAGCAAATGACTCTTGCAACAGAAAACAATTTCTAACAGTACCAAAAGTATGTGAATTTGGCCTTATCAGAAAGTTTAGGTCAAGAGCTTCGAGTTGCAAAAAGAATCAACTAAATCGGAGTTACAAAACTCAAGTTATGATCAAACGAAGTTCAAATACTAAACTGTTTGAATTCAACTTTTAAAACTTTCAAAAACATGTTTAAGTTGTTTTACTAGATAGAGGGGGTCATAACGAAGAAGTGGGCATTGGTTTCGTTGGATTTGGATAAACGAGCAAGAAGTTGTAGTCGTTTGAAGATCAGGGACTCATCAGTAAATAAAATATTCACGGATAGGCCCCTGGCCGAAAAATAACAGAAAAAGAAAAAAAAACTAAAAAGTGAACGTTCGTTACCGAACACTAACGAGCGAATTCGTTCGCTATGAAGGGTTAAACAGCGAACGTTCACGAACAGGACTAACTATAAAGAAAACCGATCTGAACAATATAAAACCGAACTAACAAATAAAACCGGGGTTTTATCGGTTTTACCGGCTCGGGCGAATAAATCGGCGGCGGCGGCGGTTCCCGGCAAAGTGCGGCAGCGAGGCGGAGCAACGCGGCGGCGGCGGCTCGGGTCCGGCCGGGGCGGCGGTGGTGCAGAGCAGCAGCGGCGTTGGCGGTTGACAACGGCAGCGGCGGCTGCGGGCTCCGGCAAGAGGCGGGAGGTGGCGGCGGCAGTTGGCAACAGCGACAGTGGCAACCGATGGCGGCGGCGGCGGATCTGGCGAGGGGCGGCGGCGGCGGCGAAAACGGGACCCAGGGGTCCCGGGGTGGCCTTTTAAAGGGGCAGGGGAGGGCGGTGGCTTGGGGAAGGGGCACGGAGGCCAGGGCGGACACGGCGGCGGCGGCCGGCGTGCTCGGACGGGACTCCACCCGGGGTCGGTGGCGATGGCGCGCTGGGCTGGGCCTTGGCCTGGCAGGAGCTGGGCCGGCCCAGTTCGGCGGAGGGAAGTTTTTTTTTTAAAACATTTTCCAGAAAACAATAAATAGAAATAAACCACTAAAATAAAAATATACTATAGGCATATTTTATATCAAAATTTTTAGAAAAAGATTTCCTACGAGATGAACATTATTATAGCTTAAAATAATATGCACAAACATTCAAATAAATCAAACAATGCTACTGCTCTAATAAAATCCAATAAAAATCATTTTTAATAATACCAAAATGATTGAAATTTATTTCTCTCCAATTTTCAGTTGTAGGGAATCATGTTACCCTATTTTCCATATATTTTATTTTTGGAGAAAATTAATTTGAAATAAAACTCAAATAACTCCAAATTGAAAATAAATTCAAAGGAACTTTGAATTTAATTCCTTGAAACTCCCAACTCATATTTCATATGTTTTGAAGAAGTCATTTTATCTTCGCTCGTGAAAATCATTGAGTTGCATAAAGTTCCTGGGTTGGAAATATTTTCCAAATGAAATTCAAATATTTTCAACACCCCTTGTCATTTAAATAAATGGAAGAAGACATGTCATCTTCTCTCCAGGGTTTTGTGGTGAAAAGAATTTGAATTCACGGAGATCACGAATGCAAAATGAAAGTTTGGGAAAGTCCTTTTATTCCCTCTCATTTAACTTTCAAAAAGTTTCGAATTTCACTCAATTTCACACAATCAATCAAACAATCAATCAAATCTATCTATTTATTATAACATTCCAAAATTTAGAATTTTGGGATGTTACAAACCTACGACCCTTAAAATGAATCTCGTCCTCGAGATTCGGAGAGGCTAGAGAGAAATAGGTTAGGGTAGGGGGTCTTCAAAATCCATCGATCGTCTCCGGGGTCTCGGGTGCTACCACCCTTAGAAGCATTGTTACGGTTCCATCAAAACTCATATACTCCATCCTTATTGTTGACAGTGTCGGTCTTCCCAGATCTCGGGAAATTCCATCTCTGGGCTCTTTTGGTGGTGGCATAACCTTTACTGCTATTCTTCTGTCCTTTCATCTTGGTACGGTTATTCCGAGACTAGGTCTTCTTAGCTGACGGGTCTGGTGCCAATACTAATTAGCTATCGATATCTCATGGTGGTCAACAATTTATGGTTTCTCCTGCAGGAAATGGGTCTGGGCTGAACCTCGCCGTATGACCTACGATTGGCAACAACTGCCTTGTACAAGGGAAAAAATACTTATACCATTATAAGGTTTAAACAAGGTTTTGATCATCGTCTCTCTACTATAGGTAAGTCACTCAGATTTACCATCCCATATAGCAAGGTGAATAATAAGAGTAAGTTGGTATGGTGATCAATCCATCCCGCACTCAAATCATTATCTTGTATATGGTTTAGCGAATCTCGCATTCTAACACTCGGTCATCCTCACAAGCATAGCAGAATTTTCTCTTGTCGAAGAACCAAGTTCGAATAAATCCATTGATTCTGCAAGCCAAACAAACATCTATCGGTCCTTCACAACTCTCAGATTTTGCGTAAAACTCCTATAAGTTTGTCTGTCGATAAAATCGTAACTTCTTCCAGGGTTTTTTCCTTCAGCGAGAGTGTGCTTGCTTCTTGGCAGGTCCTGGGGCCTGTGGGTTATGGCCCATCTCATCACTTGTAAATCTTAAACTCATTCTCTGGGCAATTGATTGTTATTCCAACTTCCAACTTCCTAGTATTCTTAAATCCATCCAATTGTACTGTCTTCCTTCCTTCTATTGGCACCAAACTAGGACATGATTACTCAGACTCATCATGGAATTTCCATTGATCCATATTTCCAACATCATACCTCCTTTATATCCAATAGTAATTCATCTCTTCATCCTCGTGGGATATCCCACATACCAAGATAAAAACTTATACTTATGAAGTCCATACTCCACTTCGTGGAACATCATTATCCTTTCCAGGGTCAAGCGTCCTTAAAGGGGAATATTGGCCATCTCTGCATGGCACTTCTTCAACTAGGAAACATGAAACACATCATGAACTCCTGACAGTCCTTCGGGTGACTCCAACTTGTTGGCCACTTCTCCCATATGCTCCAAACTCGGTATGGTCCTACAAATCTTGGGGCTAACTTTCCCTTTACTCCAGATCGTTGAACTCATCGCAGAGGGGACACACGAAGACATGCTCTGTCTCCAATTTCATAGACTACCTCCTTGCGTTTTTGAGTCTGCAATACTCTTCTTCCTGGACTGAGCTACCTTCAGTCTATCTCAAATCAACTTAACATTCTCTTCTGACTCCTTGATCACATTCGGTCCAAACAACTGTCAGTCTCCAACTTCATCCCACATCAAAGGTGTCTGGCTCCTTCTCCCATACAAAGCTAAAAAAAGGGGCCATCTTCAAACTGGCTGGGTAACTGTTGCTATATGAGAACTCTACGTAAGGTAGATTATCATCACTACTGGATCCATAATCTAGTGCACACGCTCTCAACATGTCCTTCAGAATCTGATTGACTCTCTCAATTTATCCATCTGTTTGCGGATGAAAGGCTGTACTGAAGTCTAGCCTAGTACCCAAAGTATGGTGCAGCTGATTCCAAAACTTTGAGGTAAACTGTGTTCCTCTATCCGATGCGATGGTCCTCGGAACTCCATGCAGACATACGATCCTGGTCAAATATATCTTGGCCAACTTCTCACTTGTATAGGTGGTTTTCACTAGGATAAAGTGAGCCACTTTGGTCAAGCGAATCAACTACTACCCAGTTAGAGTCATATCCCATTCGGGTTCTAGAAAATCCGGTAATGAAATCCATGCCAAGCTTATCCCACTTCCATTCGGGTATCGACATAGGTTGTAGTAATCCTGCTGGCTTCTGATGCTCTGCTTTTACTCTGTCTGGCATACATCACCTACGACTACATACTCCATAATATCCTTCTTCATACCAGTCCACTAGAAACACTCCTTCAAATCCAAATACATCTTGGTGTTTCTAGGACGAATCGAGTATGGTGAGTCATGAGCCTCTTGAAGTATTTACTTCCTAATCCTTGCATTATTGGGAACATATACACGGTCCTCAAACCATAAGGTGTCGTGCTCATCCTTACGAAAACCTTTGGCCTTTCCTTTGCTCAGCCTCTCTTTTACCTCAGCAATCTCGTTGTCATCCTTCTGAGCTTCACGGATCTTTCCCAACAATGTAGACTGAACTCCCATTTCTGCAACAAAACCTTTGGGAACAATCTCCAACCGAAGTTCCCTGAAAATCCTTGGCTAACTCCTTTGGCAATCCTCCGCTTATGGGGGTATTTGTCCTTGTTTTCTTTATGGTTGTGTCCTATTTCTCCACAAAGCATGTATGCACAAGGTTTCTTCATATCACTTCCATAAGGCTTCAACTTCTGGGACACAAACTAAGACTTTAGCAAAGTCAACTTAAATTCCTTCCAAGTGGTTACTCCTTGCCATCCATTGATGTTTTGGTACATCCTCCACCAAGTAGCAGCACCTCTTTTCAAAGCACTGTAGAGCATGCTGGGTCATATCCTTTCCGGCTATAGTGTTATTCTTCATGTCATCCTCCATCTTCTGAATCCATCGGTCCGTCTCCAATTGACTTATCGGTCCAGGAACTATAAGCTCATCTCCATTCATCCTCTATTGGGTCGATGGCTTTGGGGTGGGATAAGAGAGATCGAGAGGGATGCACACAGTACAAACAATAGTTTTGAAAAGACATGTTTTATTGTGACTGTCGGAAAAACAACAAACAAATGACATCTCACAATCGTCGCATCTAACGTAAGTATATAATAGGGGTTTGGTCTACTAAAGGTCAATAAATCTTCAAAACCACCAAACTCTTCAAGTCTTGTTCATGTCTCCAATTGCATCTTCCAATCATGCTTGTCCTTTCTCAAGTTCTTTTGCCAGATCATCTCTGTTGACGCGAAGTCTCTCATGACGTCCTTTAATATTCTGGAGTTGCGTTCCAAACTTCTGGGTTTCAACATCCTTGGCATGAACCATGGTCCTACTGTCCTTCAGTTCCCGACAAATCTCCGGTATCTCGAGGTTTTGTTCCTCCAGTTTGGCTACTTTAGCTTCTGGTTCCTGAGTTCTTCACGAATTGCCTCCTTGTCAAATATGACTTCCTAAAGTCCATCTTAAAATCCTTGATGTAATACTCCGGATCCTAGTGATACACCAGCTAAGGTTAAAACTTGATCTCTTGCTGGCAGGTGCTCCATTAGCCCTTTTGTCATCCAATTCTTCCGAAAGATGCGTGCTTAACACCTCACGGTGACAATAACATGAGCGAGCAATAGTATCATGGATATCCATGTTTATGACTATGTCTCTGTCATGAGCTATCATTCCATAGTTGATATTTCCTGTCTTGGGGCTTTCTTGACAAAACTTTGAGTTCTAATGCTCCATGTTCAGGTCTTTCTCCGATACACCTTGATCTCGGGTATTGACAACTTCCATAGTCTGCCAAGTTCCATAAGGGTAGCCTTCCTTGGTCATACCAAATATGGAAATTCTTCATATTCTCCTAGTCTTCAAAGTCTTTATCCGTCGTAGTTTCCGTCATTATAATGCTCGGTAAAATCCATACCGAAGTGGTCTTAGTTGTCTGATATCTTGTCCTACTTGGAGTGGTCTCATGAGTCAAATCTTCGATGGGTGAAAAGGGGAAAGGGGTATGATCTCACTAAAAGGGAATATTTGAATAAGCTCAGAAGAGAAGACAGGTAAAAGAATCTTTTGAAAAGAAATTTGTAGAGAAAAATCTTTCCTATGGGCCTGCCAGTTCCTAGGGTCACGTCCTATAGTCAACATGTGCTCTGATACCATCTTGTAGCGACCCAACCTGAACGGATCAAGTCTCTGTGCTTAACTGTCATCACTGGATCGGTATGCTGACACACACAGTACTCGAGGATTTATAACAGAGGTAAATCACATGTATAAAGTAACATAAATACTATTACCTCAATCCAAATAGCGGAAGTAACAAGGTTGTGGATTCCCATCAACACCAACGGCAAAGTTGAGTGTAGAAATCATAACCCTAACGTATCACTTACTCGTCGTAAGATCCTGCAACATGAGACATTGCAGCCACAAAGGGTCAGTACATTGAATGTACTGGCAAATTCACACCATAGAGCAATCATGAATAAAGGATATCACTACATGCATATTTGGCTGGTGGAGGCTCTATGGTTATAATGTTTTTTGCGAAAAGCCAAATTTTTCCTTACTGCAAAGGAATAAATTTTATTTAACTATCATGGTGGTTGTTAAACATTGAGAATGGTTGATAGCATTCTCAATCCCAATTAAGTAACATCATCATTAAACAAACCCAACAATATTAATTAAAGTAACAAGATGAGATTCACATGATAATCCAAGTACTAGATACTCAAGATGTCCATAACCAGGGACACGGCTAATCATGATTAGTTTATACACTCTGCAGAGGTTTGCGCACTTTTCCCCACATGACTCGATCTACTCCGTTGGTTTTCTCGCACTACATGGTGTTTGAGAAACGGATGACCGAGACATAGTCTTTCAGAAGCGCTAGCACCTCCCGATGGGTAGACCGGTACACCTACTTTCCCCTACATCTGCTAGTCTACCACTGTAAGAGTTCACACGACTTAGTCAACTATGCTAGAGCCCATAATAGCATGTGTCTGCACACGGAAGTTTCTAGCATGAATAATCTTATGATCCCTTTGAGCCTGGGTGGCGGTCCATAAAAAATAGGCAATCCTGGTCTACCCAGGTGCCTAGACAGGCAATCCTGGAATAACCAGGTACCTCAATCCATCCAGATGTGTATTATTGTTGCCACCTTAAATAAACCATTAATTAACAATCTCACATCTGTCATGGAAATTCACTGACCCAATCCACGTCTATTTGCATAGCATGGCATAATAAGCAAATGTATAAGTAACTCCCAAGGGTTTGATAATAAAACAGGTAATAGGTACTACCTCATCTACTTCCCAAAACCCACAATTTAATTAGATCCTAATCATGCAATGTTTGAGGATTGATCTAATGCATAAAAACTGGGTAGTAAAAAGGTATGATCAAAGTGTTACTTTCCAGCAATGTTGATGAAGATGATTCACACTCAAAACTCTTGATAGTTCTACTCGTCACACTCCGGTCAATCTATCGTAAGAAAGCAATAGTAACCACACATAAGCAACCACTCAAAAGATCGGAAAGAATGAAGAAAACAATTCAAAAGACTTCGAAACCAAGCAAATGACTCTTGCAACAGACAACAATTTCTAACGGTACCAAAAGTATGTGAATTTGGCCTTATCAGAAATTTTAGGTCAAGAGCTTCGAGTTGCAAAAAGAATCAACTAAATCGGAGTTACGAAACTGAAGTTATGATCAAACGAATTTCAAATACTAAACTATTCGAATTCAACTTTTAAACTTTCAAAAACATGTTTAAGTTGTTTTAATGGATAGAGGGGATCATAACGAAGAAGTGGGCGTTGGTTTCGTTGGATTTGGATAAACGAGCAAGAAGTTGTAGTCGTTTGAAGATCAGTGACTCATCAGTAAATAAAATATTCACGGATGGGTCCCTGGCCAAAAAATAACAGAAAAAGAAAAGAAAAACTAAAAAGTGAACGTTCGTTACCGAACGCTAACAAGCGAATTCGTTCACTGTGAAGGGTTAAACAGCGAACGTTCACCGAATAGGACTAACTATAAAGAAAACCGATCTAAACAATATAAAACCGAACTAACAAATAAAACCGGGGTTTTATCGGTTTTACCGGCTCGGGCGAATAAACTGGCGGCGGCGGCGGTTCCCGGCGAAGTGCGGCGGCGAGGCGGAGCGACGCGACGGCAGCGGCTCGGGTCCGGCCGGGACGGCGGTGGTGCAGAGCAGCGGCGACGGCGGTGGTTGACAACGGCGGCGGCGGCTACGGGCTCCGGCGAGAGGCGGGAGGTGGCGGCGGCAGTTGGCAACGGCGGCGGCGGCAACCGATGGCGGCGGCGGCGGTTTTAGCGAGGGGCGGCGGCGGCGGCGAAAACGGGACCCAGGGGTCCCGGGGTGGCCTTTTAAAGGGGCAGGGGAGGGCGGTGGCGTGGGGAAGGGGCACGGAGGCCGGGGCCGACACGGCGGCGGCGGCGGCCGGCGTGCTCGGGCGGGTCTCCGCCCGGGGTCGGTGGCGATGGCGCGCTGGGCTGGGCCTTGGCCTAGCAGGAGCTGGGCCGGCCCAGTTCGGCGGAGGGAAGTTTTTTTTAAACATTTTCCAAAAAACAATAAATAGGAATAAACCACTAAAATAAAAATATACTATAGGCATATTATATATCAAAATTTTCAGAAAACGATTTCCTACGAGATGAACATTATTATTGCTTATAATAAAATGCACAAAAATTCGAATAAATCAAACAATGCTACTGCTCTAATAAAATCCAATAAAAATCATTTTTAATAATACCAAAATGATTCAAATTTATTTCTCTCCAATTTTCTGTTGTATGGAATCATGTTACCCTATTTTCCATATATTTTATTTTTGGAGAAAAATAATTTGAAATAAAACTCAAATAACTCCAAATTGAAAATAAATTCAAAGGAACTTTGAATTTAATTCCTTGAAACTCCCAACTCATATTTCATATGTTTTGAAGAAGTCATTTTATATTCGCTCGTGAAAATCATTGAGTTGCATAAAGTTCCTGGGTTGGAAATATTTTCCAAATGAAATTCAAATATTTTCAGCACCCCTTGTCATTTAAATTAATGGAAGAAGTCATGTCATCTTCTCTCCAGGGTTTTGTGGTGAAAAGAATTTGAATTCACGGAGATCACAAATGCAAAATGAAAGTTTGGTAATGTCCTTTTATTCTCTCTCATTTAACTTTCAAAAAGTTTCGATTTTCACTCAATTTCACACAATCAACCAAATCTATCTATTTATTATAACATTCCAAAATTTAGAATTTTGGGATGTTACATTTGTGTTTCATAAACAATGCGTCAGAGTATGAAATACCCATGCATAAAACAACAATAGTGTGAGTATGGGTGAAGTGTGTGCACAAGTAGTACATCGTAGAAGTAGCAGATGGCAGGTGGGTGAGAAATAAATGACAGGGACATATGATAGCTCTACAAGATGCATGGCACACGAAATTAGATTCTGGGATTTTGAAATAGGAGCACAGGAATGGCTGGGAAATGCAGATACTCCTCCAGCACACCACAAGGTGTGGTCCTATGAACATAACAGTTGATTGAAAACAAATAGGTCAGTCCATTTTTTCTGCACCATGCGATGTACAAAGAATTGCCAGATCTCCTTCATCTACCTCCAGCCAGCCAGCGTTGACGATCTTCCTCGAAACGCCATTGACCATCAGCCCAGTCCCCGGCCTCCGCCCTCCCCTCGACCTCACCGCACCGCCATGCATGGCACCGCCCCCGACCATCGCCGACCTACAGATAGGGCGCAAGCAACTCATACGCCCCATACTGCTATGATAGAAACCGATGCACCGCTTCCCCGGCGAACAGGCGGACTAGGTGCTCCAGACGCCTAAGCGGGTGCTGCTTCTTTTAATTTTGAAACAACTGACCCTGAATTGAAATCTAGTCGGGCGACTCACCTCTAGCTAAGGTGAAATAGCAAATGGGAGGAAACCTTGTGAATTTAGTATCACGAAGATGGTGTAGTAAGAAGCGCTCAACTAGTTTCTTTCATGGGATGAATGCGGTGTGAGCAGAGACGTAAGATTTACACGAATAAGGGAAGAGGAGTACCTCTGTCCGCTGGCAGTGCTGTGTCCTCCTTCTATTTTTCCAACAATCTACTTGTGGTTCACTAGAAACAAGAAGTTGTGGAGGACGATGGAGCCTTGGACGAACCCATGGCCAAGTTCTCGAGTGTGGTGCGGTGGCCGTCTGTGGGCGGCGAGGAACCAGATCCGAGGCGGTGAATGATGGCGTAGCATGAACAACTCCGGTGTGGTGGATGGTTGAGACAGTGGAGCGACAGCGGTGAGGCACAAGATGGTACGGTCGAAGTGGTTCTGGTGCAGCACACATCGGTGTCGGCGTCGGCATCGTGGAGGCAACTCTTTCTCGGCTTCAGCTGCTATGTCCTTGAGGGCGTTGTGGTTGCGGTTGTGTTGGACAACGACGTCGGGGTACCGATTAGGCATGATGGAGGAGGGCGGTGGTGGATTGGGCACGATGGGGTGGAGGATGGAGGAGGCTGGGTTTCGCGGTTGGTGGAGAGGGCGTTTTGGCACCCACGAAGTATGAATGGGGAATCGGAGGGAGGGGGAACTAAGGGGGAATAATGTTTCGGTTTGGGACGCGCTTGTTTGAAATTTAAGGAAAGTTACAAACTTTGCCCCACCTAAAATTTCGGACATATTGCGGGTCGGGGGTAGGACAGTAATCTCAGGTGTCCCAAATAGTGAGCAGGATAGATTTAGGCTGAGCACATGGGTGTTTAGGCGTGCATGGCCTATGAATGCTTCTCGGAGCCGGTTGAGACTGGCGTCTTGGTGAAGTTACAAACCTATCCCGGTTTAGACCTTCGGGCTGATAGGCTACATGGATCAGAGTTAGGACAGTAATTTCCTTCCACCAAACATTACTCTCCCGCGGTTTCGGGCGACCAGAGGCTTATTTGGCGCTTCCTTCAATATTTGGGAGGAGAAGCATTAACGTTTACAGTTCTCTTGAATTGAACTTTCAGGATTTGTCAAACTTCAAAATCTTGACTCTTGAAAATCCTAAATCTACAATTATTTTGGAATGGAGGGGTACATTTGAATATACATTGTACACAAGTATATATTTAAAAATATTTAGCTTAGCTCAATTCATGCATGGTTCCAGATATAATATCCTTGGTTGCAAAAACATAGTTACACATGCGTATGAATATATAGCATGTTCAAACGCACAACAAAGATTGATGCCCCCCTTAAGATCTGATTTAGAAATGCCATTATCTTGAATTCAAATAGATGAATGCACTTCCTTTGAATTTGAATCTCCGAAACCATCTTCTTTTGCGGGGGTCTTCGAAACCATCTTTATGTTGAATTGAACATGTATTCTATTTCGTAGCTAGCAATTTGGAATGTATCCATGTATGTGACAAATGTATAAAGTGCCTAACACTAACAACATTGAGCACACCAATTAATGTTTATATATTAATTTCTAAAGCCATGCATTGTCTGTATTTCAAGCCACTCTCACTCTATGGATCGATAATACGAAATAAACCCATACACATGCTCGAATTCAATAGAGTATGCCTGTCTGATAGACCAATGTTCATTCACACGCAAATTGCAAAATTCATGATCTCATCCAAAAAATTAATGCATTATATATTTTAATTTAATGTGTAGAACCGCCTTTTACTCATATATGCCCCGGCCCGTCCTCATACACGCGCTATATATCTCTCTATCTGACGCATAAGTGCACACACTTTATATACATCGGCATTTCTCTCTCACACATGCTCACACTCTCTCGCGGGATGTATCGCACACACACTCTATATATCTCCCCCTCTCTCTTACTACTGCGTACCACTCTTTTCACTAATCTCAGTTGGAAAACACTATTTTCTCACATGCACATACACACACGCACGGTCTCTACTGGACCTCTCTATGCAGATACATGTGCCTAAGTGTCTCCCGCACACACATTATCTTTAGGCCTCTCTCGCACACATTTCCCTCCCCCCACAAACACCTCTCTCTTGTTGGTGGATATGATTCCATCAGATCATTTGGCAAGATATCCGTGACTATTAGGCTGGATGGTAATACGAGGCAAAGTTTTACCCAAGTCTGGGCCCTTGCAGTTGAGGAAAAAGCCTACTCCTGGTACTGTATATTTGTGATAGGGTTGTGTACAAAGTACACGTGAATACCAGACATTGTGTGTGTATACTATCGATGAACTAGCCCCTGGGCTTATATAACATACTCGGGGCCTATGGTTACAAATCACATATATAGTCGACTTATCACCAGTGGGGATAGAGTCCTCCACATCTCTGGTAGCATCGTCTTGTATGCCAAGTCCTCCATGCGCTTCGTATAACGCACCTCGGTCTAACCTATGTGGCGCACGATCGACCCGACCCATGAGTCCTCACGTCGACCCACCACAACTAGAAATGATGTGCCCACCACACCCCACACACAATCGGCCACTAAGAAAATAAAGCATATACAATATTACAAAGTAATACGGCGTACATGAAAGTTAATTGCATGGTGCATCCAATAATATTTGTTCCGCATTGTGAATGTTTATGTCTTCTCCTAAAAATAGTCATGGAAAGAGAAATGAAGGGCATATCTCTCCTTGTCTCCACCGCACACCCCCTCTCTCTACACCACTTTCATGTACGCACACGAACAATTTACCGGCTCTCTAAAAGTATGCCCCTGACACATTCATGCGTGATGGTCACTGTATTTCAAGCAAAAGCACTATACGGTCACTGGACTTCAAAATATGCTCATTACGGTCACCGTATAAATTCTTGTGGTCATCATACGGTATCTAGCTCACCATACGTCTCTATATTTTGTTGATGACATGATGGTCACTGTATTTGATGCGTGCTTAATATTTTGTTGATGACACTTACAGTCATTGTATTTGAAGCAAAACCACAATATGGTCACCGGACTTCAGAATAAGCTCATTACAGTCACCATATACATTTTGTGGTGCTAACCAACCTGTGATTGGATGATTAGGAGGACAGTCGTATCCCCAGCGCACCAGGTTAAAGTCCGGGTGCTCGCATTTATCCTGGATTAACTTCAGTATTTCTGTCGATGTGCATTTAGTGGGAGGAGACGCTCCCCTCGACTACGAGACGCCTATGGTTACTTCATAAAATCTTAAAATGATATGCTGACTCACTCTCTCGAAGGTGCTCATAAGGGTAGGGTGTGCATGTGTTTGCTTACAGCGGTGAGTGTTTGCGCGTATATATGAGCGCTTGCGTCTTTACTATGTTAAAAAAATACATGTCATGATTATGCGATCACTGGCTCACCATACAACTTTGTAATTTGTTGATGACACGATTAGTTGACCAGTCAAACGTTCCACCTGGCGCAACTAGTGTTGGATCAGTGCACGTGACCATGGGGCCCGCCTATCAGTGCGTATATGAAAGAAAGAAATGGTAGCTTGTGTCTGTGCTGTGTTAATAAAATACTTTTTATGGTGGTCGTACGGTCACTGGCTCGCCATACAGCTCCGTAATTTGTTGATGGCACGATCAATTGACCAGTCAAACGGTCCACGTTCACCAGCGCACATTACCGTAGGTCCCACCTATCAGCGCGTATATGAAAGACAGAAATGGTAATAAATTAGTGGTCGGTGGGGATTCCAGGCCGTGAGACCTCTGGTTGGCAGCATGCGCGCCCTAACCACAGCGGACAAGGTCGCCTTGTGATGATATGCTGAGCCGGCCATTTTAATTGCACGCAGGTACGAGCCATTGTGGTGAATACAAACACCTCACACATGCGCGCAAACACGCTCGCAACGCCCGCATGCATGAATGCACTACTCACACGTACACATGCACGCCCGCAACACTCACACGAACACACGCATGCAAGCAGGCATGCAACACTGACACGTACCCATGCAAGCACGAAAGCACGCACGCACACACCCATGCATGCAACACTAAAACGTACACATGCACACACACAACATTCGCACGCCTGCATGGACATAGCACACGACACAAGACACACGCTCAACCTATACGTGCATGCACCCTTTGTTAAGGACATGGATTGTTACGGGTATTAATCAATCTTATCTGTGATAAGCAGAACATTGATGTTTGCAGCAGTCGTTTTGAATCACAACGTATCAAACGGGCTATCAATGTATATATCAAAATTTTAAAATTCTCTTACATTATACAGTAGGCTTATCAACCTACATGAATTAGATGATGTCACACTCAATGAACAATCGTCGGTTTATGAAAAGCCCGCTTCTCACCACCCTGGCCCACAAAAAGCTACTCTGTCATGATGCCTGCGTTGGGACTGACATGTAGGCCAGGTAACCAATGAGCCCACATGGCAGTGGAAGAACAGCGCGGTGTCATGCGTCAGAGTTGAGGGTGCCGCTCGCTGCGCGCCTGACTGAACACGCCTCCTTGCCACATTCAAACGCCTCCATGAAACTTGTGTGGAAGCCAAGAAACCCACTCCGGCCACACGTCTATTCATGACCGGGCCGGCATTAAATGCAACGCCAGCCGAGCTCCTCACGTCTGTCGTCTATTTAATCTCCTATTTAAACGAGGCCAGATGCCGGCCAAGAATCGCACACCTCTACCACTTCCCTATCTCCTCCTTCACCAGTTTCTCCACTCTTACAATGGCTTACAAAGAATAGTTATCTGGCATCCAAGCCGGTTGGGTGGCCCGCCGAGCCCGCCGGATACGAGTTATGCAGCTCGTTGATCCACCTCCCTTCCCTCGCCCGACGGAGCCAGTTGTCGCCCCAAGACAATGTGTGGTTCTGCAACTCACCGCTCTAGGCCAGCTCGACAAAGACCGGCGAGCTGCTCCACGCCGGCACAATGGGGAGCACGGGCGTTGTCACTACCGTCCACGCCACCGTCTCGTATCGTGCCTCTTGTGTCTACGACCGTGTCTCTCATGTCTGTGGCCGAGACTGCCATGCCTGCGGCCACGCCATGCAAGTAGAGACAAAATCCAGGTGCATGGAGAGCGATGAGTCATGGCTAGCGCCTTCATGGCCGCCACCATCATCGAGGAGAAGTAGAACACGAGAGGCCGACGCCTCATGGGTCCCATGAAGGCCACCGCCGAGGCAACGTCGCAGGACGAGGAGAAGCTCGCGTCGGCCTCCCGTGTTTTACTTCTCCTCGATGATGGTGGCAGCCACGAAGGCGCTAGCCACTGACTCGTCGCTCCTATAAACCGGAAAAGAGGGAGTAGTAAGTAGTACTACCTCCATAGTGGGTAGGTACTACCTCCTTTCTGTGTTCTACTCGTCGCTCCTATAAACCGGAAAGGAGGGACTAGTAAGTAGTACTGCCTCCTTTCTGTGTTCTACTTCTCCTCGATGATGGTGGCGGCCTATGCC
Organism: Triticum aestivum; assembly: GCF_018294505.1. Lineage (NCBI taxonomy): Eukaryota > Viridiplantae > Streptophyta > Magnoliopsida > Poales > Poaceae > Triticum > Triticum aestivum. The sequence continues at coordinate 388,364,652 of NC_057810.1, read as the reverse complement.
CGCTCCCTCACCCACGCGCGCGGTGCCTCGCGGGACGAGGAGAAAATTTTACTACTCCCTCCATTAGATATATACTCCTCGTCCCTACCTTGGTTAGAGAGATTTTCATATTGTTTGAAATATTTGTATTTTAGTAGTAGGAGTAGTATAGTGGTAGCAGTAGTACTACAACAATTTTCTTGGAGTCCGTGCTACAGCAAGCTACCCTAGGCTATGTTACTACTCCCTCCTTTCCGGTTTTATAAGGCTCAGTTTCAAAATCTCTCCAACCAAGCTAGACGATGAGTGGTGAAATTAATTTAGTAGTTTGCACAAGTACTTAATTAGTATAGTCGTTTTTCTCAAAAAGTTATGTTTACTGATGCATTAATTACAACTAATGCATGACTGACCACTAAATTTCCATGAACTTCTACATGCATTGGTGAGTTTTCTCTTGATACTGCTTGCATCGGGTGATTTAATGCACCTCGAAATCCAAACATGTGATTGTAAGTACTAGTAGAATTGAGACTTATAAAACGGAAACATGATTTTTTTAGATGAGCCCTATAACCCGGAAAGGAGGGAGTAGTAAGTAGTACTACCTCCATAGTGGGTAGGTAGTCCGTAAAATCAGAATTTTCCTAAAACTAAGTCTCTCAACCTTTATTTGCGTGTTTCCCTTCCTGCCTCGTTGCCTCGAATAGAATGCGCCTAACTCCCCTACCCGCCGCTTAGGAAAAGACCCGCCCTTGCTTTTCTTTGTCCGGGTTTGTATCGATGGATCGCGTGAACCAGCAAAAACAAAACCATGTCTTGTACTCCTACATTGTACTAAAAGAGTGGAGACACTCGCTTTCATGAAGGTTGTACTTCCTCTCACCGACATGTGGGACATATAGCAACCAGGTCGACGTGTCATGCACCAAATAACAGTGCAGAATAGCAGGGGGGTCGCACCCCAGTCGTAGCATGCCAGTAGTAATGATGTCAGGACCCCGATCCTAAGTCACACCGATCTAGCATGTAACACCTCATATCACTTTGCGGCCTCACGCATGGTATTCCCACGGGTGTCGCCTTACCATGCCCGAGACCGTTTGCGCATTTTGGCACACGTTTATGATAGTGTCGCTAGCATACATATGACAAAGAACCCGGGCTGACATGGCTAGTCGTGAACCCAAAGTGGTACTAACTTACAGGGACAGGCATACATGACCCAACAACGAACGTGTCGGTCATCAGCGAGTGAATCCGGGCTGTAGCAGCTGGGCTAGCAGGACTCCGGTAATCCGGGCTGTAGCAGGCTAACAGGACTCCGGCAGACACCGCGTGACATTTCCCCGAACGGACAGACACAGGAACGAAGAAGGACACATACCGGCCAGCCAAAGTGTTCCGGAGCAGTAGCAAGCTACCAGGGCTCAGTGGAAGCACTAGGAGACATTTCCCGGTAAGAGAGGCTACTAAGGATAAACAACTAGATAGTCAGATCCCACACATAGCAATACACATTACACGTACGCATAACATGCAAGTATGTGTTGTACAACATGGCATCACAACATAACTCAATAACTCATATAGATAAAGGCTCAAAAGAGCCATCATAGCATTATTACAAACAGGGGTCACATGACCCAACATTCAGAGCAAACCAGCAACAAGCGGAAGCATTACATGTCTGAGTACATATATCTACAAGTGAAAAAGGCTGAAGAGCCTGACTATCTACAACATCCGATCAAGATCGTAGCTGAGGTACAAGCTACTCGTCGAAGGCCACGAGAACACTAGTAAGACCGAAGTCTCCACTGCAAAAACATAAATAAAGCAACATGAGTACAAAGGTACTCGGCAAGACTTACAACAGATCCTATCATACATGCACTTGTATAAGGAGGGTAATGTGGGGTTTAGTTGCAGCATGCCAGCTTTGACTTTGTGGCTATCCTATTCTACGACTACCAGAAATTCTTTGAGGTGATATGGCGCACACGAGTCCACTAATCACCACACAATACACTACTATGGATTCATCCCCGTCTCCCTACGAGAAGGCCATGCATAGCACTCACACTTGTCTTGAGCATTTTAGAGTATCCACTTCAAGTTGTCTATGTACCATGTAAGCATCCAAGAAGTCCATAACCGTGGACCCGGCTATTTGAATAGATCATGTTAACCCTGCAGGGGTGTACTTCTTCACACACGCTCTCGCCACTTACCGCCATGTACACGTCATGTATCTCGGCAACCTTCAAGCGGAATCCTGGCGAGGGTGTCGGCCACGACCTGACTAACCACACAAGACTATTCGGGTTCCATCCGCAAGGAGATCCGGCCGGGGTGTCGCTCACAGCCCCAAATGATGTGTGCAGGGTTCCCAAGCCCACCTCGCCGGATGGATCTACGCTTGGTACACCGTGCCACTTGTGCCTAGTTTGTCCCAAGCCCACCTGGCCGGGTGCCACTTGGTAGACTACTAACACTACCTACAAACACCAGAAACTAGTTGCGACTCCTAGACAGAGATCAAGTCGGTTAATAAGTCGAGAGAGTCAATTAAGGATCCCAATGTGTGGTAGTATAGAGTCATTGGACAACATACATAGAACTCAGTGCTTAAGAACGGTTCCAGTGAGACAACCCACCATGTACTCCTACATGGCCTCTCACCGCTACCTTTACCAAATCGTGTTCACACACTTCACTCTCAGCATTAGAACATATCGTAACACTCCAATTCATTCCCAATGAATCAGAACTGTAGCAGGCATGGCATGGTGCGAACACAACATGGCTCAATCAACTCCTACACATGCTAGTGGGTTTCAACTATTTACTGTGGTAATGACAGGTCATGGAGAGGAATGGGTTCAACTACCGCAACACAAAGTAGCAGATGAATCATTGTTGTCCTAATGCAATAACTGAGAGCAGGAGCAAGAGAGTAGGATTGTATTGGAATGAACAAGGGGGTTTGCTTGCCTGTTAGATCAACAGAGGAGGCACTGCTCCTCAGATAGGTACTCTGGAACGGACTCCGGAGTAGGACTTATCGAGAAGGGACAGTGTCGGCAATCAATACACAAACATATGCAACAATATGATGCATGAACATGGCATGTAGATGTGATGTTGTTTGAGCTAATGCAACTAGTATTCAAATTGAATGAAGTCCATTTGAATCAAGGGTTCAAATGCAACTCCAAATTAAGCTCTTATATATGCCATTTTAGTGTTTTCACCTATATAGCAGGTATAAGTTGGTTTTTCATGCATGAAACTGGTGCAAATGGATAGATTGCATTTTTCTGATAATTTTTCATATATAAATTATTTCAATCTGACTTACGGTTGAATTTCTATGATTTTTTGAAGTTTGAATCATTTTCTAGAATTTCCTGATTAATTTTAAATCCAGAAAATGAATAACTACGTCAACCTGACATCAGCGTGATGTCAGCGAGTCAACGGCCAGGTCCAGGTCAAACCTGACCAGTGGGACCCATATGTCAGTGTCTAACCTAACTAATCTAGTTTAGTTAGTGGCCTCGGGCCCACATGTCAGTATCAGCAGGCTAATTAAGTTTAATTAACAGCTAACTAAAATTAGCAGGGGCCAGGGCCCACTTGTCAGTGAGAGAGAGGGAAGTCAAACCGGGCAGTGGGGTCAACCCACGCCGGTCAACGGTCAGCGGTGGCCGGCGTTTAGCCGCCAGCGAGTCCAGACGCGACGGTGCGCTGCGGGATTCGCCTACAGGGTGCCGTTTTGCGCGCGAAGCACAGCTACAGGATGCGGACGCTCGTCCGCATCCAACCATGGTGGTGGCGAGGCCGGGGAGTGGCCGGAGTGGCGCCGGCGACGAGCTCGGCGGCGGCCGAAGCTCGGGCTTCGAGCGGGAGCGGGTTGCAGGACACGGGGAGGCCACCCGAGGGGCTCTGCGGCACCCTCGTGGCACCAGGAGTACGGGGACGCACTCGGTTGCAGGCTGAAGTGGCCAGGGCGACGGCGGCGACATGGGCGGCGGCGAGAGGCTTCGGCCGTGGTGGGGAGAAGCGGCTACGGAGTGCGGGCGGCTAAACGTAGAGAGGGGAACGGGGTAGGAGCTCACTGCGGTTCTGATGGAGGCTTCGGCGAGCTCGGGGGAGGCCGGACGGTGACGTGTGGGCGGTGGAGATCCACGGCGGGCGGCGGTGAAGAAGACGATGGTGGCGTCGAAGCGGGCCCTCCGGTGTCGCGTGGCTCGGCGGAGAGGGCTAGGGCGACGGGGCGGAGCTTCTGGACTCGGGCGGAGTGCGAGGAGGTGGCTCTGGCCGTGGCAGCAGCGAGCGGCGGCGACATTCTTGGGTGCGCGAGAGAGAGTGAGAGAGCAGAGAAGGGGAGAAGCACGGGAGAGAGAAAGCGAGCGGTCCAGGGGGGTGCGTGGCATCCTCAGGGCGACGGGGAGACAGGCAGAGAGGCAGGAGGTGGTGGAAGCAGGAGGTGGCCGCGGGTGCGCGCGCAGGCGACACGCCGGCGTCTTTCTGGCGTAAGGAGGAGGGCGACTGGCAGCGGTGGTGGGCTGGGCCAGCTCCTGGGCTGCACAGTGCTGGGCCTGTGGGCTGAATGTAGGCGCCAGGTAAGTTTCTCCTCTTTTTGTTTCTTTTCTATTTTTCTGACATATGTTTTGATTTAATAATAATACTAAACCATTTAATTTTCTTATGCCAATTTTTTTAGGGGCTAGCGGTATTAGTCCAGAGCTCCTCAACAAATGGCATAATTTTTGGACATATATTATATATATAGCATATATATATCCAAGGCAAAATAATTACCGGATTAATCCAAATGCCCAAAATAAATACTTATGAGCTCCTAAAAATACTGGTTTGATTTTTATCTCTGTCCAATATTTTCAGAGAGGAACATGAACATTTTCTTGGACCTTTTTGGAACAATTTTTATCTGGGTCATTTCCAGAGATGATACTGAGGGTTTCACAATCCTCATTTCAAATTTAAATGGAATTTAAACATGATGCACACATGACTAGCTAGCCTTGAGCATACCAGAACTAGGGATGTGACAACTCGCCCCCACTTGAAAGAATCTCGTCCCGAGATTCAGGGGTCGACGGAAAGAAAGCGGGGTACTCCAGTCGAAGACGATCTTCTCGCTCCCAAGTAGCTTCTCTCTCGAATTGATGAGACCACTGAACTTTGAGAAACTTGATGTTATGACGTCGAGTGACACGCTCTTCTTGATCAAGAATGCGAACTGGATACTCTCGATATGTGAGGTTATCTTGGAGATCAAGCATTTCGTGGTCCACTCCGCGGATAGGATCCGAGAAGCAATGCCTGAGTTGAGAGACGTGGAAAACATCATGAACTCGAGAAAGATGTGGGGGTAGTTCCAACTGGTAGGCAACCTCTCCTTGTTTAGCGAGAATGTGAAAAGGACCAATGTAACGAGGAGCCAACTTGCCCTTGATACCGAATTGATGGGTACCCTTCAAAGGAGTAACCCGAAGGTAAGCTTTGTCGCCAACTTCATAAGTCATATCCCTATGATGACGATCATACTGGCTCCTTTGACGAGACTGGGCTGTTTTCAAATTCTCACGAATGATGCGAACTTGCTCTTCTGCCTCCTGGATCATGTCCGGTCCAAAGAATTGTCTTTCACCGGTTTCTGACCAGTTCAAAGGTGTTCGACATCTTCGTCCATAGAGAATCTCAAAAGGAGCTTTCTTGAGACTGGATTGATAGCTATTGTTATAAGCAAACTCGGCAAAAGGAAGACATTTCTCCCAATCCATGCCGAATGAGATAACGCAAGCTCTAAGCATGTCTTCGAGAATTTGGTTGACCCTTTCCACCTGACCACTTGACTGAGGGTGGAAAGCGGTACTGAAGGAAAGATGGGTCCCCATGGAAGTTTGGAAACTCTCCCAGAAATGAGAAGTGAAAAGACTGCCACAGTCTGAATTGATCTCTAGTGGAACACCATGAAGTGATACTATTCGAGAAATATATAAGTCAGCGAGCTGACTAGCGGTGATATTCTCTCGAATAGGTAGGAAGTGCGCCACTTTGGAGAGACGATCAATGACTACGAAGATAGCATTATTCCCTCTCTTGGTCCTGGGAAAGCCGGTGATGAAGTCCACACCAACTTTATCCCATTTCCACTCAGGAATGGCTAAAGGCTGAAGGGTGCCAGCAGGCCTTTGATGCTCTGCCTTAACGCGACGACAAACGTCACAGTTAGCAATAAACTGAGCAATTTCTCTCTTCATCCTAGTCCACCAGAACCTCTGGCGTAGGTCCTGATACATCTTAGTGCTACCGGGATGAATCGTGAGAGGAGATTCATGCGCCTCCTTAAGAATCAGTTGTCGCAGATGTTGATTCTTGGGAACCACCAAGCGGTTTTCAAAGAAAATAACACCACGATCATCCATAGAGAAACATCCACCAACTCCCTTCTTAATATTTCTCTTGATCCGAGAAATTCCCGTGTCTTGCTTTTGAGCTGCGATAATCCGATCTTCAAGATCAGGTTTTGCCACCAAGGTAGAAAGAAATCCATGAGGATCTATGTGAAGGTTAAGCTTACAAAATTCCTCATGGAGAAGTGGTTGGCCCTGCTGCAACATGAGATTGTTGCAATAGGATTTACGACTTAGCGCATCAGCCATGACATTGGCTTTGCCTGGAGTGTAAGTAATCCCTAGATCATAATCTGAGATCACTTCCAACCAACGTCTTTGTATAAGGTTCAAATCTGGTTGGGTGAAGATATACTTGATACTCTGGTGATCGGTGTAGATCTCGCAACGTTTACCAAGAAGGTAATGCCACCAGGTCTTGAGTGCATAGACTACGGCTGCAATCTCTAGATCATGTGTAGGATAATTCTCCTCATGTGGATGGAACTATCGAGATGCATAGGCAATCACATGATGATCTTGCATAAGAATGCAACCTAGTCCCTGTCGTGAGGCGTCGCAGTAGATAACAAAGTCTTTAGTGAAATCCGGTGGCACAAGTATGGGAGCAGAAGTCAGGCGTCTTTTCAGTTCCTCAAAACTGTACTCACACTATGGGGACCACTCAAACTTTTTATCTTTCTTGAGAAGTTCCGTGAGGGGTTTGGCTACTTTGGAGCAGTTTTCAACAAAGCAGCGACAATAGCTGGCTAGACCAAGGAAACTCCTAACTTGTTTAACTGTTTCAGGTGGAGTCCAATCAAGAATGACCTTAACTCTCTCGGGATTGACAACAATGCCCTTACCAGAGATTACGTGGCCTAGGTAGGTCACTTCTGGCAACCAAAATTCACACTTGGAGAACTTGGCATAAAGGCGGTGCTCTTTGAGTTTTTCTATCACAAGTCTAAGATGTTCGGCATGCTCTTCCTCGTTCTTCGAGTAAATAAGAATATCATTGAGGTAAACCACGACGAATTTATCTAAGTACTCCATGAAGATCGAGTTCATCAAGCGGGAGAAAGTGGCTGGGGCGTTGGTTAGACCGAAGGACATGACGGTGTACTCGTACTGACCATAACGAGTGACAAAAGCCATTTTGGGAATGTTCCCATTTCTGATTTTGATTTGGTGGTAGCCTAACCTCAAATCCATCTTGGAGAAGACTGAGGATCCAGCGAGCTGATCATACAGGTCGTTGATCCTGGGGAGCGGATATTTGTTCTTTATCGTGACCAAATTAACGGGACGATAATCTACAACCATCCGGTCCATACCATCCTTCTTCTTGACGAAGAGGACAGGGCAAGCCCAAGGAGAAGAACTAGGACGGATGAAACCCTTTTGCAAGGACTCATCAAGTTCTTTCTTAAGCTCGGCTAGTTCTAAGGGTGCCATCTTGTAAGGTCTCCTAGAAATTGGAGCGGTTCCTGGGATAAGATCTATGACGAACTCTACATCTTTGTCAGGTGGAACACCTGGCAGTTCCTCTGGAAAGATATCCGGAAAGTCACAGACTACCGGGATATCTTCAAGGTCTAGAAGAGAGCTGGCATTAAGAGAATAGAGCTGACGCTTTGCAACTCTGGTGGAGACACTGACTATCTTGCCAGATGGGTGTGTAAGCTGAACAGATCTGGTGTAACAATCAATCTTGGCATGATGAGCTGTCATCCAGTCCATACCCAAGATGATGTTAATGTCCGAGGACTTGAGGGCTACAAGTGATGCAAGGAATACAAGTCTATCAACAAGTATTTCATTACCATAGCTGATTCTGGTACTTTTCCATCTAGACCCTGGAGTTTGGATTTCAAGCGGAGTTGGCATATCACAAAATGACATGTCGTGCAAACAAGCATAGCCTTCAGAGATGAAAGAATGGGATGCTCCAGTATCGAATAGAACCGATGCTGGATGACAATTGACAAGGAGTGTACCAAGAACGAAATCTGGATCATCATGAGCGTCTTTAGCTGAGACGTGATGCACACGTCCACGTTCAGTAGGAGCTGACTTGACACTGATCATCTTGCTTGATGGCTTAATAAAGCCAACATACTTCTCGGGCTGGGGTGGAGCATAACTAGCTTGAGAGCAGTCACGTGCATAGTGTCCTAGCTCTTTGCATGTGAAGCAAGTACCTAAAGTTGGACGTGGACCCGCACTGACAAGCGGTCTACCAGTAGGCCTAGGTGGAGCATACGACTGAGCTGGGGGAGGCACCACATGAGATGGCCTCGATGAATATCCGGGAGGAAGAGCAGAGTTTGGAATCCAAATCCGGCGCTTCTGAGAACCAGAACCGGAGGAAGATCCCAAATCACGGGTGTGCTTACGAGACTCCTCGTAAGTGAGCTGAGCTGTCTCTGCATTGATGGCTTTGTTCACAAGAGCTTGGAATGTATCACAATGATGCAGATGGAGATCACGACACAGCTTGGGATTGAGACCCTTCCGGAACCTAGCCTGCTTCTTGGCATCCGTGGACACCTCTTCTGTGGCATAATGGGCGAGGTTCTCAAACTCTCTGCTGTAAGCATCAACAACCATCTTACTCTGGGTGAAACTACAGAACTCTTCTCTCTTGCGGTCAATGAGGGCCTGAGGAATGTGATGCTCGCGAAAAACCTCAATGAAATCCCTCCAGGTAGGAATCTGGCCAACTGGAAGCATAGACTCATAGTTCTGCCACCAAAGACTAGCAGGACCTTCCAGGTGGTATGTGGCATAGGTGACCTTGTCATTTTCAGCTACGTTCGCGGAACGCAGCTTATGAGTGATGCTACGGAGCCAGTCATCTGCATCGAGTGGCTCAATGGAATGATGAAAGGTAGGTGGGTGCAAGCGAATGAAGTCATGAATGGTCGCAGACTCTTTGAACTGATGTGCGGTGTTCTCCTCGATATGTGCCAACAAGCGGTTAGACTCACTCTTGTTTTTCTCCATCTCTAACATGAACTCTGTCAATGAAGGTTTGTCAGGAGGATCCTCATCCCTACCATCTCCGTGGTTCTGGCTACGAGCAACAGAACTTGATGACATCCTGAGAAACGAAACCAGGGATGGAATCAACATCAACTATAGGCTACAGAATGTAGGACAAGGAAATTAGTATCTCTCGAACTACTAGGGCAATTCCGGTAGCATAGCGGCAGTAAAATGCTCAGAATGAGACATCCTCCTAAAATGGGGTAGTAACATACTCTACATCACCACTCAAGGTTCTGAGATCATACTAAACAGGCTACACCGTAAGTACTCGAAACTGGGGTATGACTCTGATCAACCAATCCTATGGGACTACGGAGTAGTAACACATGATCCTGATAGACAGAAAAGAAAGCCTAGTTCCTTAACCCCGTAGGAAGATAAGATGACTCAGATCATAAGGCCATGAGGTAAAGGAGTAAAAAGAGCCTTACGTTCCTTCCCACAATCAATTCCCTTACATAACTAAAGAATTTCTAGACTCTACTTCCACCAGTTTGGCTTGGTAATCCTACAGGCAGTCAGGCTCTGATACCAAAGCTGTCAGGACCCCGATCCTAAGTCACACCGATCTAGCATGTAACACCTCATATCACTTTGCGGCCTCACGCACGGTATTCCCACAGGTGTCACTTTACCATGCCCGGGACCGTTTGCGCCTTTTGGCGCACGTATATGATAGTGTCGCTAGCATCCATATGACAAAGAACCCGGGCTGACATGGCTAGTCGTGAACCCAAAGTGGCACTAACTTACAGGGACAGGCATACATGACCCAACAACAACGTGTCGGTCATCAGCGAGTGAATCCGGGCTGTAGCAGCTGGGCTAGCAGGACTCCGGTAAACCGGGCTGTAGCAGGCTAACAGGACTCCGGCAGACACCGCGTGACATTTCCCTGAAGGGATAGACACAGGAACGAAGAAGGACACATGCCGGCCAGCCAAAGTGTTCCGGAGTAGTAGCAAGCTACCAGGGCTCAGTGGAAGCACTAGGAGACATTTGCCGATAAGAGAGGCTACTAAGGATAAACAAGTAGATAGTCAGATCCCACACATAGCAATACACATTACACGTACGCATAACATGCAAGTATGTGTTGTACAACATGGCATCACAACATAACTCAACAACTCATATAGATAAAGGCTCAGAAGAGCCATCATAGCATTATTACAAACAGGGGTCACATGACCCATCATTTAGAGCAAACCAGCAACAAGCGGAAGCATTACATGTCTGAGTACAAACATCTACAAATGAAAAAGGCTGAAGAGCCTGACTATATACAACATCCGATCAAGATCGTAGCTGAGGTACAAGCTACTCGTCGAAGTCCACAAGAACACTAGTAAGACCGAAGTCTCCGCTGCAAAAACATAAATAAAGCAACATGAGTACAAAGGTACTCAGCAAGACTTACATCAGATCCTATCATACATGCACTTGTATCAAGAGGGTAATGTGGGGTTTAGTTGCAGCACGCCAGCTTTGACTCTGTGGCTATCCTGTTCTACAACTACCAGAAATTCTTTGAGGTGATATGGCGCACACGAGTCCACTAATCACCACACAATACACTACTATGGATTCATCCCCGTCTCCCTACGAGAAGGCCATCCATAGCACTCACACTTGTCTTGAGCATTTTAGAGTATCCACTTCAAGTTGTCTATGTACCATGTAAGCATCCAAGAAGTCCATAACCGCGGACCCGGCTATTCGAATATATCATGTTAACCCTGCAGGGGTGTACTTCTTCACACACGCTCTCGCCACTTACCGCCACGTGCACGTCATGTATCTCGGCAACCTTCAAGCGGAAGCCTGGCGAGGGTGTCGGCCATGACCTGACTAACCACACAAGACTCTAGTCCAGGTTATTATCGCCTATTCGGGTTCCATCCGCAAGGAGATCCGGCCGGGGTGTAGCTCACAGCCCCAAACGATGTGTGCAGGGTTCCCAAGCCCACCTCGCCGGATGGATCTACGCTTGGTACACCGGGCCACTTGTGCCTAGTCTTTCCCAAGCCCACCTGGCCGGGTGCCACTTGGTAGACTACTAACACTACCTACAAACACCAGAAACTAGTTGCGACTCCTAGACAGAGATCAAGTTGGTTAATAAGTCGAGAGAGTCAATTAAGGATCCCAATGTGTGGTAGTATCGATTCATTGGACAATATACATAGAACTCAGTGCTTAAGAATGGTTCCAGTGAGACAACCCACCATGTACTCCTACATGGCCTCTCACCGCTACCTTTACCAAATCGTGTTCACACACTTCACTCTCAGCATCAGAACATATTGTAACACTCCAATTCATTCCCAATGAATCATACCTGACACAACTCTAAGCAATAGCAGGCATGGCATGGTAGGTACACAACATGGCTCAATCAACTCCTACACATGCTAGTGGGTTTCAACTATTTACTGTGGCAATGACATGTCATGCAGAGGAATGGGTTCAACTACCGCAGCACAAAGTAGCAGATGAATCATTGTTGTCCTAATGCAATAACTAAGAGCAGGAGCGAGAGAGTAGGATTGTATCGGAATGAACAAGGGGGTTTGCTTGCCTGTTAGATCAACAGAGGAGGCACTGCTCCTTAGATAGGTACTCTGGAACGGACTCCGGAGCAGGACCTATCGAGAAGGGACAGTGTCGGCAATCAATACACAAACATATGCAACAATATGATGCATGAACATGGTATGTAGATGTGATGCTATTTGAGCTAATGCAACTAGTATTCAAATTCAATGAAGTCCATTTGAATCAAGGGTTCAAATGCAACTCCAAATTAAGCTCTTATATATGCCATTTTAGTGTTTTCACCTATACAGCAGGTATAAGTTGGTTTGTCATGCATGAAACTGGTACACATGGGCATTTTTCTGATAATTTTTCATATATAAATTATTTCAATCTAACTTACGTTTGAATTTCTATGATTCTTTGAAGTTTGAATCATTTTCTGGAATTTCCTGATTAATTTTAAATCCAGAAAATGAATAACTGCATCAGCCTGCCGTCAGCATGACGTCAGTGAGTCAACGGCCAGGTCCAGGTCAAACCTGACTAGTGGGACCCATATGTCAGTGTCTAACCTAACTAATTTAGTTTAGTTAGTGGCCTCGGGCCCACATGTCAGTATCAGCAGGCTAATTAAGTTTAATTAACAGCTAACTAAAATTAGCAGGGGCCTGGGCCCACTTGTTAGTGAGAGAGAGAGGGAAGTCAAACCGGGCAGTGGGGTCAACCCACGCCGGCAACGGTCAGCGGTCGCCGGCGTTTAGCCGCCGGTGAGTCCAGACGCTGCGGTGCGCTGCGGGATTCGCCTACAGGGCGCCGTTTTGCGCGCAAAGCACAGCTACGGGATGCGGACGCTCGTCCGCATCCAACCATGGTGGTGGCGCGGCCGGGGATTGGCTGGAGTGGCGCCGGCGATGAGGTCGGCGGCGGCCGAAGCTCAGGCTTCGAGCGGGAGCGGGCTGCGGGGCACGGGGAGGCAACCCGAGGGGCTCTGCGGCACCCTCGTGGCACCAGGAGTACGGGGACGCACTCGGTTGCGGGCTGCAGTGGCCAGGGCGACGACGGCGACATCGGCGGCGGCAAGAGGCTTCGGCCGTGGTGGGGAGAAGGGACTACAGCATGCGGGCGGCTAAACGGAGAGAGGGGAACGGGGCAGGAGCTCACTGCGGTTCCGATGGAGGCTTCGGCAAGCTCGGGGGAGGCCGGACGGTGACGTGCGGGCGGGGGAGGCCCACGGCATCCGGCGGTGAAGAAGACGATGGTGGCGTCGAAGCGGGCCCTCCGGCGTCGCATGGCTCGGCGGAGAGGGCTAGGGCGACGGGGCGGAGCTTCTGGACTCGGGCGGAGGGCGAGGAGGTGGCTCTGGCCGTGGCAGTAGCGAGCGGCGGCGACGTTCTCGGGCACGTGAGAGAGAGAGTGAGAGTGCAGAGAAGGGGAGAAGCACGGGAGAGAGAAAGCGAGCGGTCCAGGGGGGTGCGTGGCATCCTCAGGGCGACGGGGAAGACAGGCAGAGAGGCAGGAGGTGGTGGAAGTAGGAGGTGGCCGCGGGTGCGGGCGCAGGCGACACGCCGGCGTCCTTCTGGCGTAAGGAGGAGGGCGACTGGCAGCGGTGGTGGGCTGGGCCAGCTCCTGGGCTGCACAGTGCTGGGCCTGTGGGCTGAATGTAGGCGCCGGGTAAGTTTCTCCTCTTTTTGTTTCTTTTCTATTTTTCTGACATATGTTTTGATTTAATAATAATACTAAACCATTTAATTTTCTTATGCCATTTTTTAGGGGCTAGTGGTATTATTCCAGAGCTCCTCAACAAATGGCATAATTTTTGGACATATATTATATATATAGCATATATATATATATATCCAATGCAAAATAATTACCGGATTAATCCAAATGCCCAAAATAAATACTTATGAGCTCCTAAAAATACTGGTTTGATTTTTATCTCTGTCCAATATTTTCAGAGAGGAACATGAACATTTTCTTGGACCTTTTTGGAACAATTTTTATCTGGGTCATTTCCAGAGATGATTCTGAGGGTTTCACAATCCTCATTTCAAATTTAAATGGAATTTAAACATGATGCACACATGACTAGCTAGCCTTGAGCATACCAGAACTAGGGATGTGACAAATGAGCAATGAGATGTCAAATCACAAAGCCACAACTTTCCCCCAGATGGACGAAGCAACCATTATTTCACACTTCGCTGAATCCGCTTCTCCATCATCTCCTTCAAGAAAACCACATACATAGTATTGCTTCTGGCATTGTTCTACCTCAAGAGGGACGCGCATCGCCTCGGTACATCATGACACGTGGGATCGCATGACAGGTGATCCTCCCCCACCCACCGCTCGGCAAAATCACCTCATTTTTACAAATCTGGATAATATCTTTTTAGATCAATATAGTCAGGATTCACCAAGGAGCAAAACCAAGTGGTAGGCTACTCCTGTCGCGTTAGCGTAGCAACTCAGCAGGGTCAGTCGGCACACGAAATGGAGACACACTTATAGGACCCCTTTGGCTAACATGTGGCTCATCCACCGTCTTGTTCCACGTGCCATGCACCAAATTATAGTTCAGAGCAGCGGTTGGACTTGGAGGCACCCCAGTCGTAGCGCCACAGTAGTAGTAAATGAGCAATGAGGGGTCAAATTACAAAGCCCCACCTTTCCCGCATTAAAAGCTGGTCAGACGAAGCAACCAACATTTCACTCTATGGCGCAAGAGCATAAAGAAAAAAGGAAACCAATGATGCGTGCGGAAGCTACCTTGGGCGCCCTAGGTTAGGAGCCCCCACTACAAATCCTCTTCTCCCTTGTCCTCTTGGAAGAAAACTGATGCAGAGCATCCCACGATCATCCCCATGGATGTATCTACATCTCCCATGACACCATTTGGACCAATGACAAGAGCTCAAGCAAAGGCTATCGAAGATAAGGTGAACTCACTCCTATCTGAACTCCCACTTTCTACCTATGAGACATGGCTACTACCTCATGCGGAGACCCTATGTGTGATCAAGTATTTGGAGGAAAGCCATGGATCAGCTACACCCAATGGACAAGACGGCGAGGACACCAAGTTCAATGAACAAGAAGAAGGACCGCTCAAAATTCCCAGTCATCGGACGACCGACAACTCTCGGACGTCTGACGCCTGGAGGCTCCAACCGACCAGCCAAGTCCCAGCCCTCGCACGCTCCAGCGGTCGGACGACCAACGTCGACCAGACGTCTGACACCTCCCAGCCTCCGGACGACTGAGCCCCACCGGACGACCGACACCACCACACCCGAGCCAAAACATCGAAAGAATGGAGACCTCTGAACGACCGACCGACCAGAGGACCGACCCTGACCGGACAACCGACAAGTCCTGACCAGAGCCGAAACATCGGACGCCCGAATGGCACCGGACGTCCAGACCTCGCGAGCCTTCGGACGACCAGTGACCGTAGGATGTCCGACGCCTGTGTGACCACCTGCGTGTTGGGCGGAAGCCACTTACCCTTTCGTCCACTAAGACTATAAATGGACCTCCTCCACCATCTTTCTAGGGTTAGCATTAGTTTAGCTCATTTGAGATAGAGCTTTGCTCATCCACATGGATCTACTCCTCGTGAGAGACCGCAACCTCTTGAGAGAAGATCCATCTTGGATTCAAGTCCCCATTAATGGGATGACCCTCAAGACCTCCTCATGGAGATGAACTAGCTACTTGTATCGTCCTTTGTTGGATTTGAATCATGTATCTCTTTGTGTTTCGAGGATCTAGCACATGTGTGACCATATCTTGTTGGTTTGAGTGATTCTCTCGTGTTTCGAGGATCTAGCACATCGTTCACGCAGTCGTCGGCGGTGAGAGAGGAGACCAATATCTTCCCGTGCATCCCGATTGGTGGCCATGCCGTTCTCTACGAGACAGCGCCGGCTTGGGTGGGTCTCCGACCCCTTCTTCCTCCCTGCGGTATTGTGGCCAAGATGTGGCCTCCGGACACCGTCTTTGCCACATCCTGATGAGCCTCAGGTATGTATTCCTTCATAACTTGCCTTGCTCTACTGCCCCGGCTCCTCACGTTGCTACGTGTGGATCTTTTTCTACTTCCGTCGGCTGTTCCAAAGCCACCTAGACTTTTACTATTGTTAGAGGTAAAGCTAGTTCACATAGTCGAATCTAAGAGTTGGTTCAAATAGGGAAGAAAGTGGGAAAGCTGTAGAATGAATCTAGGACTTGGTTCTAAGAGGAAACGGGGGAAAGTAGTAGATACTGGCTACCCAAGCGGTCTCTTGGTTGAAAAGGCGAAGAAAGCAGGGTGGATGGCAAAGGGTTGGGGGAAGTGGACCTGTCACTTTCCGAAAAAGGAAAGAAAGTGAGGGGTGTTGGGGGGACAACGCAAATGAGAATCAGCAGGTCTTAAATTTCTTGTGCTCACATAGGAAAATGGCACCGAGGAGATAAAAATGAGACACATGCAGACATGCAGCCTGAATGTTTGTCGTTCTCGGCAACCAAATCTACCTCACCACTTTATCCCTCCCTATGCTCTTATTTCTACGGTTAATGTAAAATCACATGAAGCATGAAGCGATGCCACCTAATGTCACTATTAAGTAATGCTGTTGTCAGTCTAGTGCCATCGATAAATTGAAGCAGTGACACCACATTTTATGAAGTGCTTCTGTCTTGCTTTATTTCCCCTGAATTGTGTTTTTGCAGTTACACTTAAATCTCACACCGCTAACATTGCTTCATCCCAGTGGAACTGCACAAATTTGATTGCACACTGACAATGTGCTACTCTCATGACAGTAATACTAATGCTATTGTTCTGCATGTTAATCTAGTGGCAGTGTTGATGTGATGTGATGCTACTTATTACTTAATGGCACTTTTTCATACTATCAATGTAGTGCCAATTATAACACAATAGATGTCGTTGTTAATCATATGCCACTCCAAATAACCGTCACTACTTAAATAACTGTATTTCTTATTTCCGCAAATAGGGATGCGTGTCTCCATAGTACACACCTTCGTTTTAGTAGAATTTCACAAAATGAGATTGCTATTCCTCGCTGCCATCGTCTAACCTGCCGTCTTCTAGGTATCCCTACATTGGTAGTAACTAGGTGGAATGACCAACGCAATCTAAAAGAAGTTGATTCGTACATTTACATGCTCATTGCAGCGTAGGGACGAGCGACAATAACTACATCCTAGTCGGGAATGCATTTTCTGCCAAATCAAGGATGGACAAAGGACTAGCTGCCATGGCTGCGCGGAGGTTTTTGGGATAGATGCGTGGACAAGAGGCATTGTGGTCTGCTTATTTTTGCAAATAGTGCTAGTGGAACTACACAAGAAGTTCAGATGGTCAGTATACTACATGGTTCAGTTCAGTATTCCAACTGAGAACACAATTATAATTGGTTATTATGGAATGAGAGAACCTAACCATGGATGGTGCCAACAAGAAAAACGAGAGTGAACTCCAAAAAATTAAAGCCTGCCGTGAGAGGCCCTATGCTCAGAGAAGCCTTGCTTGATTTTTCCTGATTTGTAAACCTTCTCACAACTTTGTCTTTTGCTATGAACTAGTAAATGTTGGTTATGTTCTATGAATCATTGAGATGTATAAAATTCCCAACTTATGCTTTTCAAGTATTTTATGAAGCCGAGTTTAATGTGAATGTTCCACATGAATGTTGGACTAGCGTGTGAATGTTTGGAGTTTACATTGTGGCCTGAGTTAACTGCATGAACCACTGTAACAAAATACGTAGTTTCTTATATGTCAGAAAATTGAGTATTGATTGTTCGTTGGTCGATAGCCGACTTTTCTAGTGTTGAAGCGAGCTAAGCCAATGTGTCATGTTTTGCACAACTGCTTGCAGGTGGGGTAGCACCAACTGTGTTTACAAGTACTTAACCAGCCTTACGTACCCCATGTATATGTCAGCGCATAGTTCTCAAGCAAGTACTCTATTTCATCAAACACACCTGCTCGTATGATAAACCGGGACAACTTATGTCTTACCATGCCATATTGCATGAAAAAACTAGTGAGGACGCATCTATTTCGGCAACAATTACGATGGTTCTTACATGATTCATGGGCACACAAAAGTGCTAGTAGTTCCCATAGACGGATTCAAACAGAGTACTAGCCCCAGAGGGCTTGATAATAGGCAAGGCCCAGATAATTAGATACAATCCAAACTACTTTTAAACACTATATGGGAAAACTATTTCATGACTCAATCTAATTTTGGATGGACACAAGATGGACCTTGCCATGAACATCATCGAGGATGTCCGGCAGCAGCTCAATCCTATCAACCTTCTTGAAGGAAACCTTGTGACCTTGCCACTCAAGAACTTGTTTGTGGAGGCATGCCACGTCATCTTCCTGCGTAACCTTGACAAGAACAGTATGCCTCACAAATGAAGGAGTAGCTTTGAACTTCTTGTGCTTCAGTACACCCTGGACAACACGCCTGACAGCAGTGTGGCTGGAATTCATCTCGACTTTGGTATAAGTGCAACTAGGTTCCAGGATCCAATAGCCTAAGAACTTTGTTGTCCCTGTGCGTATATTCAGGTCATCCACCTCATAGCAAGTGACATGTACAACCACACAATCCTTGTCTGCATCAGGGCTCTAATTGAAATAGAAATGAATTCTGAATTACTTTCCAATATAAGAACACAAGTTATTTAAACCACTATGCAGAGTCAAAAGTATGCATGACAGGGAAGGTAGCATGGCATCAAAGTGAATAAAATTTTGCATTATTTATCACCACATACTTGGATGAAAAACCACCATCGAGATCGGCAAAGAAGAAAATCACCTTGGGCAGCTCGGAGGGGGGGGGGGCACATCCTCAAAGGGGGAAAACTGCTCCTGCAGGGCCATGGGGGTTGTAACCTCAAACAGGGTGTTGACCATCTCTGTAGTGGCCGTGAGCGTATCTGGTGTCGGCTTGGTGGCGGCCTCCATCTTATTGGAGCTCTCTCTCTCGTGGGGATCAACCTCCCACGTCATCTCCAACATCGGTAGATCTTTGCGTGGTACTCCTTGGTCCATCATGAAACAAACAAATAGGAGACAACTGAAAGGAAAACACAATCGCAATGACAATGAAACAAAAAAGAGAGTGAGTATCAGTTACTGCTTTGCAAAAGTTCTTTTTTTCTAGAAAATATACCAACACCACGGAACCGCTTACCTTCCCTTCATCGGGAGAGAAGAACAATGGAAGATGCGAGTGTTGCCTTTCTTGAGGACGGTGAGGGAGAAGGTGATTCGACCAAGAGTGAAATGATGGTTTCTTCGTCCGTCAAACTTAAACTGCAAGGAGGTGGGGTTTTGTGATATGATGGCTCGGTACTGCCGCACTATGACCGGGGTGACTCTTCCCCTGCATACCACCTTCTAATTTGGTTTATGGCATTTGGGCCCGCGCGCTGCATTGCCCGCATGTAGGCGAACCAAAGTAAAATGACATTCAATAGCGGGAGACATTTCGATGACCTTGGAGGAGCCAGAACCGGTAGTGTATCCACCTATACAAGTAGTAATTGTTTTTCTGGGTAGCTGTAGAGTGTCTCCACTATACTAGTAATAATTGTTTCTCTAGGCCCAAGACAAAACAGCCCATCCACCCTAGTAAATAATAAAATCAATTCAAAAGTCTGTATATTTACTTAATGAGAGACGCTACCCAGCCCACAGGCCCACAAAAAAACCTGGGTGCTCTTCTTCCTCACTCCCACCCACCTCACGTTAGCTCGCTCCACTCGTACCCCCAAATTCCTCACCTCACTCCTACAGAAAACCCCAGCTCCCCTTCTTTCTCACTACTACAGAAAACCCCATCTCCCCTTCTTCTTCCTCGCACTACCACTAGGTTCGTCATTCATTAGTATGCTCAAATCCGTGAGCTCGACGCGACGCCTTCAAAGAAAATGGAGTCAGCTGACCCTGACACCAAGAAGATGAGGCTCCCACCAGCGGTGAAGCCTGTTATAGATCCCGCACCCGGCAGCGCGGGGAGAAGCGGCAAGCCCGCCACCACCGGATTCCAAGAACCCGTAGAATCTTGGGTGACCGCATCAGTGATCTCCCATACGCCATCCTTGCGGAGATCATCTCGGTTCACCCCACCAAGGGTTGCTGCTGCACCCAAGTCCTCTCAACTCGGTGGCGCCCTCTATGGCGCACCGCGACCCTTAAACTCGACTCACCAGCTATCTCTCTTTAATGATTTTGAACTCCCTAGAGCCATCATCTCCTCCCACCAGGGCTCCGTTCAAGGCTTCTGCATCCCGGCATGCTACCTGAGCATGCCCTGCACGGTGGATGCCTGGCTGAAATCCCCCTAATTCACAGAACTACAACTGCTTGAGTTCTACTATTCCCTTAGAAATCACATACCACATACCGAACACCATGTACTTTTTCCCTTAGCACCGACGTCCATCTCGCGATTTTTCTCCTGTCTCCACACTGCCACCTTTGCACTGTGCAACCTGCCAGACAATCTTGTACTAAACCTTCAACTCCCATTTCTCAAAAAACGTTCACTTGTGCGGGTTCGTATGTCGGAGGCCTCATCGCACAACATCATCCACTCAAGGTGCCCTGTCCTGGAGTGCTTGGTGCTTGTTTTCACAGTTACAATTGATTGTGTCCAAATAAAGTCGCCTAACCTTGTAAGAATTGGAATTTCTTTTGATGGAAGGCAGCTCATCATCGAAGATGCCCCTTCACTTCAAAGGTTGATCCTTGATTCTCGTTATTCACCGTTAGAAATAACTGTCGTCTCTGCGCCTAAACTGGAGACGTTGGGTGTAATACATGATCTTTGTGCTCATTTCAAGATGGTGTTTGGCTCCACAGTTCTTCAGGTAGTATATATTATCATCTACACTTGTAATCATAAGCTGCATTTTCAATTTCTGCGCATAAGTTCTATATATCTTCTAGTACACTTTTTGTACTAATAATATGTTCTGTGCTCAATGAAGAGGTTGTCCATGGATAACCTATCAATGGTGCCGAATTCTGTCATGATCTTATATATCCATATGAATATTTTTGATTTGAACAAGATTATTGGCTTGCTGCAATACTTTCCATGTCTGGAGAAGTTGTATATAAAGGTGATAATTTCATGCACATTGTAAGCCCGCCTATAGTGTACTAGAATTAACCGTTCAACTGTTGCTCTTCCAACACTCTTTTTTAGACCTTAACTGTTTTCAATCTTCATGTAACATGACGGGGTAAGAAAGTTATAAACAATCGGTGGATTTGTAAGCACCGGGGTTTTCTCAGTTCTCATGACATTCGATTGAAGGCAATTATGCTGGAATGATATGTAGCCAACCATGCAAACACTAGATTTGTCACATTCTTCGTGCTGAATCCGAGGTTACTATTGTCCATCATGCTTAAGTTTATCAGCAGCATGGTTTTGACGGATGGGTATGTCGAAGAGCAAAAAAAGGAGTTTTAGGTGGACAAAAGGGCTTCTGAACGTGACGGGCTTCTATTTACCACATCTTGTGGTCATATTCCAATAAATTTTACGACCCATATGTTCATTCTGTGGACCTGACCAATCCATTTGATCGTGACTACCAAAAACAGTGTTGGAGTTTGCTGTTGTTGCCCTTTTCAATCTGGGATTTGTCTAAAGCTAATGAACAATTGATCCTTGTGCTTTTGTATAGTTTGTAAGCTGGAGTTAGATGTTGTTGCCCTTTTCAACTCGGTTGTGACTATCATATTTTGTTTAAAACAAGGCAAATGGCTTGCCATTTGTTTAATTAAGAGAGCAATATTGTAACAAATCCCAACCAAGGGAAATAACATCACTCTCACCGGCTTCTTGAGCTCACCATGCATTACAGAACCCAAGTGATTTGCCCCCACCAGCACCCACAAACTTATTTTGAACTAGCACACCAAATGGGCTGTAAACTTTCATAAGAAAGGCTGCATGGACGTCACAGATTGGATTCTAACATTTGGGACCCACAAGGAAAAAGGCTATCCAAGGTGGTGTCTACTTACTAGTCAACAAATGATTCTGCCTACCAGCCGTTGGATTGACATCCAACATCTGTCGTGTATCTTCTATTTCTTGTCTTATTCCTCCAGCCGCCGAAACCAAACCACCCCGTTGGTCCCACCTGCTCCCACCTCCTACGGCTGGAAGCGCCTCCACCGCCCTACCATACCCTCAAACGTTAGCCAGTCCATCCCTCTATTCCCCACACACGTCATGTTATTCTCCGGCAACAACAGCCCCAACACGCACCCGCACCCGAACCAGTCAACCCCCATACTCCCCTCCGCTCGCGACTAGACTGCCACATCTTCCATGGCTCCTGTTCGTTCCCGTCTAAGGCCTCACCATCGTCCTTCGCCTTGGTTCGCTCGCCGTGCGTGGTGCACCGCCGTCTGGTGTTGTCAACATGGTCAACAATCGAGAGGAATAAGAAGATGACTGTACGTGGTGAGGATGAACATAGGGACCTACAAGGGTCATGGCAGTACGCAAGCAAGTGCCTCTTTATTACAAGCCCGAAAAAATGGTCCCTCCTAATGATTGGACATCTGGTTCCCACACCATTGTCAACATAGTCAATAAATGAGATAATTACACAACGATCGGCTGACACCAGGGATCCAATAGGTCGCGTAATTGTTATTTACTTTATTTTAGGAACAAGCAGTTGTTATTTAGTACTTGTTATAGAGACGGATCAGGGTAACAACGTGGCTGTGCGGGGGCTGTGGCTCGTCTAGCAAAGGTTTTATTTTATGTTTATCACATGATGAGCCTAGTTGTGTTTTTTTCTTCGGAAAATGGCTAGCCCAGTTCTACTTTTTTTTAAATAAATATCCAACGGAGGCCTACTTGCTTTCTCAACCCTGCTGGGCTGCAAATCTTTCAGGACGAGAGCGATGTATTCACTTGCCCAGAAAATGAAGTAGTAAGAAATGGGATGTAAATTTTAAAAACATAGAAAATCGGCAATTAGTTTCAAATATCATTTTTTAAGATTTTGAGATTTCAAATTTATTTTTTTGCACGAAAAATTATATTGGATTTTAAATTGATATAAATTTATTATTTTTAAATTACTTTAAATGTGATGTGAAATTTTGGGATTCAAAATAGTTCGGACCGCACCAAAATATGAAAATTTGGTTGAATTTTTTATCCAGAATATGGGCTGTAATGGTAACAAAAAGAATACAGGCTTCAATAAAATCCTTCAGAATTACCAATGGGTTATACATTTATTAGCTATAATGGCAAATGCGTTGTATGTTGTTTTCCACATATTTGAGGCTTACTTGTGGGCCTACTAGGTTGACGCGTACGCTTTCCTAAAAAAAAGGTTGACGCGTATGCTTTCCTAAAAAAAGGTTGACGCGCAGGCAGGACCTTGTCAACCTAGTCAACACACGAGAGCAGTGATGTTGAATGTCCATCCAATGGCCATCCGGCTTCTTCAATCTCTGCTCTTCCTGCTCCAGCCTCTCAAATCAGCACTGGCAAGACTGCCTGCTCCCTCCTCCCGTGGCCGGCTGTGCTGCCGTGCAGGCCTCACCCCCACCCTACTCTCATCGTTGGCCTAGCCATCCCTCTACTCACCCAAACCTATTGTGATTCTATGGCAATGACAGATGAACCAGTAAACTCCCGTACTCCACTCCGCGTGGGAAACAACTGCCAGCTTCGTGTCGTTCCCTTCGTAGGCCTCGCCGTTGTCCATCGCCATGGTGCTCTCGGCGCGACGTGGTCAACGTGGTCAATGAACGACATCCATTGGAAGAGGACTGTACGTGGAGAGGTTGACAGCTGGGTCCATGGCTGCATGCAAGTAGGTGCCTCCTTATTACCAGCAAAATAATGATTCCTCCAGCCGACAGCGGGGACCCACCGGAAGGGCCTCCGTATTTCGCAAAAAAATGTTCCTTCCGCTGACAACTCGGACCCACTAGCTATATCTTTGCACGCAAGGAAGTGCCTCCTTATTATGCACTAAAAATGAATACTTCCCCTGCTAACTGGGACCCACCACATTTGGAGGCTGACTTGTGGGCCTAAGTTGACGTGGACGGAGGGCTTTGTCAGCTTAGTCAATATGAACGATTCTAGTTGTAGTGATTGTACGATGTCCATCCAACGGCCATGGTGCTTCTTCAACCTCTGGTCTTCTTTCTCCAGCTGCCCAAACCAGCGCTGGTCAGGCCACCTACTACCGCCTCCCGTGGGCGGCAGTACTGCCACGCAGGTCTTCCCACCCAACCCAAATCCCACCACCGGCCAGGCCTTCCCTCTGCTCACCAACAACCCCTGTTATTCTGCGGCGATGACAGCCTCACACCGCAGCCGAACAAGTCAACCCTCGTACTCCCCTCCGCGTGGGCATCCACTACCATGTCTTCCATGGCTCCGGATCATTCCCTTCCTAGGCCTCGCCCTCGTCCACCGCCTTGGTGCTCACGGCGTGGCGTGGGTCAAGGAACGACTTCCATCGAAAGAGGACTATACATGGAGAGGCTGATAGCTGAGTCCATGGCCGTAGTAAGGAAGTGCCTCCTTATTACGCGCATAATAATTATTCCTCCACCTGACAGCGGGGACCCACCGGAAGGGCCTCTGTATTTTGCGAAAAAACATTTCCCCCCGACAGCTGGGACCCACCAGCTACATCTTCGCACGTAAGGAAGTGCGTCCAGATTACGAGATAAAAATGATTCCCCCCTGATAGCTGGGACCCACCAGTTATATCTTCTCACACAAGGAAGTGCCTCCTTATCCTCCCTAACCACTGGGACCCACCCGGTGGAACTATACGTAGGGTTGTCTGTCTGGTCGCGAACGTGTAAGTACATACTGGTTGACCGATCTCTCTGCAACGATGAACAGTGGCAGAGCAAGCAACGACACATGTAGTACTACAGCGCCCGATGTACCAGTTCAGGCAGTCCCTTCTAAACCATGTACACATACAAACAGCTATATGCCAAAAAATACGGCCATGTACGCACATACGGGCAGGGTCTCGAACGCCAAGCTACTCGCGCATACGTACGGCCAGGGCACACGTACATGGAGAGGCAACAGACGGCAGTAATGGCTTCCTGTTCATCAAAAGCCAACTGGCTGGGTTGGAACGGAGAAACAACGTCGTGTTCATCGAGAGGCAACAAAATGTGTCGTGTTCATCGCGAGACAACCGGTTTGGTCGTAACAGCCGAAACGGGGTCTAGTATACCGCAATATGGAGGAAACGACCTTCTGTTTGACCGGCTACGATCAAAACGGTGTCCTGTTCATCGGGAGGGGTCTGGTGTACCGCAAAACGGAGGAAACAGACTTGTGTTGGAGCGCTACGGTATAAATGGGGGCCCTGTTCATCGGTAGGGGTGTGGCGTACTGCAAAACGGGATCCCACGGGCTACTGTTCACCCACTGTCGACCTCCCTCAGCCTCCACCTGCACGGTTCATCTACCACGTCTTCCTCCTACCTCGACCAGCTATTGTTCATCCACGGGCTACTGTTCATTCATCCCTCCACCGGCTACTGTTCAACCAGCCCTCCGCGGGGTCCTATTCATCCACCCCAACCAGCTCGGCTGTGGCGGCCTCCTCTCGGGGTCCTGTTCATCTAGCAGCAACGGCCTACTACCACGGGATCCTGTTCATCTAACCCCCACTAGGAACTATTCATCCAACACAAACCACATACATCTCGACTCATTCAACCAACCCCCACGTTCATTGTTCACCAAGAGGCAGCAAGTTCAATCGGCTTCAGTAAGCAGCAGCAGTAGCGATTGATCGCTCGGGTTCAGTTAGCAGCAGTAGCGAAGGAATCACTCGGGTTTAGTTAACAGCAAAGGGATCAATCCCTCGGGTTCAGTAACGTAGCTAGTGCAATCGCTCAGGTCCAGTAACATAGCTAGTGGAATCGCTCAGGTTCAGTAAGAGAACGCCTCGCTCGAGTTCAGTTAGAGCCCAATGCCTCGCACACACGCGTGTACGTGTATGAGAGAAACACGCAAACCTAGGTGAATCGCTCGGCGCCAAGCAACCACCGTAACCGGGAACTCCTGATATTTCCCTCGCCCTCGCTTCTACCATGATTTTTTCCGTCATGGACGGTCCAAAGAATGTCATGCAGGTGCGTCCCTGGCCCGCCCAGGACAAAAGCCCATTTTCTGTCCTGATTTTTTCTCATAGAAGTAGGAGCGCACCACATCTATGATGATACATGCTTTTGTCACGATTATCGTCATAGAAATGTCATAAGCATGACATAATTTTTTTGTTTGTCCCAAAATGTCATGGATGTGTCTTTTTTTGTAGTGATTATGTCAGCATTCTAAAAAGAAGAAACAAGCAGACAGATAACAGGTTTAGCATGTAGTATATGAAACTCATTTTGGTGAACTAGTCCAGTAGTACGGTGGACATGATTAAACTACGAAGTTTTCTATTGCGAAGTAGTACATAATAAAGGCATCAAACAAACATATATCTATGTGCTATGGTGACTGCATGGTCTTGACAAATCAAAATAGAGACACGGTCCAAATCATATCAGTTGAAAATAAAAGCAGCATTGAAAGAATACAAGTGTGGGAAACTACACGGCACAACAAGATTTCAGATGGGTACCACGGGTATACATGTACAACAATAGTGTTGGCTCTATTGTGATGCTAGTAATGTGCATGATATGAGAAGACAACTATATACACAATTGAAATCGAAACCAACAGAGCAATTTAGAAGAGCAAAGAAACCAGTTAAAGAAACATGTTTAAGCATACCTGTTGTGCCATTGGAGTTTCAATTGGATTCTTCAGTTTAAAAATAAGTTTGTATGAGTAAATACAGTGATACAAGAGCAAAGCAGTAAGCACCATAGCAATGGAATCTTAAGTGAGAACAATTGTTATTCAGGTTTAAGCACTTGTTCTACATGAACAGAGTACAACAAGATGCATGCATATAGTACTTATAAATAAAAAATGATCTCCTAGACCTTACCACATTCTTGCCTCTGGAGCAGTACAGAACAAGGTGTTCGTAGTCATCTTCCCGTAAATGTGTCTTAGGAGAAAGTAAGGGAATTTGATGAGTTTCCTTGCCAGTGAAGTACATTTTTAGGTAATTCTGATACTGCCAAAAGCATTCTTGAAGATAGCAGAGGTATTAGCACAGGTTACCTCATCCCGAGTTTCCAAATCTGTCCTTCTTGATAGAGAAAACTGGGAACATTTGATGTATTATAACCAGCATGGATGAAGAATGTATGGGACAAAGCAAAGTAATTGGGATGAATAACATTACTCACACATACCTCATGGACGAACACCCACATTGGCCTTTTTCCTTCATCCTCAATATAATATATCCATGATGGGAAGATACACACATAGGATTTAACAACATCCAATGTGATAGATGCTAAACTACGAATGGCTGGTTGTGCTTCGTCCATAGGAATAGGTGTCCTAACTGATAGAGTTGGGGTTCGCCGTGGTAGTCCTGGCACTTTGGGCACTGGAGCTGCCTTACTAACTGCTCTTGTTTGGGAGCTCTACGGTGGAGATGGTGCTATGTCAAATGGAACTGGGTTACTATCTGCTAGGGTTGAGGTTAGATTGGGTAATGCTAGTTCTCTATCCATCGGAGTAGGGGTACAATTTGTGAGAGTCTGGGTTATGTGTGGTTGGGCTGGTTCTTGTGCATGTATAACCGAGGTGCTATCTCCACCAAGAGGTGGCACTGTTTTATTTGAAGATCGAGTTTTTACTCCGCTAGATACTTCCGTCACTCCCTCCAATTCAAATGACTGATAAACAAGAAAAGTAGTTGAATGTACAAACCTTGTATGAGAGATAGATGCAATAGATAGTGTGGAAAAAAGAGGGCATGAAATAGTTCACATATATATTGTCTAACTAAAAAGGATAACATGCCATAATATCACATATATGATGTCTATCTAAACTGGATATCATAGCATGCCATAATTCAAAGATACGATGACTAACTAAACATGATGGCATGAGATAATTATATGATGTCTTTAGTAAACAGGTTCACATAACATAATTCACATACATGTTATCTAAGTAATCAGGATCACATGATATAATTCACATATGTGATTTATATACTAAGCAGATGGCATTCGCATATATGATGTCTGAACTAAGAACATGGTGTTGAATATTGTGTATATGATGTCTAAACTATGCAATGCAAGATACTATATGCATGATATTACCAGTATAACCGTGCCAAGTTAGAGCATACACCATCATCTGTCTCTGAATCCATCTCTGAGGAGCTACCTGGACCTAGCAAGAGATCTGCTTCGACAGGTAGCACTGTCTGCTCTGAAGACCTTGTTTTCACTCTAGAATTTTCCATCACCCACTCAAATGGCTGATTCACAGGAAGAGTAGTTGAATGCACAAACATTGTAGACAAATGGAAATGTAATGAAGAAAAGAATGGAAAGATATATTTCAAATATATGATGCTTGGCTAAACAGGATGTCATTGCACATTTCACATATATTATGGCTGGCTAAAAAAGATGAGATTGCATAGTTCACATATATGACATAGAAAGTAAACAGGTGGCATTACAAAATATGTCTAAACTAAGCAGATGCCATATATGATGTTGAAAGTAAGCACTGCAAGGCAACATATGCATGATATGACCAACATCATCATGCCAAGTTAGAGCAAACACCTCGAGGGGTAAATAGGAGTGGTCAGCTTCGTCTGAATCCGCCGCTGAACATATATGTTCCTCTGGATTACAATCTGGAGGAGGGAGGAGGGTTTGCCATTACACCCACCTTGGAACGATGTCTGCATGACATTGTACTGCCACTCAACACTCTTATCCTTTTCTCTACATGTTCAACATGATTTTGTACAATATCTGACATGCATACAAAAAATATTGAGATTATGTAAGGAGAGCATATAGAAATCTAGAGTGATGGTAACAACTAGTGGATAGATCCAAAAACAATGATCACAGGCAGATGATAGCTTTAATTTAATAAAAAGACAGATGAAGATTGCTTTACTGTTTGTTTCCCACCCAAGATGAACATAGTGTTTGTTTCCCACCCAAGATGAACAACATAGACATACCCTAGGTGAACTAGATAATAGACAAAGAACTATTCATTGCTGCCTTGATATGGGCCCCACAAGCATTTTAAAACTCAAATTTGAACATTAATTTGGACTTGACTTGGAGTCTAAGAGGTGAACAGGATGATAATGTAGAAGGTAATATTAAGCAATGCATAACATAAGCAGAAACAAAAGAGTGCGACCTCTCATGTGGACCCATGTACTCCTCGGGTTCATCTGCTGAGTCGATGATGCTGACGTAGTTGCATTGGGTGCCGGTGGTAGGGAAATACATCTGAGGTAGTGCAAGACGGTCATGAGTTGTGATGTCTAGTAGGGAGGATGCTTCTGTTCATGGAGCATCTCAGGTGAGGTGGACGGCGTCACGGAAGGATCAGCACAAACGACACAAAGTTTTCTTCAACACCTATGTGTAACTGGCGTAATTCAGTAAGGGCTTCCAGGATTCTAAAAATGCAGGGATAGGGAAAACACCAGGATAGGATAGGAATGCACGTGGGAAACAAAGCATTTGTAAACACATGATTTCCGCCAACTTGGTTATTTGGTTCACATGAATTGGAAGAACAAAGGAACGCAAAGAAACATGGCCAAATTAAAGTGAAACCATATTAAAATGTGTACAGTTAGAATGTTATTCTTCCACTAATGCAGTTAGTCTTGTTTTCATGCATAGGATTTTGAAAAGTAGGTCAGGTGGATGTTTTACTCCATTCCTTTCAACCAAATGCATGAATAATTGAATAGTAGAGTACCATAGGAAAATTTCCTATTGCCATGTTTTTCCTTCACTTTTTCCTTTGAACCAAAATAGCCCTAATGGATTGACATGAATGTAGAGTAATAAGTGATGTAACATGTGTACAACTTCTTTGGCGTACCCGTGTCGACCTCAGCATCATTGGGTTGGTCGCTGAATAAGTTTGGTAGAGGTGGCTGTCAGAGGTGTGGAGGAAGATCTGAGGCGTCTATAGACAACATCGAGGGTACCACTCTATTGTGATGGATGGTTCTGTCATTGGAGCAGCTCCGGTGAGCTGTTAGATGTCGAGGCTGAAGCTGTACAAGACAAACATCATTAATCTGAAGTGGGATTCTAATAGCATCTCCAATAGATGATGTAAAATATATTACCAAAAAGTTGTAGATGTAAAATTTACATCACCAAAAAACACCTGACTAAAATAGATGAGGTAAAAACTATTGACTCTGAACTTAACTGTCGAAACTAAAATTTACTATGGAATCCTAATGTTACTGTTGAAACTGAACGCACTGGTAGCAGAGAGGCACTTCACATGTAGTTTAGGCCGCTCGAGCACTAGTAGTGGAGAAACAATGATCTAAATTAGCAGGCGATTAGCTAGGAACACAATAGCAGATAGCAGCCAGAACAGCAGCGACTGGAGGAGCTCCACGAACTAGAGCCGGAGCAAGAACTCATGTATCTGCATCAATCCGTGTACCAGGATCAGCAGCATGAGCGAGAGCAAGAGCAGAGCAGCAGCATGAGTAAGGGGAAGAGTAGAGCAGCATCCCAACCGAGTCTGAGCCGGAGCAGCAGCAGCAACTCCGGCTGGTATGGACGCCGCCATCGAGGGAGTATTGCACTGGGGGAGAGCCGCCGTGGAGATGTCACCGGTGGCGCTGACAAAGAGGTAGCTGCGCCATGGGGAGCGAGATCGAGCACCGGCGGTGCCGGGAGGTCGAGTTAAGGAGAAGGTGCGATGAGATGAGTGTACAACCTCTTTTGTGGTGCCGAGTACGCCTCGGTTTCGTCTGAGGAGTCGGTCAGGATGACGCGGTTCCGGTAAAGTAGGTTAAGGCGGTGCTGTGGGGATGGAGCAGCCACTTAGATGAGGTGATCATCAGAGCAGCTCCTTGGAGGTGGAGGACAAGGCAGCTGAACCGGCAGGATGACGATATTGACGATGGATCCTCATCCGGGGCGGTGGATGAGGAATGTCGAGCTGTTGTGGTGGACAACATCATCGGGTAAGAGGCTCCGACTGGGCAGCAGTGGGGTGGTGAACGACGGAGGGTGGGGTTTCGCAGTTGGAGTAGAGAGGTTATGGCGGCCTGGGATTTTTAATGGCGAAAAGGAGGTGATGGGATGGGGGAACCATGACTTAGGGACGCGCTTGTCCAGAATGCAGGGTGTGTTACAAAAGTACCCCTACCGATTTGAACTAGCGGCCCTTGCAACTCAGGGTTAGAAGGGGGATTTTGTGTGTCGGGATTCAGCAGCTGGAGGGAGTTTTCACGCGTGTTGTAATTTCGGGATAGCAAGGCGAGTTTTCGGAGCACAAAGAGACAAATCAATATCTGAATTTTCGGGATAACAAGGCGCGGGTTGAAATTTCGGGACAAGCCTAACGTGTAATAATGTACGTGCCAAATCAATTTGCACTTCCCTCGACGAAAAAAACAAAACAAAAACTATTCGCATCACACAAAGGGAGAGTCTTGGCCCATTTTACTATACAAATGCTATTAAAAACTATGAATCCATGTTATGTCCAATTAAATTTTTTCACTACCTGTATAATGCATGTAACCTACCCATACGAACATTTGAGTGCATTCCAAATGTATATACTGCCGCTGCAGTTTGAACTATATTTGAATTCGTCTCTCTATTTGAATAAGAATCTACAATCGTGATTGTTGCCAAGTTAAACTATTATTTTAATATTATCTTAACAACACACCACATGATTACTATAGAGTTAGATATGAACTATGTGTAATATATATATGAACTCGAATTCAAATTTTTTTAATACACTTCATGTTGATTCCAAATAATAGTACATTTGATGTACTAGCTAGATCTTCATACTAAACTATGTTTCATATTTACACTATGTTTATGACACAAAGTATAGTTCCCCGCCCCCTACATTATGACAAGTATTTAGGCCTGAGCTACAATAGCCACACATTATCACAAATTCAAATAAATGTTATATATATTATACATAGTATAACATGTTCATAACCATGACATGAGTATCAACATTATATTCATGCATGCGTTGGTTTAAAAACTATGAACTCTTGTTCAAATATACGAATCCACTTTTATAATGAATTATGATCTCTGTTCATCTTTTATACCCACACAATCTTCTTCTCTTTGTAGCTATTGCTAACTTTCTCTCGTGCATGCACACGCGCACCTCCCTCAACATTTTCTAGCTCCATCGCACACATTCGTTATTTCTCTTTAGGTCATTCACCCACTATGTGTGTAGGCCCCCCAGCTCCTTCTTTCTGGCACACACCTATCGAGATACCTCTCTACCAGGTGTACCTACCATAAACCCAAGCTTTCCCTCTTCTTTTCTCACCGTCCATGCCCCCCTGTGTCTAATACGGTTCCACACACGTGCACACTCCCTCCCCTCTTTTATCGATCTCATACTCGCACACTACTTCCCCTCGATATAGTAGGCCTCTCGCACCACCTCCTAGCCGCATCCCTCACTCTCTCTATCTGTTCCCTCTGGGCCAGATTTACTTCTAACACATTCATGCATGTATACCGATCGATCTCCCTACATATAGCTAGGTCGACTATAACTCCTTTTCCCCATGCACCGATCGACGTACCTCGTAAGTTATGTCTCCCCCTTCCTCCATCACATAACGATTGATCTTCCTATGTAGTTGAGTCTGCTTACCACAACCATATCGTCCTGCCTCATCATCCATGCATGCCTCCCCTCTATTATTGATGTTGAAGTCGTACCCTCCGTTTGTCTAGCAGGCCTCTCCCACCATTTGTGAGAAGCAACTCCACCACCAACCCTCCAACACTCTAGATCTAATTCTCTCCCAACCTTATTCCTCTCCTACACATATGCATGGATGCCGATCGATATCCCTCAATACATAGCTAGGTCTCTCTCCTTCTCCCCACATATATACCAGTCGTTCTATCTCTATAGTTAGGTCTCTGCCCCCCCCCCCCACAATGATAGTCGAACGCTATAAGTAGGTATCCATGCCACAGAGACAAACTGCACCTCTCCCTCTCACATTCCAGCATGCCGACTGCCCTATATGTTTGACGTGGGCACACAAAAATTCGATGGCACTCTTTATCAATCGCGGACACACACACTTCATCCCTCTCTTCGATTCTATGGATATCTCACACCGATGATCCCTCCACTCTCTTGCCATGGATCGCCCCTTCTATATATGATATCGCCAGGCCCATGTTTCACACACATTGCATATGTTACATTTTTGTTTGAGATATCATCGACACATGTTCCCAGACTATCTCTCATGCACCCCAAAAAAACACTCACGAACCCACACACCATCTCTCTCTAGGTTTGTACCTCTCACACACACACCCACGTAGGTGGTGTACATACACAAAGATAATAGGTGCACGTATGATATGTCTCCATCATATCTATAATTTTTGATTGTTTCATGCCAATATTCTACAACTTTCATATACTTTTAACAACATTCTATACTATTTTTGGGACTAACATATTGATCGAGTGCCCAGTGCTAGTACCTATTTGTTGCATGTTTTCTTTTTCGCCAAATATCCATACCATACGAAGTCCAAACACGATAAACATTTACGGGGCCATATACGTTATTTTGGGAAAAAGAATCAACGCGATACGATGTCCGAGGGGCCATAAGCTCGAAAGGCGCGCCCTCTACCCTAGGCGCGCTTAGAGGGCTTGCGCGTCCCCCGTAAGGCAGTTGGTGCCCTTCTATTGCTGCAACAACGATAATATCAGGAAGAAAATAGTGTTAAAATTTCAGCCCAATCGGAATAAGGGATCTCCAGGAATTTAGGAAACAGTGAAGGGCCAGAAAACAGGAATGCGAACAGAAGAGAAGTATAGAGAGAGATCCAATCTCGGAGGGGCTCTCGCCCCTCCGCCGCCATGGAGGAAATGGACCAGAGGGGAAACCCTCCTCCCATCTAGGGGGCAGGTCAAGGAAGAAGAATAAGAAGGGGAAGGAAGCTCTCTCCCCCTCTCCCTCGATGGCGCCAGAACACCACCAGGGCCATCGTCATGACGACGATCTACACCAACAACTTTGTTGCCGTCATCACCAATACTCTCCCCCTCTATACAGCAGTGTAACACCTCTTCTACCTATTGTAATCTCTACTTAAACATGGTGCTCAACACTACGTATTATTATCCAATGATATGCGGCTATCCTATGATGTTTGAGTAGATCTATTTTGTTCTATGGGTTGATTGATTGTCATGATTGGTTTGAATGGTATGTTTTATTATTGGTGCTGTCCTATGGTGCTCTCTGTGTAGCGCAAGCGTGAGGGACCCTTGCTGTAGGGTTTGCAATATGTTCATGATTCGCTCATGGTGGGTGGCGTGAGTGACAGAAGCACGAACCCGAGTAAGTAGGTTGTTTGCGTATGGGAGTAAAGATGACTTGATACTTTAATGTTATGGTTGGGTTTTACCTTAATGATGTTTAGTAGTTGAAGATGCTTGCTAGAGTTCCAATCATAAGTGCATATGATCCAAGTACAAAAAGTATGTTAGGTTATGCCTCTCCCTCATATAAAATTGCAATAATGATTACCAGTCTAGTTATCGATTGCCTAGGGACAAATAACTTTCTTGTGACAAAAAGCTCTCTACTAAAAGTAACTTAATTGTTTCTTTGTCAAGACATCCCTAACTTTTATTTATGTGCTCTTTATTATCTTGCAAACCTATCCTATCACACCTACAAAGTACTTCTAGTTTCATACTTGTTCCAGGTAAAGCAAACGTTAAGTGTGCGTAGAGTTGTATCGGTGGTCCATAGAACTTGAGGGAATATTTGTTATACCTTTAGCTCCTCTTGGGTTCGACACTCTTACTTATAGAGAAAGGCGAAAATTGATCCCATATACTAGTGGTTTATCAAGACCTTTTTCTGGCACAGTTGCCGGGGAGCAATAGCGTGGGGTGAATATTCTCGTGTGTGCTTGTTTGGTTTATCACTTATTAATTTTTATTTTCTATTCTAAGTTGTTCTCTATCTTTAGTTATGGATATGGAACGCGAAAAACCAAAAAAATAGGTGTACTTGCTACTAATGGAGATGGGGAACCTCCTAAAACCTTTGATGCTCGTTATGTGAAAATATTAAACACTACTTTGATAATCCTAAGAAAACCCCGTTTAAGTTGATAATGGGAGACACGTTGGATCAACATGAATACTTTAGGGATTATTGCTTGACACAAAAATGGAAACTCTTATGGGATCAAATTGAAATGTTGCAATGGTATGCTTGGATTTATGCTTGAGATATGATTATACTTGTTGCTCTAGGATGAAGGCTCCACACCTTCCCTTTTCATGTGAATTTAATGATGATGAAACCTTGGGTTCTTATGCTAAAGGTATATATGATTACAATGATGTGGAACAAATAGAAGAATTTGTTGCTATTAAGGGTGCTTATGAAATTTAATCTTTGTTTGAAAAGTGTGAAAATTATGATGATGCTATTTACAGACCTGAAAATTATGTTGTACTTCAATATTGCTATGAGAATTATGAATATAATGTCGATATTAATGAGTTTACTGTGAAATTCTCCGCTGTCCAAAAAGAGACTAATATTTTGCAGGAATCTATGGAAGAATAAATTGATGACACTGTGAGCTCATTAGATGAAAAATATGACGAGGAGAGCTAGGAACAAAAGGAGGAAGAGTGGATTAGCTACATGTGCCCACCTTCTAATGAGAGTAACTCTTTCAGCTCATACATTGTTCAATCTCCCTTCGTGCTTATCGAAGGATGAATGCTATGATAATAGCTATGATCCCTTGGATTCATTTAAAATATTCCTTTCTGATGAAATTTATGCTTGCTATTCTTGTGGCCAAGATGAAAATTTGAATTATGCTCTTGGAGATAAACTTGCTATAGTTCCTTATGTTAAGAATGAGATTGTTGCTGTTGGACCCACGCATGATAGTCCTATTATCTTTCTCAATTCTTCAAACTACACTATATCGGAGAAGTTTGCGCTTATTAAGGATTGTATTGATGGGTTGCGTTTTAATACTACACGTGATGATTTTGATGAATATTATATGCATGTGCTTGCTGCTCCTACTTGCAATTATTATGAGAGAGGAACTACATGTCCGCCTCTCTATGTTTCCACTACAATAAATTGCAAGAAATTACTTATGCCATGTATTGGCCTTTACTTGATGTGCATGAATTGTTCTTTTATGACATGCCGATGCATAGAAAGAGAATCAGACTTTGTTGTTGCATGATATATGTTGCTTTGTGCTCAGTACTAAATTACAAATTATTGTTAATTCAAACTGGCTTTGATATACCTTGGGATCTGGGTCGATCAATTACTTGAGCACTTTATGACTAGCTTAATGGCTTTAAAGAAAGCGCTGCCAGGGAGACAACCCGGAAGTTTAGAGTGTCATTTTCTTCTATTGAGCGCTTTTATGAAGTTTTAAAAAAATATAGAGGGCAACCTAAAACTTTTCAAAAAGAAAAGTGGAAGTAAGAAAGACGATCACCGTTGAAGTGGAGGAGCTCCTTGAACTTTGTTCATGCCCATGGAAACTTTGCAAATCTAATTATAGAAACTTTTCAACAAAAATAATTATCCCCTTGTAAAAATCCATTGTATTATAAAAATAATGTGCCAAGATTTGCCTTTAGGATGATTAGATTGCTTGTTTGGTTTATGCAGTGCAAAAACAGAAACTTTGGCTGTAGTGCGTGAATTTACATTTTTATTGGAACTCAAAAGTTTCTGAAATTTTACACAGTATTGCTATGAATTTTTTTATTGTGTCCTAATGTTTTAGAAATTTTGGAGTTACAGAAGTATGGTCAATGTTCATACTGCTACGGAATATTCTGTTTTTGATAGATTCTATTTTTGACGCATTGTTTCGCTTGTTTTGATGAATGTATGGATTGTATTGGTGATATAAGTCATGGTGAAGTAAGAGTACAGTAGTTATAATGCAAAAATAAAATATGAATGTGTTTGCAACAATACTTAAAATAATGATTTGCTTTATTATACTAACGGATCTCATGAGGGTTTTGTTAAGTTTTGTGTGATTGAGTTTTCAAGTTTTGGGTGGGATCACGATGGATGATGAAACAAGGGGTGGAAAGAGCCTAATCTTGGTGATGCCCGAGGCAACCCAAGGCCGTATCCAAGGACTCCCAACCAACTAAGCTTGGGGATGCCCCGGAAGGCATCCCCTCTTTCTTCTAACGACCATCGATAATTTTACTTGGAGCTATATTTTTATTCTTCACATGATATGCGCAAATTGTTGGAGTGTCTTTTGTGTTTACTTTTCCTTTTTATTTTATGCACCATGCTGGTATGAGATAGTACTTGGTTGATTTATAGAATTGTCTTTGCACTTCACTTATATCTTTTGAGTATGACTTTATAGAATGATTCATGTGCTTCACTTATATCATTTCAAGTTTGGATTGCCAGTTTCTCTATGCATAGGAAACCGCCATTTGTAGAATGCTCTTTTGCTTCACTTATATTTGTTAGGGCGAGGGCAAATCATTGTAGAAAGAATTAAACTCTCTTGCTTCACTTATATCTATTTAGAGAGTTAACAGGAATTGGTCATTCACATGGTTAGTCATAAAATCCTACATAAAACTTATAGATCACTGGATATGATATGTTTGATTCCTTGCAATAGTTTTGCGATATAGAGATGGTAATATGTGGGAGCTACTAGTGAATGATTGTTATTTAGTAAGAAAATTGGTGTTAAGGTTTGTGATTCCCTAAGCATGCACGTATAGACTCTCATTATGCGATGAAATTGGAGCATGATTTATTATTGATTGTCTTCCTTATGAGTGGCGGTCGGGGACGAGCGATGGTCTTTTCCTACCAATCTACCCCTAGGGGCATGCGTAGTAGTACTTTGCTTTGAGGGCTAATAAACTTTCTCAATAAGTATGTGAGTTCTTTATGACTAATGTGAGTCAATGGATTATACACACTCTCAACTCTCCGCAATTTGCTAGCCTCTTCAGTACCGTGCATTGCCCTTTCTAACCTCAAGAGTTGGTGCAAACTTCACCGGTGCATCCAAACCCCGTCATATGATACGCTCTATCACACATAAGCCTACTTATATCTTCCTGAAAATAGCCACCATACCTACCTATCATGGCATTTCCATAGCCATTCCAAGATATATTGCCATGTAGCTTCCATCATCATCATATACATGACTTGAGCGTTCATTGTCATATTGCTTTGCATGATCGTAAGATATCTAGCATGATATTTTCATGGCTTGTCCATTTTTTATATCTATGTTATGCTAGATCATTGCACATACTGGTACACTACCATAGGCATCCATATATAGTCATCATGTATTAGTTTTATCGAGTTGTAAGTAAATAAAAGTGTGATGATCATCATTATTAGAGCATTGTCCCATGTGAGGAAAGGATGATGGAGACTATGATTCCCTCACAAGTTGGGATGAGACTCCAGACTTAAAAAATAATATAAAATGAGGCCAAAGAGCCAAAAATAAGAAAGAGAGAGGCCAAAGAGCCCGAAACAAAAAAAAGAGAGGAAAAAAGAGAGAAGGGGCAATGCTACTATCCTTTACCACACTTGTGCTTCAGAGTAGCACCATGTTTTTCATATAAAGAGTCTCCTATGTTGTCACTTTCATATACTAGTGGGAATTTTTCATTATAGAACCTAGCTTGTATATTCCGATGATGGGCTTCCCAACGCCCGAGGTCTTCATGAGCAAGCAAGTTAGATGCACACCCACTTAGTTTTCAGTTTGATCTTTCATACACTTATAGCTCTTAGTGCATCTGTTGCATGGCAATCCCTACTCCTTGCATTGATATCGACTGATGGGCATCTCCATACCCCATTGATCTGCCTAGTTAATGCGAGACTTTCTTCCTTCTCCTATTGATTCCTACCACCACATTCTGTTCCATGTGCTATATCCATGGCTCACGCTCATGTATTGAGTGAAGTTGAAAAAGATGAAGCGCGTTAATAAATATGAACAAATTGCTCAGCTTGTCATCGGGGTTGTGCATGATAAATACTTAGTGTTAAGAAGATGGAGCATGACAAGGCTATATGATTTGGTAGGTATAATGTTCTTTAGCATTGATATTTTGAAAGACGTGATTGTTTATTGGATGCCTGAGTATTAATGTCTTTATGTAAAACAACAAACTATTGCTTTGAATCACTCATGTCTTAATATTCATGCCATTATTAGATTATATGATAATGATTATGCTAGGTAGTATTCCACATCAAAAATTATCTTTTTATCATATACCTAGACGAGGACGAGTAGGAATTGAGCTTGGGGGTGCTGATACGTCTGCGTTATATCTATAATTTTTGATTGTTTCATGCCAATATTCTACAACTTTCATATACTTTTGACAACATTTTATATTATTTTTGGTACTGACATATTGATCCAATGCCCAATGCCAATTCCTGTTTGTTGCATGTTTTTTCTTTCGCAGAATATCCATACCAAACAACGTCCAAACGCCATAAAAATTTATGGAGATATATTTTCAAATATATGTGATTTTTGGGGAAAAGAATCAACGCGAGACGATGCCCGAGGGGGGCACAAGCTTGAAGGGCGCGCCCCCTACCATAGGTGCGCCTAGAGGGCTTGTGGGCACCCTGTAAGGCGGTTGGTGCCCTTCTTTCGCCGCAAGAAAGATAATATTTGGAAGAAAACCGTTTTAAAATTTCAGCCTAATCGGAGTTACAGATCTCCAGGAATTTAAGAAACGGTGAAAGGCCAGAAAATAGGAACGCGAAATAGAAGAGAGAGAGAGAGAGAGAGAGATAGAGAGAGAGAGAGATCCAATATCGGAGGGGCTCTCACCCCTCTGCCACCATGGAGGCCATGGACTAGAGGGGAAACCCTCCTCCCATCTAGGGGGAAGGTCAAGGAAGAAGAAGAAGGAGAGGGGCTCTCTCCCCCTCTCTCTCCCGGTGGCACCGGAACACCGTCGGGGCCATCATCGTGATAGTGATCTACACCAACAACTTTGTCGCAGTCATCACCAACCCCCCCTCTATGCAGCGGTGTAACACCTCTTCTCCCTGCTATAATCTCTACTTAATAATGGTTCTCCCTCTACATATTATTATCCAATGATATGGCTATCCTATGATGTTTGAGTAGATCCATTTTGTCCTATGGATTCATTGAAGATCGTGATTGGTTTGAGTTGTATGTTTTATTATTGGTGTTGTGCTATGGTGCTCTCTGTGTCGCGCAAGCGTGAGGGATCTCCGCTGTAGGGTTTGCATGTTCATGATTCACACATGGTGGGTGGCGTGAGTCACAGAAGCACGGACCGAGTAAAGAGGACTTGATACGTTAATGTTATGGTTGGGTTTTACCTTAATGATCTTTAGTACTTGCTGATGCTTGCTAGAGTTCCAATCATAAGTGCATATGATCCAAGTAGAGAAAGTATGTTAGCTTATGCCTCTCCCTCATATAAAATTGCAATAATGATTACCGGTCTAGTTATCGATTGCCTCGAGACAAATAACTTTCTTGTGACAAAAAGCTCTCTACTAAAACTAACTTAATTGTTTCTTTATCAAAACAGCCCCTAACTTTTATTTATGTGCTCTTTATTATCTTGCAAACCTATCCTATCACATCTATAAAGTACTTCCAGTTTCATACCTTTTCTAGGTAAAGCGAACATTAAGTGTGCGTAGAGTTGTATCGATGGTGGATAGAACTTGAGGGAATATTTCTTTTACCTTTAGCTCCTCGTTGGGTTCGACACCCTTATTTATCGAGAAAGGCTAAAATTGATCTCCTATACTTGTGGGTTATGAACGTACTCATGCCTTGTTCCTAGCCACACCCACGCGGGTACACGGTGGAGCTCATTTCTATATGAAATGGCAGCCCACATGCTAATTTGAGAGCGTGTAGCGGTTGTTTACTTTCGGAGGTCGTGTACAACGCATGCACGAAACAAAGTTCTACTTGATTTATTGGCGCATTATTTTTAAATATAATTATATTGCTCAATGGCATGTACATAATATAAAAAAGATGGCGGTGGCCTCTGTCTCTCTCTCCCTCATCACTGGTCACTGATCCGGCCTGATCCCGTCCACCGGCGAAAAGGGAGGACGTGCATCGTTGCTCCATTCGACGGTGTCGAGGCAGCATGTCCTGATCTGTGGTACCCGCCATTCTCTCTAAGCAAGCTACGGCGTGGTAGGGCAGACCCCGCCCACCAGCACCCTCCTAGTTACATCCCGATGACCCCTAGTGTCGCGGGAAACCACGACCACATATGGGACCAAGGGCCCCTTGTAGGTTCGGTAGGGGGGATGTTGTGTTGCACAAAGAGCAGAGGAGTGTGGGGCAGCACGGCAGGGACCACACGAGCAATTTTACCCAAGTTCGGGCCGCCGCGAGGCGTAAAGCCCTACTCTGCTTTGGTCGATTGATGCTGGAATAATGGTGGTGGAGCGTAGTACACTTGCCCGGTAAGGGCGGCAGTGGCTACGCGCGTATGAATGCGTGGGGGTCCAACTCTCCAACCTCGCGAACCCTTTCTACGATTGCCATGGGCCTCCGTTTATAGGTTAAGGGGTCACCACAATGGCAAATCAGTCATTATGCACTGATAAGATAGGAAACTGTGCTATCATACCTAACTCTGCAGGCTGACAGAGCACATTAAATGTGCCACTCAACGTCACATCGTTGTCCTCCTGACAAGCCTTGTCGAGCTTATTCTACTAGCTCTGTGCCTGCTAGTTTGACATGTTGCAGGACGGGTGTCATCTATAGGCTTTGATGTAGAAAGAGGCTGCCATGTGGCGAATGGCTGCCACTAAATCACTTTGCAGCCTGACACCGCACTGATTGAGAACATGGGTCGTGGGGGAGTGGTTGAAGGTGTTTCTTGCCTTCGTGAGTCCCAGTAGGCCCTGCCGCGACGTCTTGGACACCCTCTTCCGGGGGTGGCTCCTCCCTTGCCAAGCCCGTTTTCCCGGCAAGCGAGGCTTTTCTCCTAGTGGTATCTTGCTTCTCTGGCTTGATCTTGGTCCTCTTGTTCTGCATGTTGGTCCTTCAAAGATCTTTGTCTCTTGTTCTCTTGGCATGGCCTGATGCCATAATCTTGTTCCTGTGCCTGTGCATAGTAAGGGCAACATACCCAGAGTCTATTGCACCGACAGAAGCCCCCGGGCCTGCCCTGATCACGCTGCCAAGCATCATCGGGTTAGGCCCGAATAAGTGCACAGTCCGGGTCACCGAAGAGGCTGTCCCCTTGGGGTCTTCTTTGCTTCTTCAGTAATCTTGAGTCCTGGCCAGTTTCCGGTTTTCCCGCGCGTCGTGCGCAACGTTATGGAAAACCTCATATGGCGGGCCGCATGGTGCGTGCGTCCCATGTCACGGGGTGAAAACTGCCATCCCATTTGCCTCCATGCTTCAGGCGCTTCCGCCACGTGTACTCCATGCATTAGGAGGGGTAGGTGGTGGATGCGGAGAGCAAGGGTGTGAGTTCCATGGCGGGAAATCAGGCGTCGCTGGTTCGGGCAGCGGGTCGGTCCTGACCCCATGTGCCTTTGGATAGGCGGGGAAGCTATATTGGATGAGTGGGGCGGCCGCCCTCTGAACGAGAGGCCAGCCCCCTGCCTCATCCTTCTATAGAAGGGGGTATAAGTGGTGCATTTCCATATGCACTTGCTTCTTCTTCTTCCCCGGTAGTATTTCTTCACTCGCCATGGTGAGAGGACGAGGGCGTGGTGGTATTCCGGCGGCGGCAATGAGGGCTTCTACTCGACATGCATTCCCCCTCCTCTGGATCCCGTGGCTCCATAACCTACCGTGAGGGGTGGAGGGAGGGGGCGAGGCCGTGGTCGTCGCGGTGCTCGAGGGAGAGGAGGACGGGGCAGCACTCTGGCCGCGCCCCCACCGGTGGTGTGATGCCCGGGTATTTAAGCTACAGTGAACCTCTGCTAATGACGCCACGTCACTCGATTACTGTTACTAATCTCGCGTTAGTTCAAAACTGGTTCAAATTCAAATTCAAAATTAAGCAAACAATAAAAGTTTTCAAATAATAAAACTAAAATGTTCGGAGTGAACCAAATAATGCATAGGTAATTATGGTGGAGAAACCATACTTTTATAAAATGTTTAAATCCTATAAGATGAATAGAACAGTAGCAAAACTATTATTTAAATACATTTAAATAATAAATAATTACAAAACTATTTTAGATTAGGTA
The DNA here is from genome assembly GCF_018294505.1 of Triticum aestivum. Taxonomy (NCBI): domain Eukaryota; kingdom Viridiplantae; phylum Streptophyta; class Magnoliopsida; order Poales; family Poaceae; genus Triticum; species Triticum aestivum. The sequence continues at coordinate 388,321,066 of NC_057810.1, read as the reverse complement.
GCTAGTTGATGTGGCAGTGGCATATTTGATAACATCAAATTAGGTGCCATTTTGGTATTTTACTAAGACAAGAATAAAAGGAAACTAAGCTAAAACAGAAGGAAATAATATAAGTAAAAAAAGAATAAAGCAGAAAGCAAATTAAAAGAAAGGAAAACCCCCGGCCCAACTGGGCCATGTCCCAGCCAGGCCGGCCCAGCTTCCCCCAGCTCCCCCCTGGCCCAACCGGCCTCCCTTATCCCCCACCCCAGAAAACCCTAACTCCCGACCGCACACCCCCCACTCCCCACGTCGCTCTCTCCCCCTCCCCCATCTAGATCTGGATCGGGGGAACGGACCCACGACGCCCTCCCCTTCGCCCCTCCCCCGCGCTCGTCGCCGTCGCCGACATGGTCCCTGTTGGCGTCGCCCCCCGCCGCCTCACCGCCTCGCCTCCTTCCCGAAGCTGCTCGCCGTCCCCGGCTCCATCTCGCCGCCGCCCGAAGCTCTGCGGGCCTCGCCGGAGCCACCTCGTCGTCTACCTCGCCGGCCTGCCTCCTCCTCCCCACCGGCCTGCCTCCTCAACGCACGCCGTCCCCGTCCCCCACCTCGCGCCCCATTGCCATGTACCCTACGGCCCCGATGTGAGCGCCTCCCCATGCTCCCTCTCCTCCTCCACCCCCTGCCCCGTTGGACATCATGGCCCGGCCGCGCCCTGGCCGTGCGCGTGCACGCGCTCGCGCACCACCCCCGCTCACGCCCGACGCATCCCACAGGCACCCTGCCCAACGCTCCCTGGCCTCCACGCCCGCCCGCGGCGCGCATCGCCGCCCCTGGCCGCGCCCAGCCCCTCATCGCCGGCCCCAGGCCACCGGCCTCCCCCTGCTCCGTCGCCGCGCGCGCCCTCGAGCATGCACCTGCTCGGGCAAGCCCCGCCAGCCTCGCCCCGCTGTGCTCGTGAGCTAGTACCCGTTTGCCCGTGCCTGTTTGGCCTCTGGGCCCATGACATGGGGGGCCACGCCCCAGAACGTATATTAAAATAAATTTAATTAAAATTAGTTAGTTAAAAAAATTAATAATAAATAACAATATTAATTAATTAATTAACTAGATTAATTAACTTAATTAATTATGTTTAATTAACCTAATTAACTTATCAACCTAGTTAACTACTGTTAGTTAACTAAACAGTCATACTTTGACCCACCTTTACTATTCACACTCTGACTAGTCAAATGTTGACCGAGTCAACACTGCTGAATGTACCCCCCTGGCCCCATTGTCATAGACCCTCACTAGCACAGCCCCGTGTAACCAGAGTATTTCTGTCATTTAACCATTTATATTTAATACATTTTAGAAAATCATTTAAAACTTTGAAAATTAATATAAAATAAACCGTAACTCAGATGAAAATACTTTGTACATGAAAGTTGCTCAGAACAACGAGATGAATGCGGATACGTGGCCCGTTCGTCTGCCACACATCCCTAACCTATCGAACTCGCAACTTTCCTCCTCCGGTTCATCTGTCCGAAAACGCGAAACACCGGGAATACTTTCCCGGATGTTTTCCCCCTTCGCCTGTATCACCTCCTACCACGTTAAGGCACACTTGGCACCGCTACTTGTTATGTCGTGCATCAATATGCATCTGTTTGCATTGTATTTATTGTTTCTTCCCGCTCTTCTCTTCGGTAGACTACGAGACCAACGCCGCTGCTGCCCAGTTCGACTACGGAGTTGACGACCCCTCCTTCTTGCCAGAGCAACCAGGCAAGCCCCCCCTTGATCACCAGATATCGCCTATTCTTCACTCTACTGCTTGCATTAGAGTAGTGTAGCATGTTACTGTTTCGGTTAATCCTATTCTGTTGCATAGCCTGTCATTGTTGCTACATCTGTTGATACCTTACCTGCAATCCTAAATGCTTAGTATAGGATGCTAGTTTACCATTAGTGGCCCTACATTCTTGTCAGTCTACCATGCTATACTATCGGGCCGTGATCACTCGGGAGGTGATCACGGGTATATGCTATATACATATACTATACAGGTGGTGACTAAAGTCGGGTCGACTTGGTGAGTACCCGCAAGTGATTCCGATGTGGGGGCTGGAATGACAGGTGGCTCCATCCCGGTAGAGGTGGGCCTGGGTTCCGGACGGCCCCCGACTGTTACTTTGTGGCGGAGCGATAGGGTAGGTTGAGACCACCTAGGCGAGAGGTGGGCCTAGCCCTGGTCGGCGTCCGCGGTTACTTCATAAAAACACGCTTAACGAGATCTTGGTATTTGATCTGAGTCTGGCCACTGGCCTATAAGCACTAACCAACTACGCGGGAAAGATATGGGCACTCGACGTCGTGGTATCAGCCGTAGCCTTCGTGACGTCAGCGACTGAGCGGCACGCGCCGGATTGGACCGTAAGCCTGCTCTTGTATTAAGGGGGCTAGGTCTGCTTCCGGCCGCGTACGCAACGTGGAGGTGTGCAATGGGCGATGGGCCCAGTCCCCTACGCCATAAGAGTTATACCGGCGTGCTGACCTCTCTGTTGTGCCTAGGTGGGGCTGCGACGTGTTGATCTTCCGAGGCCGGGCATGACCCAGGAAAGTGTGTCCGGCCAAATGGGATCGAGTGTGTTGGGTTATGTGTTGCACCCCTGCAGGGAAGTTTATCTATTCGAATAGCCGTGTCCCTTGGTAAAAGGACGACCCGGAGTTGTACCTTGACCTTATGACAACTAGAACCGGATACTTAATAAAACACACCCAGACAAGTTCCTGATAACCCACAAGTATAGGGGATCGCAACAGTTTTTGAGGGTAGAGTATTCAACCCAAATTTATTGATTCGACACAAGGGGAGCCAAAGAATATTCTCAATTATTAGCAACTGAGTTGTCAATTCAACCACACCTGGAAACTTAGTATCTGTAGCAAAGTGTTTAGTAGCAAAGTAATATGATAATGGTGGTAACGGTAACAAAAGTAAAGACAGCAAAAGTAATGTTTTTGGTATTTTGTAGTGATTGTAACAGTAGCAACGGGAAAGTAAATGAGCGAGAACCAGTATATGGAAAACTCGTAGGCACCGAACTAGCGATGGATAATTATGCCGGATGCGGTTCGTCATGTAACAGTCATAACATAGGGTGACACAGAACTAGCTCCAGTTCATCAATGTAATGTAGGCATGTATTTCGTTTATAGTCATACGTGCTTATGGAAAAGAACTTGCATGACATCTTTTGTCCTACCCTCCCGTGCTAGCGGGGTCCTATTGGAAACTAAGGGATATTAAGGCCTCCTTTTAATAGAGAACCGGAACAAAGCATTAGCACATAGTGAATACATGAACTCCTCAAACTATGGTCATCACCGGGAGTGGTCCCGATTATTGTCACTTCGGGGTTGCCGGATCATAACACATAGTAGGTGACTATAGACTTGCAAGATAGGATCAAGAACACACATATATTCATGAAAACATAATAGGTTCAGATCTGAAATCATGGCACTCGGGCCCTAGTGACAAGCATTAAGCATAGCAAAGTCATAGCAACATCAATCTCAGAACATAATGGATACTAGGGATCAAACCCTAACAAAACTAACTCGATTACATGATAAATCTCATCCAACCCATCACCGTCCAGCAAGCCTACGATGCAATTACTCACGCACGGCGGTGAGCATCATGAAATTGGTGATGAGGATGGTTGATGATGACGACGGCGACGAATCCCCCTCTCCGGAGCCCCGAACGGACTCCAGATCAGCCCTCCCGAGAGAGATTAGGGCTTGGCGGCGGCTCCGTATCGTAAAACGCGATGATTTCTTCTCTCTGATTTTTTTCTCCCCGAAAGCCAATATATGGAGTTGGAGTTGGCGTCGGAGGGCCACCAGGGGGCCCACGAGGTAGGGGGGCGCGCCCAGGGGGGGCGCCCCCACCCTCGTGGACAGGGTGTGGGCCCCCTGGTCTTCATCTTTTGCGAGGATTTTTTATTGTTTTTTCTAAGGTGTTCCGTGGAGTTTCAGGTCATTCCGAGAACTTTTATTTTCTGCACAAAAAACAACACCATGGCAATTTTGCTGAAAACATCGTTAGTCCGAGTTAGTTCCATTCAAATCATACAAGTTAGAGTCCAAAACAACGGCAAAAGTGTTTGGAAAAGTAGATACGACGGAGACGTATCAACTCCCCCAAGCTTAAACCCTTGCTTGTCCTCAAGCAATTCAGTTTACAAACTGAAAGAGAAAAAGAAAAACTTTTACAAACTCTGTTTGCTCTTGTTGTTGTAAACATGAAAAACCAGAATTCAAGTTTCAGCAATTATTATGAACTAACCATACTCACAATAACACATAGGTCTCACAATTACTCATATCAATAGCATAATCAGCTAGCGAGCCATAATAATAAAACTCGGATGACAACACTTTCTCAAAATAATCATAACATGATATAACAAAATGGTATCTCGCTAGCCCTTTCTGAGACCGCAAAACATAAATGCAGAGCACCTTTAAAGATCAAGGACTGACTAAACATTGTAATTCATGGTAAAAGAGATCCAGTCAAGTCATACCCAATATAAACCAATAATAATGAATGCAAACGACAGTGTGCTCTCCAGCGGGTGCTTTTAATAAGAAGGGTGATGACTCAACATAAAAGTAAATAGATAGGCCCTTCGCAGAGGGAAGCAGGGATTTGTAGAGGTGCCAGAGCTCGGTTTTGAAATAGAGATAAATTATATTTTGAGCGGCATACTTTCATTGTCAACATAACAACTAAAAGACGACGATATCTTCCATGCTAAACAGATTATAGGCGGTTCCCAAACAGAATGGTAAAGTTTATACTCCCCCTCCTCCACAAGCATCAATCCATGGCTTGCTCGAAACAACGAGTGCCTCCAACATTCAACGGGTCCCAAGGGGAGTTTTGTTTGCAGTTATTTTGATTTAGTTTGCATAAGCATGGGACTGGGCATCCCGGATACCAGCCATTTTCTCGTGAATGAGGAGCGGAGTCCACTCCTCTTGAGAATAACCCGCCTAACACGGAAGATAAGGGCAGCTCTAGTTGACATATGAGCTATTCGAGCATGCAAAACAGAATGTTTATTTGAAGGTTTAGAGTTTGGCACATACAAATTTACTTGGAACGGCAGGTAAATACCGCATATAGGAAGGTATAGTGGACTCATATGGAATAACTTTGGGGTTTAAGGAGTTTGGATGCACAAGCAGTATTCCCGCTTAGTACAGGTGAAGGCTAGCAAAAGACTGGGAAGCGACCAACTGAGAGAGCGACAACAGTCGTAAACATGCATTAAAATTAATTTACACCGAATACAAGCATGAGTAGGATATAATCCACCATGAACATAAATATCATGAAGGCTATGTTGATTTGATTCAACTACATGCGTGAACATGTGCCAAGTCGAGTCACTCAATTCATTTAAAGGAGGATACCATCCCATCATACCACATCATAATCATTCTAATAGCATGTTGGCACGCAAGGTAAACCATTATAACTCATAGCTAATCAAGCATGGCACAAGCAACTATAATCTCTAAATGTCATTGCAAATATGTTTACTTCATAATAGCTGAATCAGGAACGATGAATCATCATATTTACAAAAACAAGAGAGGTCGAGTTCATACCAGCTTTTCTCATCCCAATAAGTCCATCATATATCATCATTATTGCCTTTCACTTGCACGACCGAACGGTGTGTATAATAATAAGAGTGCACGTGCATTGGACTAAGCTGGAATCTGCAAGCATTCAACTCAAGAGAGAAGACAAGTAATATGGGCTCTAAGTTAAATAAACAATCATGCATATAAGAGCCACTAAGCATTTTCAATATGGTCTTCTCGACCCCCAAAGAAAGGAAAAGAAATAAAAACTATTTACACGGGAAAGCTCCCAACAAGTAAAAGAAGAACGGGAAATATTTTTGGGTTTTCTTTTTAATTCTACTACAAGCATGGAAAGTAAACTAACTAATTTTTTTTGTTTTTCTTAAGGTTTATTAAACACACAAGAAGAAAGAAGGAAAAAGAAATTAAACTAACATGGATATTACAGTGAAAGAGTATGAGCACCGACATCTAGCAATGAGTGTGTGTGTGTGAACATAAATGTAATGTCGGTGGGAAATACATACTCCCCCAAGCTTAGGTTTTTGGCCTAAGTTGGTCTATTGCCAGGGACAGCCTGGCGGATATCCGTAGGTGAAGCTGGGGTCATACTGTGACGCAGCGGCTATTGCCGCCTGAGCTGTAGCGTGGAGTCGAGCAGCCTCCGCTCTCCTTTCGTACTCATCTGCCTCCTCTCTGGTAATAATATATCTTCTTTTTGCTTGTGAATCAAAGAAAGCAGGGGCAGGAAGAGCAATATGGACTACACGACGTCTGTTAAAAATTAGTCGATACTGGATAGGTGGTTCAGTCCTCTCAACAAACTGGTGGGAAACCATAGAATCAAAATCTAAATAAGAAGGGGGTAACTCTATATCGCCCTCACGAATGTCTATCTCAAGAAAATTAGCTAAACGGGTTGCATAAATTCCTCCAAAGAAATCTCCGCTATGTGTATTCTGATGCAACCTGCGAGCTACAATGGCTCCCATATGATAAGATTGGTCTCCTAACACAGCACTCCTGAGAATGCTGAGATCAGGGACACACATGTGACATGCTTCATCCTTAGCATTAATGCATCTACCTATGAAGAGAGCAAAATAATGTATAGCAGGAAAGTGAACGCTCCCTATAGTGGCTTGTGTTATATCTCTAGATTCCCCCACAGTTATTCTAGCAAGAAAGTCTCTATATTCAGATTTAGGGGGTTCCCTGACATTACCCCAAGATGGAAGTTTGCAAGCAGAAGTAAATCCTCTAAGTCCATGGTATAAGATTTGTCATAAAGGTCAAACATGACTGAAGGAGAATTACGCGAAGATGAAAACTCAAACCTCCTCACAAATGAACTTGTGAGATCATGATACTGGGGGCATTTGTCAGCTTCAAAGTCCTCAAGACCGGCGTTACTCAAATATGTGCTAAATTCTTCTTTGATTCCCACTTGATTCATAAAATTTTCCGATGGCCATTCACAAGGCCTCACAGGAGCGTCTCTTGGTGGTTCCTCGTCAGCATCACGTATTGCAAGTCTGGGACCTTGCTTCCTTGAAGACCACCTTGGAACATCCTCCTAACATATTGTTTCCTCTGAAAAATTTCTGAAATTTTTAGTAACTTCAAATAAAAGTGAACCAACTTCAATAAAATTGATAGTAACAACTCCCACAAGTGCCTAGAGCCTATATAAAGCATTGGAACTACTTGGAACCATATAAATTTGACATGCAAGCTCAAGAACATGGTCACCTATGCAGCACAAATTTGCAATGAATAAAGCACTAGAACAAAAACTAATTGGACCAATGGAGGAGTCACATACCAAGGAACAATCTCCCCAAGCAGTTTTGCGAGAGGTGCTTTGAGCAAGGAGATCGAAAATCACAGCAACGGGGGCTGGAACTCGTGCTTGAGTTGGTTTTTCGTGTTTGTGTGAGGCAGAGGAAGAAGATGGGTGCAGGAATAAGTGGAGGAGGGCCACCGTGGGCCCACGAGGCAGGGGGCGCGCCCAGGGGGTAGGGCGCGCCCTCCACCCTCGTGGCCAGGTGGCAGCTCCCCCCGTGGTAATTTTTGCACAGTAAATCCTCAAATATTCCCGAAAAAATCATATTAAATTGGCATGGCATTCTGAGGACTTTTATTTTCGGGATATTTTTATATTGCACGGATAAGTCAGGAGACAGACAGAAAAATACTATTTTACTTTATTTCTACTAAATAACAGAAAATATAAAGAGGGTACAGAAGGTTGTGCTTCTAGTTTCATCCATCTCGTGATCATCAAAATGAACCCACTAACAAGGTTGATCAAGTCTTGTTAACAAACTCATTCCGAATAATCACGGAACCGGAGAAATTTCGAATAACACTAAGTTACCTCAACGGGGATATGAAAATCCCCAACAATAAGAATATCATACTTTTTCTTGACAGTAGGGAGAGGAAATTCAAAACCTCCAAATATAATCGATGGAATTTTTCCAATAGAGTTGATACTATAAACTTGAGGTTGTTTCCTCGGAAAGTGTACCGTGTGCTCATTGCCATTAACATGAAAAGTGACATTGCCTTTGGTGCAATCAATAACAGCCCCTGCAGTATTAAGGAAAGGTCTTCCAAGAATAATAGACATACTATCATCCTCGGGAATATCAAGAATAACAAAGTCCGTTAAAATAGTAACATTTGCAACCACAACAGGCACATCCTCACAAATACCGACAGGTATAGCAGTTGATTTATCAGCCATTTGCAAAGATATTTCAGTAGGTGTCAACTTATTCAAGTCAAGTCTACGATATAAAGAGAGAGGCATAACACTGACACCGGCTCCAAGATCACATAAAGCAGTTTTAACATAATTTCTCTTAATGGAGCAAGGTATAGTAGGTACTCCGGGATCTCCAAGTTTCTTTGGTATTCCACCTTTAAAAGTATAATTAGCAAGCATGGTGGAAATTTCAGCTTCAGGTATTTTTCTTTTATTAGTAATGATATCCTTCATATACTTAGCATAAGGATTTGTTTTGAGCACATCAGTTAATCGCATACGCAAAAAGATGGGTCTAATCATTTCAGCAAAGCGCTCAAAATCCTCATCATCCTTTTTCTTGGATGGTTTCGGAGGAAAAGGCATGGGTTTCTGAACCCATGGTTCCCTTTCTTTACCATGTTTCCTAGCAACGAAGTCTCTTTTATCATAACGTTGATTCTTTGATTGTGGGTTATCAAGATCAACAGCAGGTTCAACTTCTACATCATTATCATTACTAGGTTGAGCATCAACATGAACATTATCATTAACATTATCACTAGGTTCATGTTCATCACCTGATTGTGTTTCAGCATCAGAAATAGAGATATCATTTGGATTCTCAGGTGGTTCAGCAATAGGTTCACTAGAAGTTTGCAAAGTCCTATCATTTTTCTTTTTCTTCCTCTTAGAAGAACTAGGTACATCAATATTATTTCTCTGAGAATCTTGCTCGATTCTCTTAGGGTGGCCTTCAGGATACAAAGGTTCCTGAGTCATTCTACCAGTTCTAGTAGCCACTCTAACAGCATAATCATTTTTCTTACTATTCATTTCATCAAGCACTTCTTTCTGAGCTTTAAGTACTTGTTCTACTTGAGTGGTAACCATAGAAGCATGTTTGCTAACAAGTTTAAGTTCACCTCTAATATCAGCCATATAATCACCCAAGCGTTTAATCATAAAGGTATTCTGTTTTAATTGTCTACCAAAATAAGCATTAAAGTCATCTTGCTTAAACATAAAGTCATCAAACTCATCCAAGCACTGACTAGCAATTTTAGTAGGAGGGACTTCAGCTTTATCATATCTATAGAGAGAATTTACCTTTACTACCTGTGTCGGGATATCGGGAGGTTCTTCAGTAAATAAGTAATTGAGATCACATACTTCTTTAACAGGCGGTAAATTAAGACCATGTATTTCTTCAATAGGAGGTAAATTCTTAACATCTTCAGCTTTAATACCTTTTTCTTTCATAGATTTCTTTGCCTCTTGCATATCTTCGGGACTGAGAAATAGAACACCTCTCTTCTTCGGAGTTGGTTTAGGAATAGGCTCAGTAATTGGCTCAGGAACTGGCTCAGGAGGTGGCTCGGGAGGTACCCAATTATTTTCATTTGCCAACATATTATTCAATAGAATTTCAGCGTCATCCGGTGTTCTTTCCCTAAAAAGAGAACCAACACAACTATGCAGGAAATCTCTGGAAGCATCCGTTAGTCCATTATACAAGATATCAAATATTTCAGGTTTCTTAAGTGGATGATCAGGCAAAGCATTAAGTAACTTGAGAAGCCTCCCCCAAGCTTGTGGGAGACTCTCTTCTTCAATTTGCACAAATTGTATATTTCCCTCAAGCAGCTTGTTTCTTATGAGCAGGAAAATATTTAGCAGAGAAGTAATAAATCATATCCTGGGGACTTTGTACACAAACAGGATCAAGAGAATTATACCATATCTTAGCATCACCCTTTAATGAGAACGGAAATATTTTGAGTAAATAAAGGTAGCACAATCTCTCATTATTAGTAAACAGGGCAGCTATATCATTTAACTTAGTAAGATGTGGCACAACAGTTTCAGATTCATAGCCATAAAAAGGATTAGATTCAACCAAAGTAATTATATCTGGATCAACAGAAAAATCATAATAATCCTGATCAGGAACACAGATAGGTGAAGTAGCAAAAGCAGGGTCGGGTTTCATTCTATCTCTAAAAGATTCTTTACTCCATTTAACAAGCAAGAATAGCTGCAGAAGATTCAGCATCAAAAAGATAACCTTCAGGAATAGTAGGCATATTTTCATCATCACTAACATCATCGTGTTCAGGTGCAATAATTTCTCTTTCTCTAGACCTAGCAATTTGCTCATCAAGAAATTCACCAAGGGGCACAGTAGTATCAAGCATAGAAGTAGTTTCATCATAAGTATAATGCATAGCAGAAGTGGCATAATCAATAACATGCGACATATCAGAATTCACAGCAGTAGTAGGTTTAGGTGTCGCAAACTTACTCATAACAGAAGGAGAATCTAGTGCAAGGCTAGATGGCAGTCCCTTACCTCCCCTCGTAGTTGAGGGAAAAATAGTAGTTCGATCATCTTTCAAGTTCTTCGTTGTGTCCAACAGATAGAAATCCCAAGTGACTCAAAGAATAGAGCTATGCTCCCCGGCAACGGCGCCAGAAAAAGGTCTTGATAACCCACAAGTATAGGGGATCGCAACAGTTTTCGAGGGTAGAGTATTCAACCCAAATTTATTGATTCGACACAAGGGGAGCCAAAGAATATTCTCAAGTATTAGCAGCTGAGTTGTCAATTCAACCACACCTGGAAACTTAGTATCTGCAGCAAAGTGTTTAGTAGCAAAGTAATATGATAGTGGTGGTAACGGTAACAAAAGTAAAGACAGCAAAAGTAATGTTTTTGGTATTTTGTAGTGATTGTAATAGTAGCAACGGAAAAGTAAATAAGCGAGAACCAGTATATGGAAAACTCGTAGGCACCGGATTAGCGATGGATAATTATGCCGGATGCGGTTCGTCATGTAACAGTCATAACATAGGGTGACACAGAACTAGCTCCAGTTCATCAATGTAATGTAGGCATGTATTCCGTATATAGTCATACGTGCTTATGGAAAAGAACTTGCATGACATCTTTTGTCCTACCCTCCCGTGGCAGCGGGGTCCTATTGGAAACTAAGGGATATTAAGGCCTCCTTTTAATAGAGAACCGGAACAAAGCATTAGCACATAGTGAATACATGAACTCCTCAAACTATGGTCATCACCGGGAGTGATCCCGATTATTGTCACTTCGGGGTTGCCGGATCATAACACATAGTAGGTGACTATAGACTTGCAAGATAGGATCAAGAACACACATATATTCATGAAAACATAATAGGTTCAGATCTGAAATCATGGCACTCGGGCCCTAGTGACAAGCATTAAGCATAGCAAAGTCATAGCAACATCAATCTCAGAACATAATGGATACTAGGGATCAAACCCTAACAAAACTAACTCGATTACATGATAAATCTCATCCAACCCATCACCGTCCAGCAAGCCTACGATGCAATTACTCACGCACGGCGGTGAGCATCATGAAATTGGTGATGGAGGATGGTTGATGATGACGACGGCGACGAATCCCCCTCTCCGGAGCCCCGAACGGACTCCAGATCAGCCCTCCCGAGAGAGATTAGGGCTTGGCGGCGGCTCCGTATCGTAAAACGCGATGATTTCTTCTCTCTGATTTTTTCTCCCCGAAAGCCAATATATGGAGTTGGAGTTGGCGTCGGAGGGCCACCAGGGGGCCCACGAGGTAGGGGGGGCGCCCAGGGGGGCGCCCCCACCCTCGTGGACAGGGTGTGGGCCCCCTGGTCTTCATCTTTTGGCGACGATTTTTCTTTATTTTTTCTAAGGTGTTCCGTGGAGTTTTAGGTCATTCCGAGAACTTTTATTTTCTGCATATAAAACAACACCATGGCAATTCTGCTGAAAACAACGTCAGTCCAGGTTAGTTCCATTCAAATCATACAAGTTAGAGTCCAAAACAAGGGAAAAAGTGTTTGGAAAAGTAGATACGACGGAGACATATCAGTTCCACAGACAACCCGGTGATCGCTTTTCCACAGGGCGACGAGGGGAGGATCACCGGGTAGGATTATGCTATGCGATGCTACTTGGAGGACTTCAATCTACTCTCTTCTACATGCTGCAAGACGGATGCCGCCAGAAGCGTAGTCTTCGATAGGACTAGCTATCCCCCTCTTATTCTGGCATTCTGCAGTTCAGTCCACCGATATTACCTTTTTATAGATATACCCATGCATATGTAGTGTAGCTCCTTGCTTGTGAGTACTTTGGATGAGTACTCACGGTTGCTTTTCTCCCTCTATCCCCCCTTTTCCTTCTACCTGGTTGTCGCAATTAGATGCCGGAGCCCAGGAGCCAGAAGCCACCGTCGACGACGACTCTTACTACACTGGAGGTGCCTACTACTATGTGCAGGCCGCTGACGACGACCAGGAGTAGCTTAGGAGGATCCCAGGCAGGAGGCCTGCGCCTCTTTCGATCTATATCCCAGTTTATGCTAGCCTTCTTAAGGCAAACTTGTTTAACCTATGTCTGTACTCAGATATTGTTGCTTTCGCTGACTCGTCTATGACCGAGCACTTGTATTCGAGCCCTCAAGGCCCCTGGCTTGTATTATGATGCTTGTATGACTTATTTTATTTGTAGAGTTGTGTTGTGGTATCTTCTCGTGAGTCCCTGATCTTGATCGTACATGTTTGCGTGTATGATTAGTGTACGATTGAATCGGGGGCGTCACAAGTTGGTATCAGAGCCGGCTGCCTGTAGGAATCCCCCTACCACACTCCTTGGACGAAGTCGAGTCTAGATATTGCAAAACTTTTACTAACATGGCTGTGCGGCTTACGGGCCCATGTCGCCACTGGGTGGTATTAGGATCTTTTACTCCTCGATCTTTACTCTGGGACTCTGATTTGTCTTCTATTCGGGTTAAATGAATTTGCTAAACTCTAACATTAGGTTCTCGTAACAACTTTCTCCCGGAGATCCCCTTATTATAGATGATCGTCTATTGCACCAAAAGAATCCGAAGATAGTCTTTGATGTTCTCTCAAGACTTTATGGCATCGCTTTTGAATTCCCTACCATTGATAAACACGTATGGATAACTATGCACACTTGCCATTCTTACATTCATTCCCCGTTGATCTTGTTGTTACAAGATACCCGGAATTCTCTTTATTGTTCTGAGAATACTTTGTGCCTACTGCCTTGCAGTTCCTTGCAACATGAATACCCCTATAGATAATTTCTCGCGCTTACCCAGTGTCCGCTCATCCCCAGTTGATTCATGTGTTTCACAAAAGTCTTCGGAGTACCATTTGATTTTCCAAAAATCCTCAGCAGCCTATTGCCCTTGCAATTCTTGCTTGCTTACATTATCGGCAATCCCATAAATCTAGTAATCTTGTTGACATCATTTGTCATTATCATTTTGAGTCCGTTGATTCAATATGTTGCGATTGCTTGCAATTCTCAGATGAATCCTAGAATTCATCCTTCCGTCTCAGATGTCATATTGAACATGAGCTGGTTATCGATCAATCAAATTGCCGTCGATTGTACCCCTAATTCTAGTCAACTTATCCATTCTTAATCAGACCGTTGGCTGCTGATCCCTTGATTTGGAAATGATAATTCCTTTGCATCTTAACTTTGAATTAGTCAGTTGTTTCTATAATCAAGTGGCTTTGCATTGTTTCTGCCTTTGATTGTGCCAGTACTCACATTAACACTGTTAGGGACCGTCAGATACTTTGTTGGATTTTATCTGACAGCATCCTTCATATTCAATAATCTTCTGAGCCGTCCTCGGGTACATAATGCCTTGGGTAAATTGTATCCTCTACTTTCTTAACCATGTGATGCTTTCGAGCTTGTATGAATTACTCCTGGAGTTGTGGTATATGTTTCTAAGATGCCCCGATGGGTTGAACACATACCTTCCTTAATTTGTCTGAACCCAAAAGTCTTCATGGGTCATAACCTTCTGGTATTCCGCCAGTTAAACTTTCAAACTCTAAACATTCTTAACCGAGAGCAGTAAATGAGAAGTTGTGCATTGGAGAAGTGGGAGTCGACCTTGAACCTTGCGTTCATGCCCATGGACACGATGCTGATCTTACCATGGATGCTTCTCTTAAACCCTCTTTCGTATAAGTTCATCTTATATATGGGAATTGGTCTTTTGCAACCATGGTTCCGACCATATTTTCTTCTTGATTCAATTTCTCAGACATGTTAGAGTACTTGCCTTCTGTAGATCAATACGCCTGCCCAACCTCTATTTTGATCTCCCTTCTTGTATTACCCCCATGGTATCTCGAGAATATATCTTATGAATTTCTGATGAAGTAGTACCTTCCCTGTCATAGTGACTCCACGGGTTCTGGGTTGTCGTCAACCGAGAACATCCATAAGTGAATCGATTCCGCGCTCCGATACAATAACTCTAAGTAATTTCTGTTGCTTATGAGTTTAATAATCCTTGAAGTCATTCCTAGCCTAATTGGCTATATCCTTATCATGCTAAATTTTAACTGTGCTACCTGGTTCATTTTCCCGGGGCACAGTTTTCGATGATGAGCAAATCATGCGTCGATCTTCCTCGTCATATCAACTCTCCTTGAACAACAAAGTTGATTTCAAGTTTGTGTCATACCCATGGTTCCAATAACCTTTCGCTTCATCATTCCTTTGACTTGATGTCATCGCTGACCGATTACATCTTCATGAAACCTCTCGACAAAATTTGTCATGATTATCATCAACATTCTGAGTTCTTCCAGGATATCAATTGAATTCATGATGAGAAATACCATCCTTGCCTCGATGATTTGTGTTATCATCGGCAACATTCTTCCCTTCCCCCAACACAAACTTGTTCATGTTTTGTGTTGTACCTTGATTTCCTTGCTATCTAGCTTAGGTTATGATCTACCTTGTAGTATTACTGTGTTCTATATCAAGAATGTTGTGAGAGTTTCACCACCTCTTAGGAAATTCTTGATGCAGTAATACTTCTCGCCATCACCGTTCATATCTTGGTCCCATGTTGTTTCTAACAGGATTACCAACCATTGAACTATGAGGTGTGAATTCAAAACTTCTAGTAACCCTATTGCGTTGAAGTTAATGGTCGACATTTCATTCTTAGACCATTGGTTATCGAATCACCATTCTAACATCGGTCATGCTACATAAGCCCATATTTTGGGTGCACCTTTCAACTGATGTTTAATTGGGTATGTTTTCCTCGAGCATATCTCATTATATCATTTGATCTGACAAATGTTATCTCCTTGTTCACATAACTGTGGAAATCCATCCTTTGAAATTTGCGATGAATTGTTGCTGTGTCCATCAACCACCTCTTCATCCTCTCCTTGGTTTACTGATGAACTCTTGTTTTGGAACTCGCTTCCATAGTTCATTTGCCGAGAATCTTACAATGTCATCCCGTCAATTTTTGTTGCACCTTTTCTTCTTAGACATCCTGAGTCTAAGGTATCCTGACACTAATTAGATCTGAATCTCGGTCACATATGATGGTTGGAACATATTTCCAAGAGTTATAACATTGGTCTTTATAAGACCCGGTAAGGTGATGCCATGCTTAATACACCTATCCGGGGGACCTATTGTTATAGTTTCCTTTTTAGCAAGGTCGGCCATTCTTCCATGAGGAAATTGTAAGACTTATTCTATAAGTTGATCCTGATGTATCCTTTGTGTGTCCAAAGTCCGACCTTTGCTTAAAGACCATGTCAATGCTATCTCGAAGCATGTCTGTGGTACTCTTATCATCGATAAGAACATTTGAAGCACCATGCTAAATTTCCTTTATCAATTTTTCAAACACCGTTGTTTCGGTGATGTCATAAACTTCCTCTCCCCTAACCTAAATGGTTTTCTACATTATATCGTGTCGTGGATATCATGCTCTACTTGTCCTTGGGAAGGATATACCCTTGAATTATGTGTTTAAACACAATTTTCTTTCCATCGTTTTGATTAAATTTGATAAACACTTTTCCCTTTCCATTGGTTTGTTTAAACCCTTTCTATGATCTATATGATATAAGTAGTAATAATTCCCTGCTTGTGCAAACACCTCGGTGTACAACTCTATCAGTAAGACCCTGTTACTATTATTGATGACATTCTGGTAACCACCGATGGACGAGAACATTGCCTATTGGTCCGCCTCATTCAACGAGCAGGAAAATGGTTCTCTTCGTCCCTCGCCCTTGGTACCAATGATGTTGTCAACATAACTGTCCGGTTATACTCTGACATGCCTTGCTTACATGATCGTGCAAGACGTCACCACACTTCCTACTTTTAACCCACATGGTGGGCCCATAACCCACAGGTCCACTGGATCGAAACCTGACTCTTCTTTATAACCCGGATTCTAATGTATCCTTTGCACCTGGCTTCGTATGTGATTCATGAGGTGAATGCTATACCATTATTCATCCTGAAATCAAACACAATGTTATTCTCGTTGTTCAAACCCCCATTCCAGCTTCTGTCTAGTCATCGAATGATTGCCTACCCGTTTGAAGCTTTGGTACCATCGTATATTGCTCTCAACGAATTCACTGAAATACAACTCGTGGGATACCTTGTGTATTTCCCATTGAGTTCACCATCAGATGCCCAGCTTTGTGGAGATGCGTTCTTCCGGAGTTTTTCCCTTGGTCGCTTGCATAGGACGATGGAGATCCCGAAGAAAGGATGCCGACTTGATCATGGTGACTTGAAGCAGAGAAATGAAGACATCAACGTAATGGATCGACCTCTTCGAGAAGAGCAACCAAGACCGAGAAGATCCATTAGAATTTCGCAACGACAACTTCCCCCCTTACTCTCCCTCTTAAATCTCGGGACGAGATTTCTTGTAGTGGAGGAGAATTGTGACGCCCGGGTATTTAAGCTACAGTGAACCTCTGCTAATGATGCCACGTCACCTCGATTACTGTTACTAATCTCACGTTAGTTCGAAACTGGATCGAATTCAAATTCAAAATTAAGCAAACAATAAAAGTTTTCAAATATTAAAAGTAAAATGTTCGGAGTGAGCCAAATAATGCATAGGTAATTATGGTGGAGAAACCATACTTTTATAAAATGTTTAAATGCTATAAGATGAATAGAACAATAGCGAAAACTATTATTTAAATACTTTTAAAAAATAAATAATTACAAAACTATTTTAGATTAGGTAGCTAGTTGATGTGGCAGTGGCATATTTGATAACATCAAAATAGGTGCCATTTTGGTATTTTACTAAGACAAAAATGAAAGGAAACTAAGCTAAAACAGAAAGAAATAATATAAGTAAAAAAGAATAAAACAGAAAGCAAATTAAAAGAAAGGAAAACCCCCGGCCCAACTGGGCCATGTGCCAGCCAGGCGGGCCCAGCTTCCCCGAGCTCCCCCCTGGCCCAACCGGCCTCCCTTATCCCCCACCCCAGAAAACCCTAACTCCCGACCGCACACACCCCCCACTCCCCACGTCGCTCTCCCCCCTCCTCGATCCACATCAGGATCGGGAGAACGGACCCACGACGCCTTCCCCATCGCCCCTCCCCCGCGCTCATCGCCGTCGCCGACATGGTCCCTGTTGGCGCCGCCCCCCGCCGCCTCACCGCCTCGCCTCCTCCCCGAAGCTGGTCGCCGTCCCCGGCTCCACCTCGCCGCCGCTCTGGAGCTCCGCGGGCCTCGCCGGAGCCACCTCGTCGTCTACCTCGCCGGCCTGCTTCCTCCTCCCCACCGTCCTGCCTCCTCAACGCACGTCGTCCCCGTCCCCCACCTCGCGCCCCGTTGCCATGTACCCTACGGCCCCAATGTGAGCGCCTCCCCATGCTCCCTCTCCTCCTCCTCCCCCTGCCCCGTTGGACATCGTGGCCCGGCCGCGCCCTGGCCGTGCACGCGCACGCGCTCGCGCACCACCCCTCTCACGCCCGGCGCATCCCACGGGCGCCCTGCCCAATGCTCCCTGGCCTCCACGCCCGCCTGCGGCGCGCATCGCCGCCCCTGGCTACGCCCAGCCCCTCATCGCCGGCCCCAGGCCACCGGCCTCCCCCTGCTCCGTCGCCCCGCGCGCCCCTGAGTGTGCGCCTGCTCGGGCAAGCCCCGCCAGCCTCGCCCCGCTATGCTCGCAGGCTAGTACCCGTTTGCCCGTGCCCGCTTGGCCTCTGGGCCCAAGACATGAGGGGCCCACGCCCCAGAACGTTTATTAAAAAAATTTATTTAAAATTAATTAGTTAAAAAAGTTAATAATAAATAAAAATATTAATTAATTATGTTTAATTAACCTAATTAACTAATCAACCTAGTTAACTACTACTAGTTAACTAAACAGTCTATGACAGCCGGGACCCACCTTTACTATTCACACTTTGACCAGTCAAATGTTGACCGAGTCAACACTGCTGAATGTACCCCCTGGCCCCATTGTCATACAACCTGACTAGCATAGCCCCGTGTAACCAGAGTATTTCTGTCATTTAACCATTTATGTTTAATACATTTTAGAAAATCATTTAAAACTTTGAAAATTAATATAAAATAAACCGTAACTCGGATGAAAATACTTTGTACATGAAAGTTGCTCAGAATGACGAGACGAATCCGAATACGTAGTCCGTTAGTCTGCCACACATCCCTAACCTATCGAACTCGCAACTTTCCCCCTCCGGTACATCTGTCCGAAAACGCGAAACACCAGGAATACTTTCCCGGATGTTTTCCCCTTCGCCGGTATCACCTCCTACCACGTTAAGGCACACTTGGCACCGCTACTTGTTATGTCGTGCATCGATATGCATCTTTGCATTGTATTCATTGTTTCTTCCCGCTCTTCTCTTCGGTAGACTACGAGACCGACGCCGCCGCTGCTGCCCAGTTCGACTACGAAGTTGACGACCCGTCCTTCTTGCCAGAGCAACTAGGCAACCCCCCCCCTTGATCACCAGATATCGCCTATTCTTCCCTCTACTACTTGCATTGGAGTAGTGTAGCATGTTACTGTTTCGATTAATCCTATTCTGTTGCATAGCCTGTCATTGTTGCTACATCTGTTGATACCTTACCTGCAATCCTAAATGCTTAGTATAGGATGCTAGTTTACCATTGGTGGCCCTACATTCCTGTCAGTCTGCCATGCTATACTATCGGGCCATGATCACTCAGGAGGTGATCACGGGTATATGCTATATATACATATACTATACAGGTGGTGACTAAAGTCGGGTCGACTTGGTGAGTACCCGCAAGTGATTCCGATGTGGGGACTGGAAGGACAGGTGGCTCCATCCCGGTAGAGGTGGGCCTGGGTTCCCGACGGCCCCCGACTGTTACTTTGTGGCAGAGCAACAAGGCAGGTTGAGAGCACCTAGGTGAGAGGTGGGCCTGGCCCTGGTCGGCGTTCGCAGTTACTTCATAATAACACGCTTAACGAGATCTTGGTATTTGATTTGAGTCTAGCCACTGGCCTATATGCACTAACCAACTACGCGGGAAAGATATGGGCACTCGACATTGTGGTATTAGCCAAAGCCTTCGTGACATCAGCGACTGAGCGGCCCGCAGATTGGACTGTAAGCCTGCTCTTGTATTAAGGGGGCTAGGTCTGCTTCCGGCCGCGTACGCAACGTGCAGGTGTGTAATGGGTGATAGGCCCAAACCCCTGCGCCATAGGAGTTAGACCGGCGTGATGACCTCTCTGTTGTGCCTAGGTGGGGCTGCGATGTGTTGATCTTCCGAGGCCGGGCATGACCTAGGAAAGTGTGTTCGGCCAAATGGGATCGAGCGTGTTGGGTTATGTGGTGCACCCCTGCAGGGAAGTTTATCTATTCGAATAGCCATGTCCCTCGGTAAATGGACGAACCGGAGTTGTACCTTGACCTTGACAACTAGAACCGGATACTTAATAAAACACACCCAAACAAGTTCCACAGACAACCCGCTGATTGCTTTTCCACAGGGCGACGAGGGGAGGATCACCGGGTAGGATTATGCTATGCGATGCTACTTGGAGGACTTCAATCTACTCTCTTCTACATGCTGCAAGACGGAGGCTGCCAGAAGCGTAGTTTTCGATAGGACTAGCTATCCCCCTCTTATTCTGGCATTCTGCAGTTCAGTCCACCTATATTGCCTTTTTACACATATACCCATGCATATGTAGTGTAGCTCCTTGCTTGCAAGTACTTTGGATGAGTACTCACGGTTGCTTTTCCCCCTCTTTTCCCCCTTTCCCTTCTACCTGGTTGTCGCAATCAGATGCCGAAGCCCAGGAGCCAAACGCCACCGTCGACGACGTCTCTTACTACACTGGAGGTGCCTACTACTACGTGCAGGCCGCTAACGATGACCAGGAGTAGCTTAGGAGGATCCCAGGCAGAAGGCATGCGCCTCTTTCGATCTGTATCCCAGTTTGTGCTAGCCTTCTTAAGGCAAACTTGTTTGACCTATGTCTGTACTCAGATATTGTTGCTTCCGCTGACTCGTCTATGATCGAGCACTTGTATTCGAGCCCTCGAGGCCCCTGGCTTGTATTATGATGCTTGTATGACTTATTTTATTTGTAGAGTTGTGTTGTGATATCTTCCCGTGAGTCCCTGATCTTGATCGTACACATTTGCATGTATGATTAGTGTACGATTGAATCGGGGGCATCACAGGTGGCTCCTCCCCCGATGGAAGGTCATGTTGGAGATCACCCTTGGGAGTTTGTCATCAAGCTATACAAGCCTTTGTGCGGCCACCTCCATCTTCCTACTCCATTCGCATGGGAAATGGAGCTTGATGCACCGCACGCTCTAAGGCTGCACATGAGGAGCTGCAGGAACGGCGGCATGCGGGTTGATGTCAACTTCCCCGCTCTCATGTCATGTACCTCCGCCATGGTTGGAAGACCTTTGCCCGGACCCATAGCTTGTCGGAGGGGCAAATTCTCCAATTAAAATTAATGGAGAGCGGCCGGCTCTCTGTCAAGATCTTCGGGCGCTCCGGATTTCGCTTAGGGTGCAGCGAGGAGAGCTCTACAAACGACGAAAGCTCCTCCTCGAGTGACATTGATGAAGAGGACCATGACGGTGATGATGATGCCGGCAACGACAACTCCGACTCCTGTTAACCCGCCCGTACCACCTCCATCACATGGCAGCACCATCATCTGCCCCTGCGTTTTCTCCTGGCAAGGTGATTGCCGGGAAGTTGGATGCAGAGGTGGTGATGGCGCTCCTTGGCTTCTTCTAGCTGGATCCTGACAGGCTTCCTCTCGCGCTGCAGCTCCATTAGCCCTGCAGTGTCCTGCTGGCCCTAGTGACGGTGGTTGGGGGTCGTCTCCGCCATGCTCTTCATCGACGCGTTCGCCGGCGTCTTTCTTGTCCCTGTCGGGCTACCTCTCGTGGGGCCCACTAGGGTTGGCCTGGCTCCTGGCCAGGCGCGCCATTTTCCCTCTTTGCCTTCACCTCCCGTGCCTGGGAGGAGAGGTACAAGAAAGGGGATTACGGGGCACTTATCTTTGTTCAATCTTAAACTTGTAGGCACTTGCCAAATTTTCATTCAAATAATGTAATTTCTCGAGTCCATGCATGTGTTTTGTAATGCTTGTACTTGTATAATCAGCATATAAATGAAAAAGATGAGCCTTGCTGGGAACTCGTGCATGTGTATGTCCATGGAAAGTTGGGATGCCTCTTTAGTTAAATAAACGAGTCTTCCCCGGCAGGTTATCCTGCTGGTACCCTTTTTCTATTTTGTTGCCGGGGACCGAAGTTTGCCAAGGACCAGCCCCCCACCAAGCCTTTCTCAGCAAAGGCCACTGCGACCACATAGGCTGAAGCAATGTTCGAGCCAAAAAGTGGGAGCACCTAAGCTTCGAAGAGCGGCGAAGGTTTCTCATGCAAAAGTTTTATCTTACAGAACACTTATGGACAAAAGGTAGAACTTATCTGTTTGGCTTGCCGGGGATCGTAGTGTTGGTCCATCTTCTCAACTCCTTGTAGAAGCCAAGTTCACGATAGGAACATGCAACTTTATGCAGATGAGAATGATGCAGGATGCGATCCCATCTATATGCATATGCAGATGCTCATGAAATGCTTATGCAAATGCTCTTGGAATGCTCATGCATGCATGCAACTTGGTCGGGGCCCCCCAGCACTTCGTTTATTTCTCTAGTGCACAGGTTCACCGCACTGGCTTTGTACAAGGGTTTACATGTAGCTGAGGCAAGGCCTGTACAAATGGGAGGCTGCCGGGCAGGGCCCGACAGCCGCGCCTTACGGGTATAACTTGCGGATATGCTCAATATTCCATGACTTTTGCAATTGAATGCCATCTCCGGTCTCCAGACGGACTACACTAGTTCTGGTGACTCGTACTACCCGGTAAGGGCGTTCCCACTTTAGGGTCAACTTGTTTGAACCCTTGGCCGACTGAACGCGCCTAAGGACAAGGTCGCCTTCCTCAAAACACCGGGCATGAACCCTGCGGCTATGATAGCAACGCAGGGCTCTCTTATAGCGTGCAGCACGCGTAGCAGCCCGGAGATAGTTCTCCTCGAGTAGCACATCGTCGTCACGCCAGTGCTGATCTTGCGCTACTTCATCGTAGGCAAGCACTTGAGGTGACCCGTAAATGAGTTATGTAGGGATAACTGTTGGGGAACGTAGTAATTTCAAAAAAATTCCTACGCACACGCAAGATCATGGTGATGCATAGCAACAAGAGGGGAGAGTGTTTTCCACGTACCCTCATAGACCGAAAGCGAAAGCGTTAGCACAACGCGGTTCATGTAGTCGTACGTCTTCACGATCCGACCGATCAAGTACCGAACGTACGGCACCTCCGAGTTCAGCACACGCTCAGCTCGATGACATACCATGAACTCCGATCCAGCAGAGCTTTGCGAGAGAGTTCCATCAGCACGACGGTGTGATGACGGTGTTGATGATGCTACCGACGCAGGGCTTCGCCTAAGCACCGCTACAATATTATCGAGGTGGAATCTGGTGGAGGGGGGCACCGCACACGGCTAAGAGATCAAGAGATCAATTGTTGTGTCTAGAGGTGCCCCCTGCCCCGTATATAAAGGAGTGGAGGAGGGGAGAGCCGACCCTCTTTGGCGCGCCCAAGGGGGGACTCCTACTCCCGGTGGGAGTAGGATTTCCCCCTTCCCAAGTTGGAGTAGGAGAGGGAAGGGAAGGAGGAGTAGGAGAGAAGGAAAGGGGGGCCGCACCCCCCAAACCTATTCCTATTCGGCCTCCTACCCAAAGGTGGGCGCACCAGCCCCTTGTGGGCTGGTGTGCTTCCTTCTTATGGCCCATAAGGCCCATAACTTCTCCCCGACGAATTCCCGTAACTCTCCGGTACTCCGATAAATACCCGAATCACTCGGAACCTTTCCGATGTCCGAATATAGTCGTCCAATATATCGATCTTTACGTTTCGACCATTTCGAGACTCCTCGTCATGTCCCCGATCTCATCCGGGACTCCGAACTACCTTTGGTACATCAAAACACATAACTCATAATATAAATCGTCACCGAACATTAAGCGTGCGGACCCTACGGGTTCGAGAACTATGTAGACATGACCGAGACGCGTCTCCGGTCAATAACCAATACCGGAACCTGGATGCTCATATTGGATCCCACATATTCTACGAAGATCTAATGACATACATTGTTCCCTTTGTCATCGGTATGTTATTTGCCCGAGATTCGATCGTCGGTATCTGATACGTCTCCGTCGTATCTATAATTTTTGATTGTTCCATGCCAATATTCTTCAACTTTCATATACTTTTGGCAACTTTCTATACTATTTTTGGGACTAACATATTGATCCAGTGCCCAGTGCCAGTTCCTGTTTGTTGCATGTTTTATGTTTCGCAGAAACCCAATATCAAACAGAATCCAAACGGGATAAAAACGGACGAAGAATTATTTTGGAATATTTGTGAGTTTTGGGAGGAAGAATCAACGCGAAACGGTGCCCGAGGTGGCCACGAGAGTGGCCCATGCCACCCCTCTAGGGGGGCGTGCCCCCTCTCTCGTGGCCACCCGTAAGGCGGTTGATGCCCTTCTTTGGCTGCAAGAAAGCTAATTTTTGGAAAACAATCTGGGCGAAGGTTTCAATCCAATCGGAGTTATGGATCTCCAGATATAAAGGAAACAGTGCGAGGGCAGAATTCCAGAATGCAGAAACAGAGAGATATATCCAATCTCGGAGGGGCTCTCGCCCCTCCCAAGCCATGGGAGCCAAGGACCAGAGGGGAAACCCTTCTACCATCTAGGGAGGAGGTCAAGGAAGAAGAAGAAGAAGGGGGGCTCTCTCCCCCTTGATTCTGGTGGCGCCGGAACGCCGCCGGGGGCCATCATCATCACCACGAACTTCACCAACACCTCCGCCATCTTCACCAACATCTCCATCACCTTCCCCCTTTATATTCAGCGGTCCACTCTCCCGCAACCCGCTGTATCCTCTACTTGAACATGGTGCTTTATCCTTCATATTATTTTCCAATGATGTGTTGCCTTCCTATGATGTCTCAGTAGATTTTCGTTGTCCTATTGGTGGTTGATGAATTTCTATGATTGATTTAATTTGCTTGTGGTTATGTTGCTGTCCTTTGGTGCCCATCATATGAGCGCGCGTGTGGATCACACCATAGGGTTAGTTTTATGTTGATTGGACTATGTATTGGAGGGCAAGAGTGACAGAAGCTTCAACCTAGCATAGAAATTGATGCATACGGGATTGAAGGGGGACCAACATATCTTAATGCTATGGTTGGGTTTTACCTTAATGAACGTTAGTAGTTGCAGACTGCTTGCTAATAGTTCCAATCATAAGTGCATAGAATTCCAAGTCAGGTATAACATGCTAGCAGTGGCCTCTCCCACATGATACTTGCTATCGGTCCAGTAAAGTAGTCAATTGCCTAGGGACACTTTCACAACTCCTACCACCACTTTTCTAGACTCGCTTTATTTACTTTATTGCATCTTTATCTAAACAGCCCCTAATTTTTATGTACGTGTCCTTTATTATCTTGCAAAGTTATCCAACAACACCTACAAAGTACTTCTAGTTTCATACTTGTTCTAGGTAAAGAGAACGTCAAGCGTGTGTAGAGTCGTATCTGTGGCCGATAGGACTTGACAGAGTATTTGTTCTACCTTTAGCTCCTCGTTGGGTTTGAAACTCTTACTTATTAAAAGAGGCTACAACTATCCCGTATACTTGCGGGTGATCAAGACCTTTTTCTGGCACCATTGCCGGGGAGTCATAGCGTGGGGTGAATATTCTCGTGTGTGCTTGTTTGCTTTATCACTAAGTAATTTTTATTTGCTGTTCTTAGTTGTTTTCTATCTTTAGCTATGGGTAGGAAACGCAAAATACCAAAAAAATTAGTTGTACCTACTGAACCAATAGTTGAAGAACCACTCAAAATCTATCACACTCCTGAAGCTTTTTACTTGGATCATCTTTGATCCCTTTGTGCTCGTGCTGAAACGCCCACTAGTTTAGTTGAGGGCAAATCTTTAGATGAGCTTGCTTGTTTTGTGCGACACCGTATATCTGAAAAGGGAAACTATTATGGGATCAAATTCAACGTTTGCAATGCTATGCTTGGAATTTATGTGAAATATATGAGATTATTGTTGTTCTGAAGACCCTAAGAAACACCTACCCTATCAATGCTTGTTTAGTGATAATGGAATCGTATCTTCGTATGCTAAGGGTGTTTACAATTACTATGATGTTCAACAAATTGAAGAATTTGTTGCTTTTAAAGGTGCTTATGAGATTGCCTCTTTGATTGAAAAGTATGATGCTACTCTTTACAAATCTGAAATTTTTGCCATATTTCAATATTGTTATGATAATTATGCTTCTAATACCTATGTTAAACCATATATTGAGGAATTCTCCGCTGTCCAAGAAGAGAATAATATTTTGTAGGAAGCTATGGAAGAAGAAATTGATGAAACTGTGAGCTCATTGGATGAAAAAGATGACGAGGAGAGCGAAGAACAAAAGGAGGAAGAGCGGATTAGCTACCCGTGCCCACCTTGTAATGAGAGTAACTCTTCAACTCATACATTGCTTAATTCCCCTTCGTGCTTACCGAAGGATGATTGCTATGATGATTGTTATGATCCGTTGATTCTCTTGAAATATCCCTTTTTGATGATGCTTGCTATGCTTGTGGCCAAGATGCCAATATGAATTATGCTTATGGAGATGAACTTGCTATCACTACAAGAAAAAGACACATCCGTCACATTTTGGGCCGAATGAATTTTTTTCCTGTCATACATATGACACTTCTATGACAATAATTGTGACAAAACCCGGTATCATCATAGATGTGGTGGGCTCCTACTTCTATGACAAAAAATCATGACAGAAAATGGGCTTTTCGTCCTGGGCGGGCCGGAGACGCAGCTGCATGACATTCTTTGGGCCGTCCATGACGGAAAAAACCATGGTAGAAGTGGGGGGAGGAAAATTTCGGGGAGTTGCCGGTTACGGTGGGAGGGCGGGGGCCGAGCGATGCACGTTTCTCTCGTACAGGTACGCGCGTGTGTGCGAGGCGTTGGCTCTAACTGAACCCGAGCGAGGCGTTGGGCTCTAACTGAACCCGAGCGATTGCACTGCAGGCTACGCGTTACTGAACCCGAGCGATCGATCGAGGGATGTTAACTGAACCGGATGGAGCGATTCCTTCTCTACTGCTGCTAACTGAAGCCGGTCAATTGGATGAACAGTGAGCGCTGCGGGGGGGGGGGGGTGTTGGATGAACAGTGAGCGGTGGCGTTGCCTCTGGATGAACAGGACCCCGTGGTGTGGAGGGCTGGATGAACAGTAGACAGGGGAGGGGTGGTCGTGGAGGGGTGGTTGAACAGGACCCCGTGGTGTGGAGGGCTGGATGAACAGTAGACGGTGGAGGGGTGCCCGTGGAGGGGTGGTTGAACAGTAGCCGGTGGAGTAGCGTTGTGGAATCTGGATGAACAGGAGCCCATGGAGGCTGGAGGAGGTCGACGGTGGAGATGAACAGTATCCCATGGAGTCCCGTTTTGTGGTACACCACACCCCTCCCGATGAACAGGACCCCCGTTTTGACCGTAGCGCTCCAACACAAGTCCGTTTCGTCCGTTTTGCGGTACGCCACACCCCTTCCGATCAACAGGACCCCCGTTTCGACCGTAGGAGGCCCGTTTCATCCGTTTTGCGGTACGCCACACCCCTCCCGATCAACAGGACCCCCGTTTCGACCGTAGGAGGACCGTTTCCTCCGTTTTGCGGTATGCCACACCCCTCCCGATGAACAGGATCCCGTTTCGATCGTAGGAGATCCGTTTCGTTCGTTTTGCGGTACGCCACACCCCTCCCGATCAACAGGACCCCGTTCCGAACGTAGGAGGTCCGTTTCCTCTATTGTGCGGTATGCCAGGCCTCGTTTCCTTCGCCTGTTCCGTCCAAGCCCTCCCGATGAACACGACCACGCATTTCGTTCCGACCCAGCCGGTTGGCTCCCCATGAACACGACGATGATGCTGTTTCTCCGTTCCGACCCAGCCATGTACGTATGCGTGATAGGCGTTCGAGACCCTGCCCGTATGTACGTACGTGGCCGTATTTTCTTTCTTGCACCCTCGCCGCTGTACGTACGTGTACATGCTACGTGCGCGCCTCTACTACGACACGTGCGCGCCTCTACTACGACACGTGCGCGCCTCTACATCGACCAGTATGTACGTACATGTTCGCGACCAGAATGACAACGCTACGTACGCTTCGACCAGGTGGGTCCCGATTGTCAGGCACTTCCTTGCATGCGAAGATGTAGCTGGTGGGTCCCAGCAGTCAGGGGGGCGAATCATTTTGTTTTTTTTTGCCCGGACGCACTTCCTTGCCTGCGAAGACGTAGCTAGTGGGTCCCAGTAGTCAGGGGGGCGAATCGTTTTTTTTGGACGCACTTCCTTGCGTGCGAAGATGTAGCAGGTGGGTCCCAGCAGACATGGGGAAACGTTTTTTTTCGCGAAATACGGTGGCCCGTCCGGCGGGTCCCCGCTGTCAGGTGGAGGAATAACTATTTTGCGTGTAATAAGGAGGCACTTCCTTGCTGCGGCCGTGGACCCAGCTGTCAGCCTGTCCATGTACATTCCACGTCCGATGGAAGCCATTCCTTGACCACGTTGACCACGCTGCACCGAGAGCACCAGGGCGGTGGACGACGGCGAGGCCTAGGAAGGGGACGACGCGGAGCCAGGGAAGATGCGGCAGTGGATGCCCACGCATAGAGAAGTATGAGGGTTCGCTCGTTCGGCTGCGGTGTGAGGCTGCCGTCACCGCAGAATAACAGGGGGTGTGGGTGCGTAGAGGGATGGCCTGGCCAGCGGTGCGAGTAGTAGGGGCGGTGAGGCCTCCGCGGCATCACAGCCGGCCACGGGCGGTAGGAGCAGGCGGCACGACCGACGCTGCTTTGTGCGGTTGGAGCAAGAAGGCTAGAGGTTGAAGAAGCACTACGACCGTTGGATGGACATCGTACGGTCACTAGAGCTAGAATCGTTCATATATTGACTAAAGTTGACAAAGGTCTCCGTCCCAGTCAACTTAGTAGGCCCACAAGTCCCAGCTAGCAGGCGGTATTCATTTTTTTGTGCGTAATAAGGAGGCACTTCCGGTGGGTCCGAGCTGACAGCGGGGGGCACATTTTTTCGTGAAATACGCTGGCCCGTCCGGTGGGTCCCAGCAGACAGGGGGGAAACGTTTTTTCGCGAAATAAGGTGGCCCGTCCGGTGGGTCTCTGCTGTCAGGTGGAGGAATAATTATTTTGCGTGTAATAAGGCGGCACATCCTTGCGGCCGCCTGGACTCAGCTGTCAGCCTCTCCACGTACAGTACTCTTCCGATGGAAGTCGGTCGTTGACCACATTGACCACGCCGTGCCGAGAGCACCAGGGCGGTGGTCTAGATGACGGTGAGGCCTAGGAAGGGGACGACGCGGAGCCGGGGAAGACGCAGTAGTGGAAGCCCGCACGGAGAGGAGTACGAGGGTTCACTGGTTCGGCTGCGGTGTGAGGCTGCCGTCGCCGCAGAATAATAGGGGGTGTGTGTGAGTAGAGGGATGGCCTGGCCAGCGGTGGGAGTAGTACGGGGCTGTGAGGCCTCCGTGGCATCACAGCTGGCCACAGGAGGCAGGAGCACGTGACACAATCGGCGCTGCTTTGGGCGGCTGGAGCAAGAAGACCAGAGGTTGAATAAGCACTACGGCCGTTGGATGGACATCGTATGATCACTGCAGCTAGAATCGTTTATATAGAGTAAGTTGACAAAGCCCTTGGTACGCGTCAACTTAGTAGGCCCACAGCTCGGATTTGGCAGAGAACATATAGCCCAGTTGCGATTTGTAAGAATGTACAACGCATTTTTTAATTCTAATGGAATTTACTACAGCCCATTTGCAGATTGTTAAAAGTATAGCCCAACTTCTAGCTAGGACAATGATTAATAATTTCAAACAACCGCTCAAAACAGAATTCAAAAAAAATTCCCACATTTTGATGGGATCCGAAATATTTTTATTCGAAATTTCTGGTCAGGTTAAATATAATTTCAAAATTAAGTTGTATTACATTAAAATCCAACGAAATATTGCGCACGCAACAAGTAATGAAATTAAAATTTCCAAATTCCAAAAATAATATATTTTTCAAACTAATTATGTGTTTGGTGCATAGTAATTGCCCAGTTATTATAATTACATCCCATTTATTATTTCTTAAAGCCCATTTTCTTGTTAAGCCTAATGCATACCTCCTAGGAAACTTTGCAGCCCAGCAGGCGGATAACAAGTTGACCCAGATATTGTGTACAACTGTCAGCCCAGTTGCATTGCTGATGTTGAAAAAAAAGGCCTGTGTAGTACAGTACAGCGTAACATGGTTACTCAGTCGACATTCAGCGACGCCGGAAAGGCCCAAACAAGGCTTCTGTACAACTTTTTGAAGTCACTGAGCTCAATTAATAACTTAAGAAAAAAGTTAGATTACAATGGAACCTAATTAAAAGCTGTCACAAGCAAATAAATAATTCAACGGGTCCCACTTGTGCGTGTGCGCGTGTGCATGTGTGTGTGTGTGTGAGAGAGAGAGAGAGACCCATCGGTCGATGCTCGTAAATACATCTTTCAGGCATATGCATTGCTCATGCTCAGTAAAAACTTATATAGTTGACACAATCATATCGAACATCATAGCACACTGAACTTGCATACAAAAATTTCACGCAGGCGGCACAATCAGGATGGAAGCAGTGGATCGCTACGGGAAGGGCTATGTTGAAACCAACGAAGTCGTACATAACGGTTCATCGTCTTTATAAATGACAGGGAAGTATCTTGAATGTTGTGCAAAGAAAACAGACAAACAACACAATAAGTTCTGCTAGCACATTAAGTTGACGTATAGCCCTTTCTAAAAAAAGTTCAGGTACAAAGAACAGGTCACAATCAAATGTACTGGCATATCAATGCTTCAGACCCATAGCTCGGATTTAACTAGTACTATCTGACAAGATTCAGTTGTTACCTCAAATTAGAGCACATCCAGGCAGCCAGCCCTGCCTCTTCTCCCAAAGAACCAGCGACCTCCGCCGCACAATGGAGTAGGCCCTGTGCCATCCATCGTTCCGAGCAACATGGGGAAAGTCTGACGTTGACTCCTATAATGTACATCGTTGACGGACCCTGGCACCAGCGGCGGCGGCAAGACTTCGATTGATGGATTGACCACTTCTTCGACATGCACGAACACTCGATATAGATACATCCCTAATGTGGTCAGTGGCGGCCTTGGTGGCGATGAATAGTACAACCCCGATTCCTGCACCGGTATCTCAACACCAATCACCTTCGGTATGGTGGACGGCTTTTTCATCCATGCCATAACCGTGAGAGCCCAGTTGTCTGGAGGAACAAACATACTTACGAGCTCACCTCCAAGGTCGTTGATAAGCTCGTTCATGGACTCGTTGTTCCAAGCACGTCGAGGCATGCCGTGGAAGGTAAGCTTTGTTAAAACCTCAAGCTCAGAGGGCACCGAGTCCCATCCTGGGTGCCACCAATCAAAGGTCACCAGCACGCCTTTGCAGAACAAACGCCGGGAAGATTCGAACACACGACTGCAGTCGAAAGTTGTCCAGAACCTGACGAACAAATCAGCCGGTGGCGGACATACTTCAACGAGAAAGTCACTTATTTTGATGCCGTGCGCAATGCCAAGAGCTTTGACAAGGCCGTCCGGTGAGACGAGGCCGATCGCCGTTGATGGTTACCATCAGCACTTTGCTGGCAAACTGGTCGTCAAGCGCTGCCATGCCACTGTTGAGCGACAGCACGCAGTGATCGAAGGCAGGACGGACCTCAGGATCTCCGGCTCGGAGATCCGCGTTGACCAGCGACATGATACTTTGCTTGAGTACAGGGAGTACAGGAGGGGGATTTGGGGGAACTGGAGTAGGGATCAAGATTCCACAGGTGGGGGAGGGGCGGGAGACTGGGGATGAAAAGGTAGCCTGAATTTCGAGCACGCGCCAATATGCTCTCGGCGCGCAAGTGCACGAAAACACCGGTGGCGCCCACATGTCACCCTAAGAGTCCTTATTATTTCTTTTTTGGAGAGCCCGACCTTTTTTTCAGGATCTTTTGAGAGCCCGTCCTGAGAGTCATAATTGACCTGTTTGGCATTGTGTTACAACTCGGCCATATTCAACGACACCTCACTGGCCCAAACAAGTGTACATCATCAAAAAGACACTGAGCTCAAATTATATAACTTGAAAAAAGGAGATATACTCTGAACACTGGAGAATGGTGATGCCCTCATTTAGCCCACCAGTAGTTCGAGACAATAAACAGTTCGAAACAACGATATATACAACATTCAAACACTGACTAGTGACTACTACTGACATAAACAGCAAGACATGATAGTTCATAAGAAGTCTTGCTACACCACCAAAACGCACCCATCTGCAGCGCTCAGACTCTCGTGATCCAGACGAGAATGACATTCTAAACAGAAGCAACTATTACATAGAAAGAGTGACATAGACGAGGATGACCAAATGACAAGGAATATGCATAACAAAAGAAAGAACTACCCATCCAGAACCAGCAGCAAAGACAACAAAGTCATTCGAAGAGATGATCCAACACCATCATAATTTGCAGCCCCGCTTCAGCGACCAGTGATCCGGAGACACCAGTACTCCACCCTTTCGATGCAACAGCCCAATTACCTATCAACCTCAAGGCTTGAACCACATCACTGCCTGTCGTAATTGAGACATCCAAGGATCAAAGTTAATCCGGATGCCTTTGTCATTCTCACCTTCTTTTGGCTGCAGGCTGTATCGTTGACAATCAGGGGAGTTTGCTCCCGAACTCCTAGGGCTCACCGTGTAGACACAGTTTTCCATAGCAAACAGAGCCTCTCTGCCATCAAGGTCCTTGCCAACGGTGATCTCCTGGTTAATCGGATAATTGAGTCCGAGAAACAGAGAGTGTGAACCAAGGCTGTTTACCCGCCTCCAACTAAAAAATCCTAAAGGCCCCAACAAGCTGGTATCCTGCTCATAGACGTAACAGCCACTGTCCGGATACTCACGTATTACACGGTGCTTGTATACAGTGGGGTTTTTGCAATATAACTTTTCCGGCTCATGTGTCCGAATGATCATCAGTCTTTTGCCGTCGTCTGATCGAGCGAGGAACCAGTTGTGCTTCCCTGTTTTTGGCAAAGGTGGTGTGATTACAAAGGGCAGTAACTGTAGGGACACTGCATCATATCAAAAAGGACAGGCATTGTTAATGTAAGATCAGCATTGTTCAGAGTATGAGTAGGATAATGCAAGAAACAGCATTGATATGTCCCTGTTGGAACTGGGAGGAAAATACAGGGAAATGTATACTGGGTTCGAAAATATAGAAGTGCCATGCATGGTTATACTCATGTTATCTCGCAATCGATTCTTCACAGGAAACTACCATGTCATGCATGTTATGTAATCATGTTCTGTCCTCACAAACAAATTCTTCAAGGTAACTAACAGACCATGCATTGTTATATACTCGTGTTCTGTGGGCAAAAATTTTGTGAGGATATTATTCTAGCCATTGATTGCTGAAGGGCGAATATAGGTATGTACACATGGTAAGCATTGCAGGATTTCACTACTTCCAAATATAGAGTTCTCCATATGCACATTTACTTCCCTAATGTATGGTTAGATGAAACCAACAGTGTGGTGCATGTTTCTACATCATGAAAATGAGGAAACTAACATGGCCATTGATACACACTCATATTTAGTAGTAGTATATAGATTACTGTAAAATAAGGATAATATCCATATATTCCTAACCGTTTGATTATTCAGGGTACAAATTGGCTGTAATGACATGGTCACAATCGCATGAATTAACTCATTCCAAATATAGCTGATTTACGGCGTCTCTAATATATTGCCATAGTTCTACTCAAATTCTGCTCAAACAGGGATATGCCAATCATCACAAAAAGTTCAAACAGTGTCATGGCGTCATCATTAACATGAGATGGAAACAACTTACACGCGCCGTCCCAGCAATACGTGGTGCCATTTGCTTTGTTGATCGCGTAGATGATGCCATTGTGTTCAATATCATCATAGAAGTGTGTATCAGCTTTGACGATGATCCACTGCGAGCCGAGTTGTCTCCAGCTAAAGAAGGCACCGGCGTAAAGATAGGCGAGTCCGCGGTCGAACAAGGCAATTAGCTTGAAGTCTGCGTAATTCGCATGTCGTGTGGGCATTTGGCAGATTACAATCTTCTGCAAAACAAGGTCCATCTAACTGACGTGGTAATCTAGATGACTTGGACCGCGATGGTAATACTCTATATAATCCAATGGAGGAAGGATAATCTCATGGGAGGTCTGGAAGTTCACGAGCACCAACTTTTTACCGTCTTCTCTGAAGGCAGCCATTCAGTGGGAGTTCATGCCGACCCAGTACATACCTGCCAAGAAGTTTCGGGCGACAGTGATCGGATCGATGTCGAGGGAAATGATGTACGGAGACACACTACATACCTGCAAAGAAGTTTCGGCTAATGGAGATCGGATTGAAGTCTAGGGGCATCATGCACGCCTCCGTATCATGGTGAGCCAATCTCGCAAGACCAGATAGCCGCAAGCAGGGTGTCTTGAAAAGCTTAGGCCTCGCTTCGATGATGGCCGTGTGCATGTCCCTCGAGCATGCAGCCAGCCACAGGCGGTCAACATATCCATACATGAACAACAGAGGTCGAGGATGTCACTGGGGAGGTTGCTCCAATCGCGGCTCATATGGATGCTGCACGGTTCGCGTTCGGCCATGGTGGAGTTTGGAAGGGGGCTTGATTTACGGGGGAGAAGGATGTCGGTGCTGGAGCGGCTAGCGAGGGAATAGTGGTACTCGAGGAGGCGATTGAGGCGACGGTACACGGGGGCACAGTGAGATGGAGACGGAGACAGAGACGGAGACGGAGACGGAGAAGGAGATGGAGATGGAGTGGTGCTATGGGAGCAGAGAGGGAGACGAGGCGAGGCGCCAATGTGCTGTACAGCGGCGGTGATAGACTGCACAGTGCACATGGTGAGGCTGACTTTGGTAACCCGAACACGCCACCTCGCCTGGACTAGTGTCATGCGCAGGGTGTTGTCACTTCACTGTGAGGACCGGATGAATAGTATTTTGACCATCAAGTGTACCACAGTTGTACTACTACTACTACTACTACTACTACTACTAGTAGGAACATGAGTACTCTAGTATTGTATAGCGGAAATAGGTCTCCGTGCTAGCATGCCTGTTCACTTCATCGTTCAGGTATCATCCATATTGCGACCAGAACCAAATTCTCGTGCATGCCCAATCAATGCCCTGCCGCGATGCATGTTGTGGTCGTTCTGGTGCATCAAGGACGGCATGCAGATCGTTCCACACTTGAGAAGAGGAAAAATGGAAAGGTAGAACGCGGCAGCAGAGGAAGAGAATGCTGGATAACAAGGCTGGGAGGGGATCGAGCAGGAAGTTAATGCTCCATGCCTAAAGGTTTTGGGAAAACCTGATTTTCATAAGGTGACTTATACTCACCTAAACGGAGGAAGTATTCCTTAACCAGAGAATGTTGTGTCTCCCACTCACGCGCTCAAAAACAAAAGCTAGGAAACATTTTTTATCTGTTTGCATAGGTCCCACCTATCAGGCAGGATGGGCACGTACAGGAACAAGTACGACTCCTCAGTCTACCCGCATAGCCTTTTCATTTAGTCTACCTAGCCGTCTAATCAACTGCCTGCACGCCACTTCTCCCATTTACTTCTCCATCGGGAACCGATTCGCCTCGGCTTCTTCACCTCCCCTTCGTCTTCATTTGCATCCAAACCCCACTGCGTTCACATTGTTTTAACCTCTTTAAATAATCATCTACTACTTCAGTTAGACTAGCCATCTAATCCTAATTCTCCAAACCATAGCCCTCCGTTCCAGCGGTTCCAAATGGCGAAAGATATCGAGATGCGGGTTTTTAGCGTCCGACATGTCCTCGTCGAAGGCTCGATGCGCATAGTTGCCACCGTCACCGTCCACCCAAGGGTTGTTCGGCAGTGGATCAACAATGTATCCAACTCCCTCAAAAAGGTAGAGACGAGGGTTGTTGGTGTCAAAACCGGCGGATCTCGGGTAGGGGGTCACGAACTGTGCGTCTAGGCGGATGGTAACAGGAGACAAGGGACACTATGTTTTTACCCAGGTTCGGGCCCTCTCGATGGAAGTAAAACCCTACTCCTGCTTGATTGATATTGATGATATGGGTAGTACAAGAGTGGATCTACCACGAGATCAAGGAGGCTAAACCCTAGAAGCTAGCCTATGGTATGATTGTTGTTCGTCCTATGGACTAAAACCCTCCGGTTTATATAGACACCGGAGAGGGCTAGGGTTACATAGAGTCGGTTACAATGGTAGGAGATCTACACATCCGTATTGCCAAGCTTGCCTTCCATGCCAAGGAAAGTCCCATCCGGACACGGGACGAAGTCTTCAATCTTGTATCTTCATAGTCTTGGAGTTCGGCCGATGATGATAGTTCGGCTATCTGGACACCCCCTAGTCCAGGACTCCCTTAGTAGCCCCTGAACTAGGCTTCAATGACGACGAGTCCGGCGCGCATATTGTCTTCGGCATTGCAAGGCGTGTTCCTCCTCCGAATAATTCATAGAAGATTGTGAACACCAGGATAGTGTCCGGCTCTGCAAAAGAAATTCCACAGTCCACCATAGAGAGAATAATATGTACACAAGTTCAATTTGCTGACGTATTTTGTGGTGTGACGTCACACCACTACCAAGCCTTTACTTGAATCGTTTTTATTGTACCACCTTAGCGCGTTTAGCGAAGCGGTTTCCTTGGCACGTCTTGTCGAAGCAGAGATCGTGTTCCCCTTATTCCGGGATTCCCATCAATACGGACATGGGTAACCCAACCGCGCCATTGATTGCGGTGCTTGGGAGATAAGCGAGTTTTACCAGGCTAGTAGGGACGCATAGTTTCATCCACCCATATATAAGGGGATAAGGATCCACCTCCTTTACCTACGCCTTCTTCCTCCTTTGCTTATCCATCTCCGCGCACTCGAGCTCCAGCGCCCAAGTCCGCACATCTCACCTCAACCTTCTCCAGCCATGTCCGGAGCGGGAGGCAAGTGGATGGCCTCCTTTGTTACGGAGGGGCACATCGAGAAGCTGTGCAGCGCCGGATACCTGTCCAGCGACATCGCGCACCAGCTGCACGATGAGGGGCAGCTCATCCCCACCCCCAGGCCCCATGAGAGGGTCGTATTCCTCCCCCACTTCCTCCGCGGACTAGGCTTCCCACTCCACCCCTTCGTCCGGGGGCTCATGTACTACTACGGCCTGGACTTCCACGATCTGGCTCCAAACTTCATCCTCAATATCTCGGCGTTTATCGTCGTGTGTGAGGCCTTCCTCTGCATCCAGCCGCACTTCAGCTTGTGGCTGAAGACCTTCAATGTCAAGCCGAAGGTTGTGAAGGGCAGCCAAGCGGAGTGCGGAGGCGCCATGGTGGGCAAAATGCCCAACGTCACTTGGCTTGAGGGTGCCTTCGTGGAATCTGTCAAAGGGTGGCAATCGGGGTGGTTCTACATCACCGAGCCGCGTGACCCTAAATGGGTAGCGACCCCCGAGTTTAGATCTGGCATCCCCATGCAACTCACCTCCTGGAAAGAGAAGGGCTTGCTTTGGGGTAGTTCAGAGGAGCTGACCGAACTCTAGTCCTATCTCCAGACCCTGGTGAACAAGAAGCTTAAGCTTGTCAATGTGACCCAGGTCATGCTCGTCCACCGGATTCTCCCTTGCCAGCAACGGGACTTCAATTTGTGGGAGTTTGATCCAGCCCGGCACCGGACCTTGTGCAGGCTCTTCGACACTACGTACGAAGCTGCCTAGAGGGTGCTGTTCAAGGGCGCTGAAGCTCCCGCATCCGCTACCGAAGATCGCGGATTTAGCACGCAGCGTCCGGCTAGTGAGGCAAGCTATATTATCCTTCATGGGACATTTGCTTTTCATAGTTTGACTATATGCGGGATCTAAACTCCCAATGCCTTTAACAGGACTGGCAGAAGACGTTCGGACAGGTTAACTGTCCTGCTCCCCTTCCAGAAGACCTAGCAGACGCCCCTTTGATAGAGCTGCTGGTCCTGGCACTTTACGTAGTGCCGGAGAAGAAGGCCAAGAAGAAGGCCACGGGAACCCGAAGGAGTTCCCGGCGCCTGGTGGTATCGGACTCATCGTCTGATGACTCCGAGGCGGACTCCTCCCCTGAGGACGAGGAGGAGAAGAAAGAGGCCTCTCCCCCAGCGGGGGGAGAGAAGAAGAGGAAGGCCTCCCCAACGAGGGAGGCCGAAGGGTCCAAGAAGGGAAGGACCCTTCCTCCGGATTGCTCCGCCAACACCGACGACAGCGACGAGGAGTGGCCCTCAAGGGCCAAGCCCCTGGCAAGATCATAAGTATCCGGATTCCTGGATGATTTATATTTTTTCTTTTTGCCACACGGTGTCTTTCTAATGCCGCATACAACCTGTATTCCGGCCAAGGACGATCTTCCCGCTTCATCGAGCGGGTCCTTGGGTACGTTGGATATGGATTCCCTTCCGACCGCCTCCACCCCTTGTGATGCTGATGACGCCGAGGTGGGATCCCAGGAGGGGACCCACCAGGAGGGGGAGGCTCCGGAGGTGCCACAGGGCAACCTCCCAGACTTCACACCGGACTCCGCATCGGAACCTGCAGTGGTTCCAGTGTCCGGCAGGCGGCCCCTTCGTAAGAAGGGCAAGACTGTGACACCGGTGGCCTCCGTCCAACCGGAGGCGCCGGATAACTTATTGTGGGCGCTCAACGGCACTTCCATTAAAGAAGAACACTGCACTATCATGAGTGCGGTGATTCAGAAAGTTCAGCTCGCCAAGAGCGGGCTGACCGAAGCCTGCAACAGCCTTCTAACAGGCTTTGAGGTAAGAAATTTAAGATATGTAATATAATACCACATAGACAGTAGCCCCTGATGCTCGGTTCGGTGTTCGAAAAGAA
This sequence comes from Triticum aestivum, assembly GCF_018294505.1. Taxonomy (NCBI): domain Eukaryota; kingdom Viridiplantae; phylum Streptophyta; class Magnoliopsida; order Poales; family Poaceae; genus Triticum; species Triticum aestivum. The sequence goes on along the minus strand of NC_057810.1, from coordinate 388,282,047 downwards.
AAGCCGGACTGAGGATCTAAAAAGATATACGCAGGAGGTCTAAAAAATATGTCAATATGGGATTGCAGGCTGCGCTGCTGACCTCTGCCGCACTGACTGCGGAGGTCGATGCTTTGAAGCAGAACCTCGAGCGGTCCGAGAGCGAGCTCGACCGTGCCAAGAAGCAGCTCGAGGACAAGGAAGGTGAATAACACCGTATTAAATTTGTACCTTACAGAAAAGGATTTTGGTTGCAAGAGAAATAACAAGGATAACGTGGGTACTCCAGGGGCCACGGATAAGGTGGCGACCCTGAAGGAGGTGGTGTCCGTGGCCGAACGCAATGCGGCCGCGGAGCGAACCGAGCGGGAGAAGCAGGAGGCGCGGGTGGCGGAGGTGCAGCAAGAGCTCCAGGCTCTCTTGGAGAAGCATGAGAGTATGGAGCGCGACTCAAAGACTCGAGAGTCCGAGCTTGCCTCGGCTCTTGAGAGTGCCAAAGCCGCTAAGGCCGAAGCCCACAAGGCCCTCCGGGAAATCGAGACGTTGAAGAAGATAGCGGCGGGTAAGGCATTTTTCATGCAAAGCAAGCATGTGAATGTGAATTACATATTACTTACCCGAATTCGGAGCTCTCCAGGAGCGTTCGCAGATCTGCCCTGCAGCGTATCCGATGCTGCCGCTTTCTACCGGGCTCAGGAGGGGAGCTCGACGGAGAAGGTCTTCTGGTCTCAGTATGCTGAGACCGGACATCCGGTGCCCCTTAGCGACCAACTGAAGCAGCTGGTCGAGCTCCACAAGGTAGCCGAACATGCCATGAAGGGCCTCATAGTTCGGCTGTGGCCCAAGGAGGCCATGCCTGGGAGCTACTTCGTCCTGGTGCGGCGGCTGGTGGACGCGTGTCCCTGGGTGGAAGTCGTCAAGCACTCCGCCTGCATTGAAGGTGCCCGTCGGGCCCTTGCCCGTGCAAAGTGCACTGGGGCAGGATGGACGCTGAGAAGCTTCTGACGGACGCGCTGCCGGCGGGCAAGGAGTATCGTACACCCGAAATGTATTATAAGAGTGTCCTGGGGGGTGCCCGCCTGATTGCGGGTGAGTGCTCCAAAGATGTAATATTTGAGTAGACTCGCAGTTTTGTTATCCTGTGCACTGAAGACTGTGTTCATATGCGCTAAGCAACGCTTGTTAATTTAAAATATTACCTTCTGTGCGGCCGTTTATCAAATCTGAGAGATGGGAAGTCGTCGGCTTCAGCCCCCATGCCACAAGTGCTGGGGTGTTCGGAATAAACTTGAGCACTCTTGTTCGCACTTTTGGGTCCATCTAGGGAGGCGTTCAACACAACGAACGAGGCAACCGGACTTATAATGCTTGAACACTCTCACTTAGCCACAAAATTCTATAATTTTAAATTTCAGTGAAGCCCCTAGTGTTCGGAAGACCGAGTTTGGGGCACTATCCACGCCTGGGCCGGACAAAGCCGGTTCCTCGCTCGAAGCGGCATAAGTCTTTAGGGACTCGAAAAGACCTCTCGAACAGCGACCAACTCTCGCCTTATCATGACGGTCAGTTTTAGCTTTCTCCACTGAGGCGCTCGCCCAGCTCAACCGGGGCGCAATCGCAATGGTTCTCCCAGTGCTACCTTAGCCGATATAACGGAATGTAAGGTACCAAAACATGGGAGCCGAGCAAACCCAACTATTGACCCAAGACATGATTCGGAGCCGATGCATATAATGCTATAAGTTCGGGGTGCCGCACTTGTGAAAGTGTTCGGACTTATCACACCATAATGTGGGGAACTTAAGCCCATGGTGTGTTTAGCCGTACCAGAGTGTACGGATGCAACATGTCATAAATGAACACATATATATAAGAGAAGAAATGCAATTATAAGCAAAAAGTGATGCATTGTTTATTCAAGGAATACTGCCATGAATGCAGAACGATACAAATAGTGCGGTAAGCAAGGGGTAGGACTATTAAACATGTCCCCCTCCAGGGTAGGCTGCGGAATGGTGTATGAAAACGGATTTAATGCTCGTAATGGAAACCACCTGGATACTCGTCACAGCCTTTCTCCTTCCCTGGCCGTTGCATCGTGAGTTCGGCAGGTCTACTGCCGGACAGGGCCTCTAGTGAACGGAGTCCTGTGGGTAAGAAAAAATAACAAAGAAAAAGAGTGACACACTTGGGAGCCCCTGGTGCGGTTAAGCCGCACTCTGGGCTTGTGGTGGTCGTGCCCCTCCCCCTATGCCCATGGTATCTCTAAAGCGTAGTGATGTACGCGAAGGACCGGTTTTGCAATTTTGTAAGGGCTGGGGTTGGGGCCGCATTGCTCCATGTGCTCGGAACTTGCCAGGTGGTCTTGTTGTAGGTTACTCTGGGCGCGTTTGGCCGTGTCCGGTCGCTTAACGGTCGGACTCGAAAATTGCCTTAAGAGTCTGCTCTATACTTCTGCCGCGAGAGCCGCTGTGTATTCCTCCGTTCGGAGGGAGCGTTCAGTGTTTCTATTGACCGTGATGACTCCTCAAGGGCCTGGCATCTTGAGCTTGAGGTATGTGTAATGCGGCACCACGTTGAACTTTGCGAACGCGGTACGTCCGAGCAGGGCGTGATAGCCGCTGCGGAACGGAACTATGTCGAAGATTAACTCCTCGCTTCAGAAGTTGTCCGGGGATCCGAAGACCACTTCCAGTGTGACTGAGCCTGTACAATTGGCCTCTACACCTGGTATGACGCCTTTGAAGGTCGTCTTTGTTGGTTTAATCCTTGAGGGGTCTATGCCCATCTTGCGGACTGTATCCTGATAAAGCAGGTTCAGGCTGCTGCCGCCGTCCATCAGGACTCTAGTGAGGTGAAATCCATCGATGATTGGGTCTAAAACCAATGCGGCGAATCCGCCATGGCGGATACTGGTGGGGTGGTCCCTTCGATCAAAGGTGATCGGGCAGGAGGACCATGGGTTAAACTTTGGGGCGACTGGCTCCATCGCATATACGTCCCTGAGTGCACGCTTCCGCTCCCCTCTTGGGTATGTGGGTTGCGTTGTCACATCCCTAGTTCTGTCCTGACCTATGCTTGCTTCCATCTGTGCTTCATATTTAAATTTTTGAAACTTGAACTGAGGGAAATTGGAAGCCTCAAAACCCTAAATAAAAGAAGGGCAAAAACCCTAAAAATCTCATTCATTGTTCCAAAATGCTCTTCTTAAATGTTTGATAATTTTTGGCAAGGGTTCGGGTCCCAACCAAAATATTGAACATTTTTAAGAATTTATTTTTGGGACTTTGAATTTAAATCATTAGCTATTTGAATTTGAATTATATTCATATAATTAGAATATAATTTCAAATACCCCTGAAATATTTTATAAGCTTTTGGAAAAGTACATCTAGCAAAATAAAATTATTCAGAGGAGTTTTTGGCATTGTTTGAATTTGTTTAAATTCAAAAAAAAAAACAATGGCAAAAGATATTAAATAAAACAAAACAGAAGAAAAAAATAAAACAGAGCATAACCTACCTGACCTTACCTGGCAGCCCGCTGGCCGGCCCAGCACTGTGCTGGCCCGTGCCAGCCACCTGCTTCCTCCCGCCAGAGCAGGCAGGCAGCTGCCTGTCGGCCGCGCGCGCCGGCGTGCGCCACCTCCTGCCTGGTTGCCTCCCTCCTCGATGCGCCTGGAGACGCCACGACACCCCTGGCCTCTCCCTGGAACCCCCTCGACCTCTCCCATCGCCTCTCCCCTTCCCCGTCCCTCTCGCACACAACCGGCCGAGCGCCACCGTCGCTGACCCTCGTTGCCCTCGCGGCCACCGCCACCCCCTCTCCTCCCCGACGTGCTCCTGAGCTCCGCAGTGCCTCCCTCGACCTCCCCGTCGGCTCACGCGACCGGAGAAGCCCCGAAGCGCCATCCCGACGCTTTTCCCCTCCTCGGCCACCGAGGACCGCCGCTGTCGATTCGCCGCCTCCGACGCCTCCCCGAGCTCCCCGAGACCGCCGACGAACTCCCCGTGAGCTCCTCTTCCCTTCCCCTCACTCCCCGCACCTGATTTCGTCCCCTAGCTCCTTCTTCCACCACGGCCGAAGCTCGCCGCCGCCGTGCCTCGTCGCCGTCGTGGCCAGAGCCACTGGAGCTCCCACCTAAGTGCACCATCGTGCTCAGAACGTCTCCACAAGCCCGTAGCACGCCCCAGCTCGCCTTCCTGTGCCCCCTAGCTCTCGCTCGCGTCTCGCCCGAACTCCGGTCGCCGCCGCGAGCTCGCTTCCGACGAGCTCGGTCCACCCCAGCTGCTCCTGCTTGCCCCGTTAGATGCGCCACTCCTCCAGCTCCCCGTAGAACCAAACCCCGTCGCAACCCACCGTCTGTAGCACCATCCCGAGCAACTCCGGCGAGGTCCCGCCGTCGCCGTGGTCGCCGGCGTCACTTGGTGACGTGGCACGTCATTAGCCACTAATAACCCAGCCAAACCAACCCCAGTGCCACTGCCATGTGGGCCCCGAGCCTAATTAGGTTAGTTTAATTTTTCTGTTTAGATTAGTGCTAATCTGTGGACCCCATGTGTCAGATTTTGACTTAGTCAAGCCAACGTTGACCGGACCCACCTGTCAAACACCCAAACCAGTCCTGTGTCACTGACGTGTGGCCCCCACACGTCAGGTTTGACCTGGACCAGCCCCTGTTGACCTGCTGATGTCAGCATGACGTGGTGCTGACGCCATAATTCATTTCTGGATTTATTATTATTCAGGAAATTACAGAAAATAGCTAAAACTTCTATAATTCATAGAAATTCAACCGTAACTCCAAATTAAATAATTTATATATGAAAAATTATCAGAAAAATTCAAGGAATCCATCCGTACCATTTTCATGCATGTTAGAACAACTTATAGCTGCTGTTTAGCACAAATCAATTAAAGGGCATTTGAATAATCACATATGGAGTTTGAATTTGAATCTTGTATTCAAACCAACTTCATTTAATCTATTGCTAGTTGCATTAGCTCATAACACATTCATTTTGCCATGTCATGACCATGCATCATATTGTGCATTGCATTGATTGTGTTCCCTTCTGTGTTGCCGGTATTTGTCCCCTCTCGATAGACGTGATACCGATGATGTGATCGTTGACACTGATGAAGACTCAATGTTATCTTCAGAAGTGCCAGGCAAGCAAAACCCCCTTGTTCATTCCGATAAAATCCCACTCTCTCGCTCCTGCTCTCTTTTACTGCATTAGGACAACATCGATTCGTCTGTGACTTGGTGTGGTAGCTGAACCCCTTTATCCTTTGCATGACCTGTCATTGCCACAGTAAATAGATGAAACCCACTAGCATGAGTAGGAGTTGTTTGAGCCCTGTGGTGCCTACTCATTCTTGCTTGTTTGTCATGCCTGCTACTGCTTAGAGTTGAGTCAGGTCTGATTCATCGGGGATGAATCAGAGGTGTGTGAACATGTCCTATTGTGTGTGAGCTAAGTGTGTGAACACGTTTTGGTAAAGGTAGCCGTGAGAGGCCATGTAGGAGTACATGGTGGGTTGTCTCATTGCAGCCGTCCTCAGGAACTGAGTTCTGTGTTTGTGATCCATGATTCAGCTACTACCATACATTGGGCCCTGAAATATGACCCCGCTCGACTTCTTATTCACCCTTGTCCTCTGTCCAGGAGTTGCAAGTAGTTTCTGGTGTTTGTAGTATGCTGGAGGCCGTGGACAGCGCTGACCGTAGGGGTGGGCTGTGATGCGGTAGGCACGTGGCCGGGTATACCGGGCGCCCGTTTGGTGTCATGGAACCCTGTTCACATCGTTTGGGGCTGTGAGCGAAACTCCAGCCGGATCTCCTCATGGATGGAACCCGAATAGGCGATAAACCTGGACTAGAGACTTAGGTGTTTAGGTAGGTCGTGGTCTACACCCACGTCGGCTTTCGCTTGAAGTCTGCTGAGCACATGTCGTGTGCAGACGCTAAGTGGTGGAAACATGTATGAAGAAGTACACCCCTGCAGGGTTAACATCATCTATTCGAATAGCCGTGTCCGCGGTAAAGGACTTCTGGGTTGCTTATATCAGTTCATAGACAAGTGAAAGTGGATACTTTAAAATGCGCAAGATAAGCGTGAGTGCTATGGATGGCATTCTCGTAGGGAGACGGGAGCGGATCCATAGTGGTGTATTGATATGGTGAATATGTGGACTCGTGTGCGCCACCTCAAAAGAGTTACATTGCAGTCGTAGTTCAGGATAGCCACCGAGTCAAAGCTGGCTTGCTGCAGTTAAACCCCACCATCCCCTTTGTTGATAATGATGCATATGTAGTTAGTTCTGATGTAAGTCTTGCTGGGTACATTTGTACTCACATTTGCCTATTTTATGTTTTGCAGAGAGACTTCGGTCTCACTAGTAGTTTCGCGTGGACTTCGACATTTAGCTTGTTACCTCAGCTACGATCTTGTGCCTCGGCAGGATCTGATAGATAGCCAGGCTTCTCAGCCTTTTTCATTTCTAGATGTCTGTACTCAGACATGTTAAGCTTCCGCATGTGCTTGCCCTGTATGCTCTGATTGTTGGGTCATGAGACCCATGTTTGTAATGTCTCGCTCCTCGGAGCCTATTGAATAAACTACTTGAGTCGTAGAGTCATTTTGTGATGCCATGTTGTATTGCACATATCGAGCATATTGTGTGTATGTTATTGAAATGCTTGGTTTGTGTGGGATCTGACTATCTAGTTGTTTATCTTTAGTAGCCTCTCTTACCGGGAAATGTCTCCTAGTGTTTCCACCGAGCCATGGTAGCTTGCTACTGCTCCGGAACACTTAGGCTGGCCGGCATGTGTCCTTCTTCGTTCCTATGTCTGTCCCTTCGGGGAAATGTCACGCGATGAATACCGGAGTCCTGTTAGCCCGCTACAGCCCGGTTCACGGAGTCCTGCTAGCCCAGTGCTACAGCCTGGATTCACTCGCTGATGACCGACACGTTCGATGCTGGGTCATGGATGCCTGTCCCTGTAAGTTTGTGCCACTTTGGGTTTACGACTAGCCATGTCAGCCCGGGCTCCTTATCATATGGATGCTAGCGACACTGTCATATACGTGTGCCAAAAGGCGCAAACGGTCCCGGGTAAAGGTAAGGCGACACCCGTGGGAATACCGTGCGTGAGGCCGCAAAGTGATATGAAGTGTTACATGCTAGATCTATGTGGCATTGAGTCGGGGTCCTGACATGCGTATATCATGTTTACCGTCTGCCCTTGTGGGGGGAATCCCTTCTGTCCTCTATTGTTCGGCGGCCGGGTCTCTTCCCCGTCATCGCTATGCAGCCCCTTATCATTGTTTTTGGCAATTAACTTGCCTGCCGGCTTGAATACCCAACAATCCCTGTTGGTGTGATTGGCTGGCTTTTCGGGGGTGCCGTGTATCTGGCACGAGCGGTCGAGTATTCGGTCCAAATTGGACGGACCCGGAGTAGTTCTTTTGAATGGATTTTTCCGCTGACTGGGTTTAGAGCCTCTGAATCCAGTGTTGACTGCCGTATCCTCAGTGTTATCGCCGTTAACGCGGCGTTTGTTTTTGTTACGACGCGGCCTGCCATTGCGGTCCTTGGAATCCGAAATGCCAGAATTTTTGCTGAGGTTGTTACTATGGGCTAGCCAGCTGTCCTCTCCCGCGCAGAAGCGGGTGATGAGTGATGTGAGGGCTGCCATGGATTTCGGCTTTTCCTGTCCTAGGTGCCGGGCCAGCCACTCGTCGCGGATGTTATGTTTAAAGGCTGCGAGAGCCTCTGCACCCGGACAGTCGACGATTTGATTTTTCTTTGTTAAGAACCGTGTCCAGAACTGTCTGGCCGATTCGTCTGGCTGCTGAATTATGTGGCTTAGGTCATCGGCGTCTGGTGGTCGCACATATGTGCCCTGGAAGTTGTCGAGGAATGCGGCTTCCAGGTCCTCCCAACACCCAATTGACTCTGCTGGCAGGCTGTTAAGCCAATGCCAAGCTGGCCCTTTAAGCTTGAGTGGGAGATATTTGATGGCGTGAAGATCGTCACCGCGGGCCATGTGGATATGAAGGAGATAGTCTTCGATCCAAACCGCGGGGTCTGTTGTGCTATCGTAGGATTCAATGTTCACGGGTTTAAACCCTTCGGGGATTTGATGATCCATTACTTCATCTGTGAAACATAGTGGGTGTGCGGCGCCTCTATATTGGGCTATATCACGACGTAGCTCAAGCGAGCTTTGTCTACTATGTTCGGCCCGGCCGGAGTTGCTGTATCCGGTGCGACGGTAGTCGTCGCGCATCATGGGGCGCCCACATGATCCGTAGATCGATCTTGATTGTCTTGCCTTATCCTCCAATATGTCTCGCAAGCCTTGCGCATTCCCTCGTGGCTTTGTACTTTTCGAGCGGTGCTGGGGTATGGTTCTGGTGGAGGGCCTAGAGGCCTCTCCGTCGTGGCCACGAGGTGGTCGGTCAGCCGTATTGTGTGCTGGTGATGCAGCTTTATATGCCTCCTCCTCTAATTGGGGGAGCAACTTGCGTTTGGGGTAGCTTTTGGAGGGGCGTTCGAGTTCATGCTCTTCGGCCGCGAGGACTTCCGTCCATCTGTCGGCTAGCAGATCTTGATCAACTCTAAGTTGTTCTTGCTTTTTCTTTAGGCTATTTGCCATGGCCATAAGCCTGCATTTAAAATGCTCTTGTTCGACGGGATCCTCAGGCACGAGGAATTCGTCATCGTCGAGGCTTGCCTCGTCTCCGGAGGGAGGTATGTAATTATCATCCTCTACCTCTTCGTCTGCCGCTCTCTGATGAGGGCTGGCTTCTCCGTCCTCCTGTGCTGAATCTTGCTGGAGGGGGTTGTTTTCGGCACTCTCTGGGGTGTTATTATCTCCGGTGCCGGAATCTCCATTCTTGCTGTGGCGGGATTTAGAGCGGCGCCGCTGACGCCGACGCTTGGGCTGTTTCTTGGTGGAGTCTTCCTCCGCTTCATCCTCGCCATTCCCATCCTTTGGGATGTCCACCATGTATATGTCGTATGACGAGGTAGTCTTCTAGGGCCCAGTAGGCGCTGGTTCTTGGTCGTCTCCGGCACAGTCGTCCATACCGTGGATGTCTTCGGAGTCGTAGTCTAGCATGTCGGTTAGATCGTCGACAGTGGCTACAAAGTGGGTGGTGGGTGGACTTTGAATTTCTTCATCGTCCGCATCCCAACCGTCCTGACCGTAGTTTGGCCAGGGCTCTCCTGATAGCAAGAGATACTTTAGGGAATTCAGGATGTCGCCAAAAGGTGAGTGTTGAAAGATGTCCACAACGGTGAACTCCATGATCGGCGCCCAATTGGATTCGATTGGAGGGGGCGCGGGAGGTTCGGAGTCCGGAGAGGAGTCCGGCACCTCGGAGTCACTAGCCTTATGAGGGACAAAGTCAGTATTCAGCTCCATCACCGTAGAGGTTGCAGCCCCCGAGGCGGTGTCTAGCCACCCATCCTCGATCTGCGCGGTCGGCTCCGAATTAAGGGTCGGAGCGGACTCATGTGCGGCCTCCAGGGCACTGTCCGGCAGCAGAGCTAAATCATGCCCATCATGACAGTGCGGCGCTCGGCTGAGGCTCGAATCCGTCGAAGATCAAGTCTCCACAGATGTCGGCCGTGAAGTTCAAGCTTCCAAATCTGACCTGATGGCCAGGGGCGTAGCTTTCAATCTGCTCCAGATGGCAAGCGAATTGGCCCGCAGTGCAAAGCCGCCGAATACGAAGATCTGTCCGGGGAGAAAAGCCTCACCCTGGACCGCGTCATTGTTGATGATCGAAGGAGCCATCAAGCCTATCGGTGACGACACAGAAGAAATCTCAATGAAAGCACCAATGTCGGTGTCAAAACCGGCGGATCTCGGGTAGGGGGTCCCGAACTGTGCGTCTAGGCGGATGGTAACAAGAGACAAGGGACACGATGTTTTTACCCAGGTTCGGGCCCTCTCGATGGAGGTAAAACCCTACCCCTGCTTGATTGATATTGATGATATGGGTAGTACAAGAGTGGATCTACCACGAGATCAAGGAGGCTAAACCCTAGAAGCTAGCCTATGGTATGATTGTTGTTCGTCCTATGGACTAAAACCCTCCGGTTTATATAGACACCAGAGAGGGCTAGGGTTACACAGAGTCGGTTACAATGGTAGGATATCTACACATCCGTATTGCCAAGCTTGCCTTCCACGCCAAGGAAAGTCCCATCCGGACACGTGACGAAGTCTTCAATCTCGTATCTTCATAGTCTTGGAGTCCGGCCGATGATGATAGTTCGGCTATCCGGACACCCCCTAGTCCAGGACTCCCTCAAGGGTCATCGGTCTTGACGCAGAGTACACGGAGCGTGCCCCTGGGAAGATCCAGCGCGCTGCCGTCCTTCAGCTGTGCCTCGAAGATGATGTTTTGGTGTACCACATCATACACTCGCCCTCCATACCAGGTGAGCTTCACGATTTCTTGTCTCGGGAGGACGTATACTTCTGTGGGGAAGCCATCGAAGGGGACAAACAGAAGCTGGAGCCGTACAACCTTGATTTGAAAAGCACCGCTGAACTACAAACCAGAATCAAAATTCCTGTAGAAGATTGTGCTAAACAGACACCATCCCTATTCGACGTAGCAAATTTTATGCTCGGTACAAATCTTCAGAAGGGTGACGAGATGGTGGCATTAAGGTCGTCTGGATGGGAGAATTATCCCTTGATGTACGAGCGGATAAAATATGCTGCCCTCGATGCCCGTGTGAGTTTCAAGATAGCTGCAAGGTCCAAAGAGCTTGTTGAGAAGCCGTCTCCCACAGAGAATGAGAACAAGAAGAAGAAGAAGAAGAAGAAGAAGAAGAAAACGCTACACCAGCAGGAGGGCATTATGGACGGATGAACTATTTCCTCTCTCGTAAAAAATATTATTCCCTCTCGGTATATATTGATATATATGGACTATTTCAATGGTGTGCATGTCTTTGGAACAGAGTAGTAGCGTGGGTCCGCTTGACTATAAGGAACTATTTATCCGCATATATAGCTTTCTCTGCTACTCCTTCTAGTGATCGGTATGCAGTACATGTGTCCGTATACATGACAACTTGTCCATGGAAGTTCAACTACGGCGACCATCACGTTTCATCTCGGGATTCCCACGACGCCTCTCCAACCCACGGCACTACGCCCCCCGACGTGCGCCTCACCCCTCTCGGCCGCACCACCCCTCTGCCTTTGTGTGCATGACATGTGGGCCACCTAAAATGCGATGAGCATCAAGTTTCTACCACAGCCACCCGCGATTCCCACGATGCCGCTCGAACCCATGAAACCACACGTCCCCTGACCTGCGGCTCACCCCTCTTGGCCCAAATGCCCCTCTGCCTTCGGGAGCATTACATGTGGACCAGTCATCTATTGGGTCACTTGTTATTGACTCAAAGGTAGGTGTTGGCCCGTGCGTTGCAATGGATCCAAACTAGTAGAATAATACTTGTTCACGTGCTTGAAATATAAACACTCTAGTTTTGATATACAGGTGTCAGCAGACATGACAGCTTGTCCATGGAAGTTGAACCACAGCGACCATCACGTTTCTTGTTTCTACCACTACCACACCCACACGTGATTCCCACGACGCCGCTCCAACCGACGGCACGACGTCCCCCGACGTGGACATGGATCCTCTGACGTGGCTATCACTGCCTTGCCCTGCCTTTCCTTCGGTGACAAGTGGACCCATGCTTATGGGTCCCACATGTCAGTGAGAGAATGGTAGGATTGTTCGTGCCCCTCATCCCTCTCGGTCCCACCGCTCCTCTGCCTTTGTGTGCATGACATGCGGGCCAGCTGAACTGCGGCGACCATCAACTTTCTACCACAGACACACCCGATTGGACGTGGTTTGCCTGCTCCGCTGCTGTGCTCCGATCCGTACTCCCGCACCATCAAATGTTCATCCAGCGGCTGTGACACATTTCATTCCGGGCATCAATCCTCAGCTGGAGTACTTATGTACTACAAGTAGTCCCCGCCAGTGTGGCCATCTATGCCTCGTAACGCCCCGACGCCCAGCTGTGGCGCCCTCGCAACGGCCACTCCACCACCGGCCGGTTCATCTCGAACGAGTAAGTCGTGAACCACGCCACCACCATGAGAATGACATGTGGGCCATCCGCATTTAAGGTCCGCATGTCATTGACACATAGGCCGGGCACTAAGCCACTGAAGTTTGGTCCCGTGGGCTCCGAGAGGGAAATGTAACTCCTGCAGCAGGCCTTGTGGTGCTCCCGCAGTACGAGCTCGTGCCAAAACTGGAATTTGTTTCTTACTAGTACTACTACCAACTGGAGTAGTACTAGTAAGGTACACGTGCATTGCACACATGAGATTCTGGTGGTTTGTGCATTATGCTTCTACATGTGGAGTTTTTTGGATTCTAACATGTGGCAAAATCTGGTGGAATGTAAGGTTAGGCAAGTTTGGTTAACTTAGGTGAGTGTTTGGTTCAAGCCACACCTTAGGCAAGCCACACTAAGGCCCCACATGACATACACACAAAAAATGTGGCAAGATTCCCTTAGGCTTGCCAACTTGTGGCTCTCATTTTGAAGAACTAATAACTTTGCCTAAGCTTAGTTGTGGCACAGTTAGTCATGAATTAAGTTCAACCATGGAGTATTCTAGATTATACATGTGGCATAATCTGGTGGATGATATCCAACGCCCAGTAGTGCTCGGATTTGCCATGTTTGTACCGTCGGATTGGTTTCATCCAACGACCAACTTTCAAAGTTTTTCACACACTATATAGGGGGTATAGATATAGATGTGCCGGTCCATTGCAATGGATCCAAAGTATATCTATTTAGTGGGGTGCACTCTAAACACATTATCTATTTATTTTTCTCTAACCTTCCGTAGCCATGCAACCAAGCCACATAAGCTTCATGGATGCCCCCCACATCATATTATTCATACTAAGTTGATTGAAAAAAGATAAATCACCCAAAACAAGATTTTCCTGTTTTTTGTTCCTATGATGTTGTGCCGTGCACGTACCTATTAGTTGTATAGTGGTAGCACTAGTAATATAGTATTAGGAGTACAAACTTGGTACTAGTAGGAGTAGTACTAGTACGGAATGCTCCTACTCTATCAACGAGCCCCGTCTGACACCAAATTTCTTGGCTTTCGTGCAACAACTAGATCTTCCCCTCGTTTCTGTTTTCCAACCCGGCGGCGGGCGGGATGTCGGTTTGCTCAACAGCGGTCCCACATGAAAGTGAAAATGCTAGGCAACACGCCTTCCCTAAGCTATGTGTCGTGCCAGACGGGCCGTGCTGTACTCCCGATTCCCGGGCGTGTGCGGGTGCGACTCGAACGCGGCAGGCCTTTTTCTTTTACTAGCAATGTGCCCGTGCGTTGCAATGGATCCAAAGTAGTAGAATAGTAGTATTTGTTCACAAACTTGAAAGAAATCACTATTGTTTTGATATACTCCTAATATATTACTCCCTCCGTACCTAAATATTTGTGTTTTTTGAGATTTCAAATGGACTATGACATACGGATTATATAGACATATTCTAGTGTTTCTAGCAAGATGCCCGCGCGTTGCACGAAGTTGATGGAAAAGGTAAGCACAACTTATAAATTGATGGATGGAGTACTAGTTAGAGTGATGCATATAATTAAGCAAAGGGATCGCACATGTCGGTATTGACTGGAACGAGAATGCAACAACACAATAATAATTAAGGCCACGATGATGCGATCGCAGTGGTGGTTATAGAAGGCAAGATGAAAGATGGATCCACGAACGTACGACCTCCTCCTCCTCAACTTAGTGCGCCAGGCCACCGACCGGCGGCTAAGGAGCGGCGGCTTTTGTGGCGAGGTCGAGGTGCTTCTCAACAATAGCATCCAAGGCTTCCAGCCGGTTGAGGAAGGCCAACGTCGTAGCGTCCTCACTAGACTTGTAGATACCTATGTACACAATTTGCTCGTACACGTGGATGTGTAGGTCGACGAATTCTAGCAGGGTGTGGCGCCTCGCGGCGAGCGCGACCTCCAGGTAGACATTCTTCCTGGCATCGACGGGCAGTCACAGGGCCACCAGTGCTTGAAACAGGTTTCGGCCATGGAGGCCGATTAGGGTGGCAAGCAATGAGGAGGCCGGACACACGGGCTGGAGGAGTACGGTGATGTCGTCCGTGAGCTTCTTGAGGATGCTAAACATGTTGCTGGTGCCAACGATCATCTGGTCCAACTGAGAGTCGTAGTTGGCGTCGACGTTGGCCCTCCACCAGCCGGTCTCCAACACCGTCTGGAGACGATCCTTGGCGCCATGCCGCAGGCCGGCGTCGTGGACCATCTGGCGCAGCCTCTGGCCGCTCACATGCATCGCCGCCATGGGTCTGGAGCGAGCTCTTTTGCGCTTAGTGTAGGTGCTTAGGCAAATGCTTAGGTGCGTACGATGTGTTAGATGCATTGGAATGGAGGGGCGCCTTTATATGAGGGCAATGAGGGCAAACTTCATTGCATTCACATCGTGCAGCCTCTTTTCCCGGATCTCCTCCCATTACTTCCCTCATGCATTAATTGAAGGAGGATGCATTGGTCGTTCAACATATCGGGAACCGCTACTCCCTCCCTCGTCTGCATTAAAGCCATATCGGGAACTGCACCGCCCGCTGTCAAATCGAATACTCCCTTCGTCTAGGTGAGTATTAAGTCATCTTATGAAAACCAAATACTCACCTAGAGTAGTAAACACATAGGCGTGGTGCATTAACTCTCACATTGTTTCTTATTTTTTGACATAAATAGAGGAATGACTTGTATGCTTTTAATGACTTGAGACTATCAAACATGACATGCACTGGTCAGTTCATTGCACAAGAACAAATACAACCCACGTCAGCACACACGCATCTTATAGCAACACATCCAATGGCTATAAAAGATGAATGAGACCAAATTATATCTCATCTAGATGAGTTCTAGCAAAACTGTATTAATAATACTTAGGCTGGTCATAGTGGGGAGTAACTTAGACTAGTAACATGTATATGTTACTAGTCTATGTTACTACCTCTATAGTGCATAGTATCATACTCCCTCCGTTCCTAAATATTTGTATTTTAGAGAGTTCAAATGGACTACCACATACGAATGTATATAGACATATTTTAGTATAGATTCACTCATTTTGCTCCGTATGTAGTCACTTGTTGAAATCTCTAGAAAGACAAATATTTAGGAACGGAGGGAGTAGATTAGTATCGTAGGTGGTCTCATTTATTGCCATGCATGACACATAGTAGCATCGTATATATTATGTTACGGTATCTACCTATGTTACTATAACCATCTTTCTCTTCTTTAACTGCCTGCCACATAAGCATGTTTGCGAGTCCCAAGTGCATGTTACTACTTATGTTACCCCCACTATGGCCAGCCTTAGTACTCCTGCGCCATGTATCATATATTAGTATCATGTAGTACTTTATTTATTGCCATGTATGACACATAGTTCACGAGCGCTCTCTATATGTACCACCTTTTTTTAATTTCAAGTTTTGCTCCATGGCGCAATCCATCGATACTACTACTGTACAAAAGTGGAGTATATACATTTTTAGAAGGCTAGAGGGTGGGGCAGTCTAGCTTGGTCGGTTTCACGAGAGGCGAGGGCCTTTGTGATTTGACAGCTCATTAATGTTGTCAAATCAAATAGTACTGCGCCACCCGCTGCACGCCTGGCGCCTCCATTAAACCCCTCCGTTAAACCCGCATGCAAACCGAGAATCCTACTCCGGCCACACGTCCGTTCATGAGCGGGCCGGAATTAAACGCAACACCGGCCGAGCTCCTCCCGTCCGCCCTTAGTTTAAACGAGGCCAGACGCCGACCAAGCTCCAACCGCCCGCCCTCTATTTACACGAGGCCAGACAGACAATGGGCAAGAATCACACCCCTCCGCCGCTCCCCCATCTCCTCCTTCACCATTTTCTCCACCCTTCCGATGGCTTCCGATGAGCTGTTCTCCGGCATATTATCCGACTAGGTGGCCCGCCGAGCCCTCTGGATACGGGCGAGGCCGCTCGGTGCTTCACCAACCTCGCTTGGCCCAACGGAGCTAGTTGCCGCCCCAAGCAGGCGCGTGGTTCAGCAACTCGCCGCTCCAGTTCAGCTCGATGAGGAGTGGCGAGTTGCTCCACGCCGGCACGGCGGCGAGCACGCCGGTACGAGCGCCGTACATGCTGCGTCGTACCGCGCCACCAGTGTCTGCGGTGGCCGCGTCTCCCGTGTCTGTGGGCGCGCCTCCCATGCCTACGGCAGCGCCATGCACGCAGAGACAGAAGCCGGGTGTGTGGAGAGCGACCAGTCGGTGGCCAGCTTCTCCGTGTCCGCCGCCATCATCAAGGAGAAGTAGAACATGGGAGGCCGCCGCCACTTGGGACCCATGAAGGCCACCGCCGAGGCGACGACCGCGGATTCAGGTGGTTTCTTTGCTGCTTTGTCTCTTCCGAGGACCTTCGTCAACCCCGCAAGTGTCTGACGGACATGAGGAAGACAAAGGGATCCGCGGGCGGCCATTTAGAACTAAAATAAGTCTAGATATATCCACTTCTAGGACAAGTATTTCCGGACGGAGGGAGTATTAATTATACAAGAGAGCCGGATTGGCACCTCTTAGTTCATGTAAATGTAATGAAATCCATCATGTTTATATGAAGATCCGACTTTTTTATATGAAATCCTTCATGCTTATATGAAATCAGTCCGTGTTTGCACGAATTTCATTTGGTTGGTTAGAGTTGTAAAAATGTATGCCGCTGGTGTGATGTCGTCCTCCGCGGAAGGAAGCGGGAGAAAATTTGCCGGCTGCCGTTGGAGATGCTCTTTATGCTGGAAATAATAGAATGACATCCAATCCATTTGAGTTAATTGCCTGTATGATTGTCCCTCTATAAAAAGTTAATTGCATGTACAGTGTACACGTGACTTGCAGGGTGGCTACAGCTTCGTACAGAAAGTTAAAAAGAAACAAGTCCATCCTTAATATTCTAAGTACTCTGTGGGTTCCACTGTCAGTACAGTAGCGAAAGAAGTACATATTAAATAAGTAGAGTAATATATAATATAAAAATCTAAAGTTAAAAGACAGAATTCGAACTCATGTCATCGCGTTGCGAGCATCCGGCGCTAACCAGCCCAACACATTTTTGTTGTAGACCATGCTGGAGATATATCTCCATGTCTACTCTTATATATACTCCATTCGTTCCTAAATATTTGTCTTTTTCAGATTTCAAATGGACTACCACATACGGATGTGTATGTAGACATATTTTAGAGTGTAGATTCACTCATTTTGCTACGTATGTCTTTTCAGGAAGGGGTCAGATTTGTCCTTGATTTATTTATGAGGTATCCAGATGGCACTGCACCGCCAAGAAAAGAGGGTAACATCAAAATTATGGACTACTTTTTTGAGTATGTTGGTAAGGTCCGGTCATAGTCACTTGTTGAAATCTCTAAAAAGACAAATACTCCCTCCGTCCAGAAATACTTGTCATCAAAATGGATAAAAGGAAATGTATCTAGACGTATTTTAGTTTTAGATACATCTATTTTTATCCATTTTGATGACAAGTATTTTCGGACGGAGGGAGTAGAAAACAGAGTTGGTGATGATGGTGTGCGTGCCATCCTGCAATATAGGCCGTCGGATTTATATCTAACGGATAGGAAAGAAACTATGGCAATTTTGCAAAAATATACCCACACGTCTCTCCACGTTCGCAAATAAGGCCTTCCCTCGTTCAGCCTTTTCTCTCACAAGATAAACTACTCATACAAATGCATCTTGATGTTCCGTGCAATGCACGGGCAGCTAGCTAATTTCTTTTAAAACAGTTGCTGTGATAATTGGGTTGACGTGATATATTTTATGTCTGCCCCGAATGATTTCAGATTCACTAGTGGTAGCAAAGAAAAGGTTGCCTTGTTAATTAACAGAAAACAGGGTGAAAACTATCACATGAGGCCGGTAAAAACAAGGCACACTGGATTCAGCGTCATCATCACTACAGTTGTGCGCGCGCGAGAAGTCTACATATCAAGGGGGATACCGAGCGAGGCACCGAGACACAATGTTTGAGAGAGAAACCAATTGACAGATTATGATCAGATCAAGTTGTCACCCTTCTGCTGTCATTGTTGGGGGGGGGGAGAGAAAGACGTATCGAGAGTGTGCGCGGTAGTCACAGAGGCACAACTAGCGAGTGTGTGTGTGTGTGTGTGTGTGTGTGTGTGTGTGTTTGAAAGAGGAGTATATAGATTATTATCAAGATCGATGTGCCACCCTACTCCTTCGATGCCGGGTAGTGTGTGTGTGTATGTGTGTGTGTGTATGTTTGAGAGAGAATCCAGTCGATAGATTAGTATCAAGATCGAGGTCTCACCCTACTTCGGTGCGGGGTAGTGTGTGTGTGTGTATGTTTGAGAGAGAAGTCAGTCGATAGATTAGTATCAAGATTGAGGTGTCACCCTACTCCTTCGGTGTTGGGAAGTGTGGGTGTGTGTGGGGGGGGGGGGCAGTGACACTCACATATCTCTACTCTTATAAAAAACAGAGTTGGTGATGATGGTGTTCCTGCCATCCTGCAATATAGGCCATCCGATTTATATCCGACGGACAGGAAGGAAAATATGGCAATTTTGCAAAAAGATACCCACACCCCTCTCCGCATTTGCAAATAAGGCATTCCCTTGTTCATCCTTTTCTCCCACAAGATAAACTTCTCATACAAATGCATCTTGATGTTTCGTGCAACACATGGGCATCTTGCTAGTAGGGAGAAGGAGTTTGTGTGACACATATCTAGCTATATTAAGGGATAGGTAGATAGCATATGTGTGAGAGACATTATTATACTTTGAGACATTAGTGGCTGTGGGTGGGCGGAATTAAAGGGGTGGGCATGTTAGACATAGAGAGCGTGTGTGTTTCTGTGTGAGAGACTTGTAGGACGGGGTAGAAAGACGAATTTAACCCTGACGGAGGGAGAGAAATACACGAAGTGCGCGTGTGTGATTCCCATGCCCACAGGGAAATGAGATATGTATACGTGTCAGAGAGATTGCACAATTCATTCACGTATCACTATCTAGCGATCGTGGACGTGCATCGCTTGAACATAAGTCAATATCTACTTCGTATCGTGGCCAAAGGTACAATATCGATTCAACGCTATAAAGATTGGACACTCACATATCACATTTTTTTCTATTTAAATAAACCTTTTCAGTTGTGCATGCCAAAGTTACAGTGATGTTTCTTCAAACAACCAATGTAGCTATCATGTACATGCACCATTGTTACTCTTGCATTCAAATTCATTAGTCTTGGATGATTTAAGTTTCTATTTTGAAGTAATATATGTAATATTCATATATGAATTCAACGGGTACGCAATTTATGAAATGGAGGCTATGTAATCATATGAGGTAACACTTTTAAGTAGCTAACACATATAAAGATTGGACACTCACATATCCATTTCTTTTTGTGCGCCTCTACACTAACACATCAATGCATTATGTTTAAAGTAAATAACCAATGGCACTAAATTATCTATTTACATGAGAAATACATAGGCTGAGCATTTGATCCATTTTTTGTGAACGCGCCACTACACCCGTACGATTGGCCGCACCCGTGTCAACGTCCAATTTATCGGCGCATCATCCCGAGTTATTGTCTTTTTTTCTGGGGTGGACTGCACACCAGCTATTAACTGCTGACACGTGCCCCGTGTACACAGTATAGCATGACCTTCCCGCTAGCACGGTCCAAAATTAGTTGAAACTGGATACGAACGATCCCGCGGGCGGCAAAATCTCCCGCCTCCTTCTAAAATTTCCGCCACCTTAGTCTTTAGCATGCGAAATCCCCCTTTTGTCCTTGGTGCACGGAGACCAACAGTTACAATACCGCCCTCATCTACATGATAGGTCGTGGCTGCTTTGGTAACTTCCGGTTCCCCACACTACACGGCAACCCCATTTCCTCTCCCCCTCCCGCAAAAACGACTAACACCACAGCACCAGAGCTTCTTACATCATGCCGTCCGTACTTCATCGCCCTTTCTCCCCTCCCCTCTCGAAACCCTAGACCGCTTATCCACCAGCGTACCATAGCCCATTCACTGCCAGCGGCGTCCACCTCGCCGGATCTCCTTCTTCGGCTGCATCTACCCCTCCCACCTCCCCTAGAAACAAGTAGACTGCTCATCCACCACTGTACCACAGCCCATTCAGTGTTGGCGTTGTCCACGGCGCCGGATCTGCTTCGCTGGTACTCTCGTCAACCGCCGCGCATCTGCAGCGGCTCATTCGTACTCCCCATCGGAGACGCTTCGTCCACACACCCCGGAGCCGCCCCACCGACGCCCCCGTCGACGGCCTCTGATCCTCTTCACTGACACCTTCCTCAACCCTACCGGAGCCGCTTCGCCGACACCTTCCTCAACCCTACCGTAGCCGCTTCGCCGAAACCATCATCAACCCTACCGGAGTAGCTTCGCCTATACCATTCTCAACCCTATCGGGGACGCTTTGCCAACTCACAAGTCCACGGCCTCAGATCCGCTTCCTCGCACCCTCATCCAACCTACCGGAGCAGCTTCTGACGCCCCGTCCACGGCCGTAGATCCGCATTGTCAACACCACCCTTAACCCAACCACCGGAGCAGCTTCTGATGCCCCGTCCACGGCCGCAGATCCGCATCGTCGACACCATCCTTAACCCAACCACCGGAGCAGCTTCTAACGCCCCGTCCACGGCTGCAGATCCGCGTCGTCGACACCATCCTGAACCCAACCACTGGAGCAGCTTCACCTACGCCTACGTCCACGGCCATAGATCCGCTTCGCCCACACCGTAGTCCACCCTACTGGAGCCGCTCCACAAACACCCTACTCGATAGTTCTAGATCTCCTTACCGGACCCTGACAGCTAGCGCAACATCATCACCCTCGATGTTTCTAACCTGATTCCCACCGTCTGGAGAGATACCAAGCACCCGCCACGGTCTAGGTACTTGTCACCTTTAAACACGTCCAGCATCACCTGCCCGATGTACTTCAAATATACTAATCGGTCGCTGTTACCTGTTATGCAGCTGGCAAAAACTACAAGGACGATGTTTCTTATGGATCTAACAGCTTGGCCAACCAAGATCCTGGACTGAGGCATTGCTATGATCTTGTAAGCGCGTCTTTCTCTCTTGTATATATTGTTCTGTGCCTGCCAGCATGCTTTGCTAGGATTTTCGACCAGTAGTCCCTTTGTGTAGAGAATGATTTCTACCACTAGCTGCTAAATTAGATATGTATATGTCATACATGATACTACCTCGTACCTCCGTTCCTAAATATAAGTCTTTCTAGAGATTCCACTATAGGCTACATATGGAGCAAAATGAGTGAATCTACACTCGAAAATGCATCTATATACATCTGTATGTGGTCCATACTGGAATCTCTACAAAGACATATATTTAGGAACAGAGGCAGTACATTACACAAAATCATAGGTGGCATGTAGGAATTCCAGTGCACTACATTAGGCTCCCTTAGAGTGCCTGCTAGTCCAGCATACAGAGTCATGGCTAGTTTATGGTACGCACACAATCGTTAATTGGTGGTTTAAATATGCGCAAGGGATATGCAATGTAGTATCATGTAGAGATATCTGAAATTAGCCGTGTCAACTTGCAGATAGGGTTACACAATGAAAAAGTACAAGATGTATGTGGCAATTTCATGGAACATCGCAAAAAAGGAGAGGCTGCGGTGAGCCTATACAATGTGCTATGGTACGTCACTCCTCCATTGCAATCATCGTGACATGTTATTTGTATGCCAGTTCTATTAGCCAAGTTTCTTAGGGACAATTATTACGAGTTATCCTAAGAAAATAAGCACCTGTGAATATAAGATCCATGTAATAAGCCAACCAGTTCTTTTCATTGCGTTTTCTGCTTATCTTTGGTATGATCAGTGGAAAGTCTAGATTGCATTATATATTTTTCATTTTGCTGCCCATATGGAAATTAATTTGACTTGCAACCATCACAAATTGAACCCAGTGCAGTAATTAATATGATAGGAAAACAGACCATCACTATTTGCTCAAAATGCAAATACAAAGATACCATCTACTTGGCACAATCTACTTTGGTCAATGTTTCCATAGAGATCCCATTGCCTAATTTAAACGAAGAACACATGACCCACATCTAAATGAAAAACAATTATTTATTGAAATTCGATGGTCCTAGTGGCTGGTTATTATCATATAGCAGCACCACCTGAAAGCATCATATAGTAGCAGCAGCAGCTCATAGCAACTCATCATACAACAACAGTAGTCTGCAATTCATCATATACTAGCAACAGCTCATAGCAATTCATCATATAGCAGCAGCAGGAGCAGCTCATAGCAATTCATCATATATCAGCAGCAGGAGAAGCTCATAGCAATTCATCATATAGCAGCAGCAGGAGTAGCTTGTAGCCACTCATCATATAGCTGCAGCAGCTCATAGTAATTCATCATATAGCAGCAGCAGCAGCTCATAGCAACTCATCATACAGCAGCAGCAGCTCATAGCAATTCATCATATAGCAGCAGCAGGAGCAGCTCATAGCAATGCATCATATAGCAGCAGCAGAAGCAGCTCATAGCAATTCATCGTATAGTGGATCAGAATGAAATTTTGGCAAAAAATCAGAGGAGATCCTCACCTTGTTGGATGAGGTCATCCTTCAACATCACCTCAAGGCCATGGCCTGGGAGGAGGGGAGGGGGAATAAGGCGCCTTCTGCCGCAGTGTGGCATCAGCCGTAGTTGTGCAGCGCCCGCCGGAGTAGTGCATTGGACGAACCACAGTGGAGCAGCTGCTGGAGACCATGAGAATGAGGGGTGGCGCCAGAGGGAGGAGCAGCCAGGGAGATTTGCCCCTACCCGCCGGCCATGTAGCCTAGCTAGACATAGCATTGTCGAGGACCAGGCCAGATGGGACCAGTGGCGACGGCTCGCTGGAGGAACCCTAGTGCTGCAGGCAGGGGATCGAGGTAGAGGGAAAGGGGAGAGGAGATGCAAGCGGGCAGGGCAATGAATGCTTGCGTGTTTGTTTTTACTTGAGGGTCAGGTGTGACACGGGCGTCAGCAGTTGCATTTTGAGTGTAATATAGGCAGACAACAGAGTCATTTCACTATTCCCCTTCCCTTCAATTTTTAGTGAGGTTCTACCCGAAACACCCCCCTCCAAAGCGAAATTAGTTAAGATCAAGCCCATAACTCAAAAATGACTTCTTTACATCTTTTATGGCTTATTTTGACAACATGCCCTGAAAAGGCGGAATCGAACTGGCCCTTAACCTGCAATTCAATTGTGCGTGCAATGATGAATCACTCGTGCCTGCTATCTGTACATTTAGGCATGATCATACATGGCATAACCTAATACATGTGCATTCCATTGTAGAATCTGGAATATGCAATGTTTATGTTAGTTCATATGTTGCACATGATGTTTAAATGCCCCTTAAATCTGGTCAGTCAAGTGATGGTCTTTAAGCCTCCTTCTTTGCTTCTTTTCTTGATATGTAAGATTTGCTCACACATCTGTTCAATTGCTTGTTTGCATCAGCCAGCCATACTAGGACTGTTTGCTTTGATTACTTGCTGTTCTTGACCTAACACTCTAACAGAGCTTGTCAACAATTTAAACACTAAGGGCTGTTGTAGTGGGGCCTTGTCTAACTCATAGGTGACATAAAGGTTTGGTTTTACACTACAGTAGGCTCTCCAAGAGTACATGGAGATCTAGTTCGAAGGTATGCCTAGTTTTTACATAGTGCAGACATAGTAAATGCTCATTTCATTGTGTGCAAGTGCAAGAGATGCGGCATGTTTCATTATGTGGTGTTGTTTTGTTATAATCTCATCCTTTTGTGTTCACAGACTGGAAAGTATGCATATTTATCTTCCATGGAGACGAGTAACTAGTTTGTGTCACCTTGCAGAGGGGGTGCAATGAAGATAAGATTGAGGATTTCCAAGTACAAGATGTTAGGAAGGAGCCTTGCAAGAGAAGTAGGAGCTCCGCTGAGCCTCTTCAACCTGCTAAGATAAGTCACTGTATGCAGCTCAACAGTTCAATTCCTTGTTTGTTTCAAGCATAGTTAATTTTCTCTTTTCAATTGCTTTATTTGTCCTCACTTAATGAGATTCCCAAATAATCATGCCTGATGTTCGGTACTTGTATCACTATTAGTTGACATAATTAAAGGCCTTACCATTTAATTACTCTGCCGAAGTGTGCCTGAAGCTTTGAAGTCTATTAACCAACTATTATTGCATGAGGCTCACAATCTAGTTTATACTACGCTAATGATTGCATAGTTTTGCCTGCTGTAGTATGTTTGTATGAAACCCTCTGTTATTCATTATGCTCCCTAAGACTTTAATTGAGGTACAGAATGGCCAACTGCTTGCTTACATATACGCAACGTGTTGTCTAAATTTGTAACTTGTCTGTGTTTTCGATTGGGCCCCAACATCATGCTCCTCTGGTGAGCTAAGAGGGATTTCTGTATGCAGGCTGCACAGACTATCTTTTTTATAATTTTTAAAATATCACCTGCTTATGCTTCATGACGTGTAACATTTTTTGTGTGAAAGTGACGTGTAACATTATTGTTTGTCCTGTTTTGCCATGTAGTAAAAAATAGTGTCTTGTTCGCTTCAATGTTGTAACTATATTTTTGCCCTAGTCATGTGTACTTACAGAAACATTTCAGGATGAAGTGACATCAACACAAAAATCTGCGAGCAGTGCGGCATGGCCGTTACCGAATGATTATGGATTGGAATTGGAATGTGCTGATGTTCTCGAGCATCAACTAGAGGTGGCAAGACAACATGTACATGATTGTCAACGTATAATCAACAAGTTGAGACTGGACATGCAGGTATTAGATGCAGGAGTCAAAAAATGAAACAAGACACCGAGGTAACCATGAAGGAATTGGAGATTTTGCAGACTGAAATTTGTGCCATCTGAATCCGGCCAATCCTATTTTCTGAAGAGATTATAGGTCAAATGGAGTTAAGTTGATGCGCGTCCATGATGTATGAGCTGTATTTGCCCAGTGTATGTAATTTCCTTTTTGTGTATGCTTTATTATCACCTGTGCCGAACCATAATGCCCAGTGGGTATAATCGGCTGTAATTTCTTTATTGTATAGTGTAGGATTATTCTACCTTTCTATGCCTTGATCTCTTTGTTGTATAGTGTATCCTTTTTAGAGGTGATAGTATTGAGTAGGATAATTCTTTGAATATGCTATATCGTTCAAACGGAGGCCAACTGGCCCGATCATGGGCCTTCACGGGCCGTCGGATCAATGGGCCTGCTACGTCTCGTAGGATCCATGGGCCTTCTACGTCTCGTAGGATCCATGGGCCTTCTACGTCTCGTAGGATCCATGGGCCTTCTACGTCTTGTAAGATCCATGGGGCTTCTACGTCTCGTAGGATCCATGGGCCTTCTAATCACGTAGGATTCATGGGCCGCCGACTCATTTATGGGTCTTGTATGGGCCTTTAATGGGCCGTAGACAGGCCTATAATGGAAATCGTACATTTTATGGGCTGACCATAACAGGCATTAATAGGCCGTATTTGGTGATGCTATGAAAATGACCCAACAGACTAGCGGACCACAAACGGGCCGGCTGTAACAATAGGCTGAATTTGGCCCACAAGAAGAAAATGATAGTAACGGGCCGTAAGTAACCGAATGCTGCATATGAGCCCAAGACTAAATGGGCCCTCAGAAGGCCGAAAGTTAACTTGGGCTGGAAACGGCCCAACAGAATAATGGCTCGTTAATGGGTATAAAGTGTTACACTATTCATTACGGGCCAGTTTCACCTCAGGCCGTTAATGGGTGTAAAGTAATACACTGTTCATTACGGGCCAGTTTTAGCATGGGCCGCTAATGGGCCAAGAGTTACAAAGGGCCTCATATGGGCCGAAAGACGTCATGGGCCATACATGGGCCAGAAGTGAAAATAGGCTGGAACCATATTGGATGGCCCAGATGACGCTACTGGGCCTAATTCGCATAGGGCATAACGGGCCTTGGGTTAGCGGGCTGTAAATGGGCTATATGCTAACAGACCGTTAACATGCTTTCCACGGGCCGGCCCGCCAGCTGTTGACCAAGTCAAACGGGTCGGCCTTTTCATAGGAATGGGCCACTGTTGGGCCGTGCCACATGTCGACGTATCATAGGCGCCTTCTGTCCAGTGAGTGGATGACATCTGTCCTAATGATGAGCCGACACGTGTTTCCTCACGCCAATGATGATTTTACACGTGCAAAATCCCCATTGGTCGGGGCTGTTAACGGGTTATCGGATCCAAAACCCAACCCGATAGCTTAACAACGTTCTGTTACGGTGGATGCCACGTGTCGGTCACCCTTGACGAAAGCACTTCTGTGACGCGCGATTTATCGTCATGGAAGTGGACACTTCTGTGATGATAATTTTGGTAATGTCATGGAACACTTCTACGACAGCACAGGTATGACTATCTTGATTCTGTCATAAATTTGTCATGGATGTACATGCATGACAAAAAACGCGACCTACTGTGACAAACACGTATCATCACGGAAGTGTATTTTTTTGTAGTGTATAGTTCCTTATGTTAAACATGAAATTGTTGCTATTGCACCCACGCATGATAGTCCTATTATCTTTTTGAATTCTCCAAACTACACTATATCGGAGAAGTTTGTGCTTATTAAGGATTATATTGATGGGTTGCCTTTTACTATTGCACATGATGATTTTGATGAATATAATATGCAAGTGCTTGCTGCTCCTACTTGCAATTATTATGAGAGAGGAACTATGTCTCCACCTCTCTATGTTTCCAATACGATAGAATTGCAAGAAACTGCTTATACTATGCATTGGCCTTTACTATGTGTGCATGAATTGTTCTTTTATGACATGCCGATGCATAGGAAGAGAGTTAGACTTCGTTGTTGCTTGATATATGTTACTTTGTGCTCACTACTAAATTACAAATCATTGTTAATTAAAATTGGCTTTGATATACCTTGGGATCCGGGTGGATTCATTACTTGAGCACTAAATGCCTAGCTTAATGTCTTTAAAGAAAGCGCTGCCAGGGAGACAACCCAGAAGTTTTAGAGAGTCATTTATTTCTGTTGAGTGCTTTCTTATAGTTTAATAACAAAAAAATAAAGAGGGGAACCTAAAAACTTTTCAAAAAGGAAAGTGAAAGTGAGAAAGACAAGCATTGTTGAAGTGGGAGCTAAGAGGGATTTCTGTATGCAGGTTGCACAAACTATCTTTTTTATAATTTTTAAATAATCACCTGCTTATGCTTCATGACGTGTAACATTTTTTGTGTGAAAGTGACGTGTAACATTATTGTTGAGTCCTGTTTTGCCATGTAGTACAAAACAGTGTCTTGTTCGCTTCACTGTTGTAACTATATTTTTGCCCTAGTCATGTGTACTTATAGAAACATTTCAGGATGAAGTGACATCAACACAAAAATCTGCGAGCAGTGCGGCATGGCCGTTACCGAATGATTATGGATTGGAATTGGAATGTGCTGATGTTCTTGAGCATCAACTAGAGGTGGCAAAACAACGTGTACATGATTGTCAATGTATAATCAACAAGTTGAGACTGGACATGCAGGTATTAGATGCAGGAGTCAAAAAATGAAACAAGACACCGAGGTAACCATGAAGGAATTGGAGATTTTGCAGACTGAAATTTGTGCTATCTGAATCCGGCCAATCCTATTTTCTGAAGAGATTATTGTTCAAATGGAGTTAAGTTGATGCGCGTCCATGATGTATGAGCTGTATTTGCCCAGTGTATGTAATTTCCTGTTTGTGAATGCTTTATTATCACCTGTGCCGAACCATAATGCCCAGTGGGTATAATCGGCTGTAATTTCTTTATTGTATAGTGTAGGATTATTCTACCTTTCTATGCTCACGGAAACTTTTTGAATCTTGATTACAGAAACTTTTCAACAAAAATAATTATCCTCTTGTATAATTCCATTGTATTATAAAAATAATGTGCCAATGTTTGCCTTTAGGATGTTTACAATGCTTGTTGGTTTGTACGGTGCAGGACAGAAACTTTGGCTGTAGTGCATGATTTTACATTTTTAACTGGACATCAAATGGTTCTGATTCCTTTTGCACTGTCTTGCTATACAACTTTTTTATTTTTTCTAATTTGGGTAGAATTTTTGGGATACCAGAAGTATGGTGGATGTTCAGATTGCTACAGACTGTTATGTTTTTGACAGATTCTGTTTTTGATTCATAGTTTGCTTGTTTTGATGTATCTATCAATTTGTATCAGTGGATTAAGCCATGGAAAAGCTATATTACAGTATACACAATGCAAAAAAAATATGAATTGGTTTGCAACAGTACTTAGAGTGGTGATTTGCTTTATTATACTAACGGATCTTACCGAGTTTTCTGTTGAAGTTTTGTGTGGATGTAGTGTCTAATCGAGGATGTCTCGATATGAGGAAAAGGAAGAGAGGCAAGATCTCAAGCTTGGGGATGCCCGAGGCACCCCAAGTAAATATTCAAGGAGACTCAAGCGTCTAAGCTTGGGGATGCCCCGGGAGGCATCCACTCTTTCTTCAACAAGTATCAGTATGTTTTCGAATTCGTTTCGTTCATGCATTATGTGCAAGTCTTGGAGCGTCTTTTGCATTTAATTTTCACTTTTCTTTTATGCACCATGCTGGTATGAGATAGTCCTTGGTTGATTTATAGAATTCTCATTGCACTTCACTTAAATCTTTTGAGTATGGCTTTATAGAATGCTTCATGTGCTTCACTTATATCATTTGAAGTTTGGATTGCATGTTTCTCTTCACATAGGAAACCGCCATTTGTAGAATGCTCTTTTGCTTCACTTATAATTGTTAGAGCGTTGGCATATGTTTTGTAGAAAGAATTAAACTCTCTTTCTTCACTTATATCTATTTAGAGAGATGACAGGAATTGGTCATTCATATGGTTAATCATAAAATCCTACATAAACTTGTAGATTGCTGAATATGATATGTTTCATTCCTTGCAATAGTTTTGCGATATAAAGGTGGTGATATTAGAGTCGTGCTAGTTGAGTAATTGTGAAATTGAGAAATACTTGAGTTGAGGTTTGCAAGTCCCGTAGCATGCACGTATGGTGAACCGTTATGTAACGAAGTTGGAGCATGAGGTGCTCTTTGATTGCTTTCCTTATGAGTGGCAGTCGGGGACAAGCGATGGTCTTTTCCTACCAATCTATCCCTCTAGGGGCATGCATAGTAGTACTTTGCTTCAAGGGCTAAGTAGACTTTTACAATAAGTATATGAGTTCTTTATGACTAATGTGAGCCATGGATATACGCACACTCACCCTTCCACTTTGCTAGCCTCTATTATGCCGGGCAACTTTTGCCGGTATCATGAACCCATTATTTACCTTCCTCAAAACAGCCACCATACCTACCTATTATGGCATTTCCATAGCCATTCCGAGATATATTGCCGTGCAACTTCCATCATCATCATATACATGACTTGAGCATTCATTGTCATATTGCTTTGCATGATCGTAAAATAGCTAGGATGATGTTTTCATGGCTTGTCCGTTTTTTGATGTCACTGCTATGCTAGATCATTGCACATCCCGGTACACCACAGGAAGCATTCATATAGAGTCATGTCTTTGTTCGAGATCAAGTTGTAATATTGAGTTGTAAGTAAATAAAAGTGTGATGATCATCATTATTAGAGCATTGCCCCAGTGAGGAAAGGATGAAGGAGACCATGATTCCCCCACAAGTCGGGATGAGACTCCAGACTTTATGAAAAATAAAAGAGGCCAAAGAAGCCCAAATAAAAAAAGAGGCCAAAGAAGCCCACCAAAAAGAAAAAAAATAATAAAAAAGAGAAAACAAAAAAGAAAAAAATGAGAGAAAAAGAGAGAAGGGGCAATGTTACTATCCTTTTACCACACTTGTGCTTCAGAGTAGCACCATGTTCTTCATATAGAGAGTCTCTTGAGTTATCACTTTCATATACTAGTGGGAATTTTCATTATAGAACTTGGCTTCTATATTCCGATGACGGGCTTCCTCAAACGCCCGAGGTCTTCATGAGAAAGCAAGTTGGATGCACACCCACTTAGTTTCCAGTTTGAGCTTTCATACACTTATAGCTCCTAGTGCATCCGTTGCATGGCAATCCCTACTCACTCACATTGATATCTATTGATGGGCATCTCCATAGCCCGTTGATACGCCTAGTTGATGTGAGAGTATCTTCTCCCTTTTCGTCCTCACAACCACCAACATATACCACCATAGTGCTATGTCCATGGCTTGCGCTCATGTATTGCGTAAGAGTTGAAAAAGCTGAAGCGCGTTAAAAAGTATGAACCAATTGCTCGGCTCGTCATCGGGGTTGTGCATGATGCAAGCATTTTGTGTGATGAAGATGGAGCATAGCCAGACTATATGATTTTGTAGGGATGAGCTTTCTTTGGCTATGTTATTTCGATAAGACATAATTGCTTGGTTGGTATGCTTGAAGTTTTATTGTTTTATGTCAAATGATAGACTATTGCCTTGAATCACTCGTGTCTTAATATTCATGCCATGATTAGACATATGATCAAGATTATGCTAGGTAGCATTCCACACCAAAAATTATCTTTTTTTATCATTTACCAACTCGAGGACGAGCAGGAATTAAGCTTGGGGATGCTGATACGTCTACGTCGTATCTATAATTTTTATTGTTCCATGCCAATATTCTTCAACTTTCATATACTTTTGGCAACTTTTTATACTATTTTTTGGACTAACATATTGATCCAGTGCCCAGTGCCAGTTCCTGTTTGTTGCATGTTTTATGTTTGGCAGAAACCCAATATCAAACGGAATCCAAACGGGATAAAAACGGATGGAGAATTATTTTTGAATATTTGTGATTATTGGGAGGAAGAATCAACGCGAAACGGTGCCCGAGGTGGCCACGAGAGTGGCCCACACCACCCCTCCAGGGGGGCGCCCCCCAATCTCGTGAGCCACCCGTAAGGCGGTTGATGCCCTTCTTTGGCCGCAAGAAAGCTAATTTTTGGAAAACGATCTGGGGAAAGGTTTCAATCCAATCGGAGTTACGGATCTCTAGATATAAAGGAAACGGTGCCAGGGCAGAATTCCAGAACGCAGAAACAGAGAGATAGATCCAATCTCGGAGGGGTTCTCGCCCCTCCCAAGCCATGGGAGCCCACGACCAGATGGGAAACCCTTCTCCAATCTAGGGAGGAGGTCAAGGAAGAAGAAGAATAAGAAGGGGGGCTCTCTCCCCCTTACTTCTGATGGCGCCGGAACGCCGTCGGGGGCCATCATCATCACCGCGATCTTCACCAACACCTCCACCATCTTCACCAACATTTCCATCACCACCCCCTTCTATATTCAACGGTCCACTCTCCCACAAACCGTTGTACCCTCTACTTGAACATGGTGCTTTATGCTTCATATTATTTTCCAATGATGTGTTGCCATCCTATGATGTCTGGGTAGATTTTCGTTGTCCTATTGGTGGTTGATGAATTGCTATGATTGATTTAATTTGCTTGTGGTTATGTTGCTGTCCTTTGGTGCCCATCATATGAGTGCGCGCGTGGATCACACCATAGGGTTAGTTGTATGTTGATAGGACTATGTATTGGAGGGCAAGAGTGACAGAAGCTTCAGCCTAGCATAGAAATTGATGCATACGGGATTGAAGGGGGACCAATATATCTTAATGCTATGGTTGGGTTTTACCTTAATGAACGTTAGTAGTTGCGGATTGCTTGCTAATAGTTCCAATCATAAGTGCATAGAATTCCAAGTCAAGGATAACATGCTAGATGTGGCCTCTCACACATGATACTTGCTATCGGTCTAGTAAAGTAGTCAATTGCCTAGGTACACTTTCACAACTCCTACCACCACTTTTCCACACCCGCTTTATTTACTTTACTGCATCTTTATCTAAACAGCCCCTACTTTTTATGTACGCGCTATTTATTATCTTGCAAAGTTATCCAACAACACCTACAAAGTACTTCTCGTTTCATACTTGTTCTACATAACGTGCGTAGAGTTGTATCTGTGGCTGATAGGACTTGAGAGAGTATTTGTTCTACCTTTAGCTCCTCGTTGGGTTCGACACTCTTACTTGTCGAAAGAGGCTACAACTATCCCGTATACTTGCGGGTTATCAATATCTCAATACCTAGTTCAATCTCGTTACCGGCAAGTCTCTTTACTGGTTATGTAATGCATCATACTGCAACTAACTCAGTCACATTGCTTGCAAGGCTTATAGTGATGTGCATTACCGAGAGGGCCCAGAGATACCTCTCCGAAAATCGGAGTGATCAAATCCTAATCTCGAAATACGCCAACCCAACATGTACCTTCGGAGACACCTGTAGAGCTCCTTTATAATCACCTAGTTACGTTGTGACATTTGGTAGCACACAAAGTATTCCTCCGGTAAACGGGAGTTACATAATCTCATAGTCATAGGAACATGTATTAGTCATGAAGAAAGCAATAGCAACATACTAAACGATCAAGTGGTAAGCTAACGGAATGGGTCAAGTCAATCACATCATTCTCCTAATGATGTGATCCCGTTAATCAAATGACAACTCATGTCTATGGCTAGGAAACACTACCATCTTTGATCAACAAGCTAGTCAAGTAGAGGCATACTAGTGACACTATGTTTGTCTATGTATTCACACATGTATTATGTTTCCGGTTAATACAATTCTAGCATGAATAATAAACATTCATCATGAAATAAGGAAATAAATCATAACTTTATTATTGCCTCTAGGGCATATTTCCTTCAGTCTCCCACTTGCCCTAGAGGCAATAATCTAGTTCACATCATCATGTGATTTAACAACAATATTCATACCTGTATATGATTAACACCCATACTTCACATCGTAATGTGACCAACACCCAAAGGGTTTACTAGAGTCAATAATCTAGTTCACATTGCTATGTGATTAACACCCAAAGATTACCAAGGTATGATCATGTTTTGCTTGTGAGACAAGTTTAGTCAACGGGTCTGTCACATTTAGAGCCGTATATATTTTGCAAATATTCTATGTCTACAATGCTCTGCATGGAGCTACTCTAGCTAATTGCTCCCACTTTCAATATGTATCCAGATTGAGAGTCATCTGGATCGGTGTAAAAGCTTGCATCGATGCAACTCTTTTCGGCGAACTCTTTTATCACCTCCATAATCAAGAAACATCTCCTTAGTCCTCACTAAGGATATTCTTGACCGCTGTCCAGTGATCTCTCCTAGATCGAAACTGCACTCCCTTGCTAAACTCAGAGCAAAGTATTCAATAGGTCTGGTATACAGCATAGCATATTTTATAGGACCTATGACTGAGGCATAGGGAATGACTTTTCATTCTCTTTCTATTTTCTGCCATGGCCGGGTTTTGAGTCTTACTCAACTTCACACCTTGCAACACAGGCAAGAACTCCTTCTTTGATTGTTCCATTTTGAACTACTTCAAAATTTTATCAAGGTATGTACTCATTGAAAAAATTTATCAAGCATCTTGATCTATCTCTCTAGATCTTGATGCTCAATGTGTAAGCAGCTTCACCGAGGTCTTTCTTAAAAAAACTCTTATTCAAGTATCCTCTTATGCTATCCAGAATTTCTATATCCTTTCCAATCAACAATATGTCATCTACATATAGTATTAGAAATGCTACAGAGCTCCCACTCATTTTCTTGTAAATACAGTCTTCTCAAAAAGTCTGTATAAAACCATATGCTTTGATCACACTATCAAAACGTTTATTCCAACTCCGAGAGGCTTGCACCAGTCCAAAAATGGATCGCTAGAGCTTGCACACTTTGTTAGCACCTTTAGGACTGACAAAACCTTCTGGTTGCATCATATACAACTCTTATTTAATAAATCCATTAAGAAATGCAGTTTTGACATCCATCTGCCAGATTTCATAAAATGTGGCAATTGCTAACATGATTCGGACAGATTTAAGCATTGATACAAGTGAGACAATCTCATTGTATTCAACACCTTGAACTTGTCGAAAAACTTTTTACCAAGTCGAGCTTTGTAGATAGTAACACTACTATCAGCGTCTGTCTTCCTCTTGAAGATCCATTTATTTTCTATGGCTTGCTGATGATCGGGCAAGTCCACCAAAGTCCACACTTTGTTCTCATACATGGATCCCATCTCAAATTTCATGGCCTCAAGCCATTTCGTGGAATCTGGGCTCATCATTGCTTCCTCATAGTTCATAGGTTCATCATGGTCTAGTAACATGACTTCCAGAACAGGATTACCGTACCACTCTGGTGTGGACTGTACTTTGGAAGACCTACGAGGTCCTGTAGTAACTTAATCTGAAGTTTCATGATCATCATCATTAGCTTCCTCACTAATTGGTGTAGGAATTACTGGAACTAATTTCTGTGGTGAACTACTTTTCAATTCGGGAGAAGGTACAATTATCTTATCAAGTCTCTACTTTCCTCCCACTCACTTCTTTCGAGAGAAACTTCTTCTCTAGAAAGGATCCATCTTAGCAACGAATATCTTGCCTTCGGATCTGTGATAGAAGGTGTACCCAACAGTTTCCTTTGGGTATTCCATGAAGACGCACTTCTCCGATTTGGGTTCGAGCTTATCAGGTTGAAACTTTTTCATATAAGCATAGCAGTCCCAAACTTTAAGAAACGACAACTTTGGTTCTTGCCAAACCACAGTTCATAAGGCGTCGTCTCAACGGATTTTGATGGTGCCCTATTTAAAGTGAATGCAGCTGTCTCTAATGCATAACCCCAAAATGATAGTGGTAAATCGGTAAGATACATCATAGATCGCACCATATCCAATAAAGTACGGTTACGACGTTCGGACACACCATTACACTGTGGTGTTCCATGTGGCTTGAACTATGAAACTATTCCACATTGTTTTTAAATGAAGGCCAAACTCGTAACTCAAATATTTTCCTCTACGATCAGATTGTAGAAACTTTATTTTCTTGTTACGATGATTCTCCACTTCACTCTGAAATTCTTTGAACTTTTCAAATGTTTCAGACTTGTGCTTCATTAAGTAGACATACTCATATCTGCTCAAATCATGTGTGAAGGTAAAAAAAATAACGATACCCGCCACAGCATTAACAATCAGTGGACCGCATACATCGGTATGTATTATTTCCAACAAGTCAGTAACTCGTTCCATTGTTCCGGAGAACGGAGTTTTAGTCATCTTGCCCAAAAGGCACTGTTGGGGATATAACTATTTGTGTAAGCCGCCCAAGAGGGGCCGGGTTGTGCAAAGAAGATTCACCAGAGAGAAGCCCAAGACCAAGCATGAAGATGGCGGTTCAATAAAGGGCTTAAGGCCCACAGGCGACTTAAGGCCCGTTGTAGTAAACCGTCGTAATGTCATGACTTGTATCATAAGGTATATTTAACTAGTCACCGAGCCGGACACTGTTTATAAGTCGGCAGGGACTCTGTAGGCCACAGGGCGTCAACCCATGTATATAAGGGGACGACCTGCTGGCGGCTTAAGGCAAGAAACAACTCATCGAGAGCCGGGCATAGCATACCTTGCTCCCTGGTCATCGAAACATCAATACCAAACCCAACTAGACGTAGGCCTTACCTTCACCGTAAGGGGCCGAACTAGTATAAACCCTCTCATGTCCTTTGTCCCGATTTAGCCTCTTCAAGCTTCCTAGTTGCGATGGCTCCACAACTAAGTCCTTTCACGAGGACATCTGATGTGACAATTCCACGACAGTTGGCGCCCACCGTGGGGCCAACGCACGGTGGATTTGAGTTCTTGAAGGGCAACTTCGAAGGGCTCAAGGGATGCGTAGTGGGCTCGATGACCAAGAGTCATCGCGGCAAGATCTACATCGACGTCGAAGGCTGGGGTCCCAAGGCCGGCTCAATTGAGTACAGATACCGGGTCCCCTTCGGCGGAATCCACGTCTTCATCGGCCGGATCGGTGAGCCGGGCCCTGAGCCGGACAACTGCACCGACCTCGTCGAGACGGCTCAGCGTACGAGGAAGACCCGGACTCAACCTATTATGAAGCGTGCTTTCGTGGGCTGCATCCACGGAGAGGAACTTTCTGAAGGATCTGAAGATAGGGGTGAGACGGCCGTCCTCTCAGACGGTGATTAGTCCGCCGATTCAACAGATTCGTTGTATCAAGTGCAAGACGGCGTGCTCGGGGGATATTCCGATGGCATTAGTATTTCGGACCCTTGTGAGCTGCCAAGATGGGCAGGAGTCTTTATGGCTGGGAATCAGCCCGGCTCAAACTCTACAGCCGCTGCAGTAGTAATGTCTGGGTTAGAAGCTGCCGGGGCAGGCGGCCCCGTGCGCCCACCAGCTTGGGTGCTGATAGACCTCATGGACAAGCTTATGGCCCTGTTAACCGCAACGGTTATTCCTGCAGATAAAGATGAGCATGACGCGGAGGTGGCACGGGTGCGTGAGGAAATAGCTCAGGCCAAGGAGGCCTTGGCAGCTGAGGACACTAGATTAGCCACGGAGCGAGCGGCTCTAGATGCCCGGGCACAGCGGCTGCAATCGGAAGCTTACCAGCTCACAATGAGCTTGAACGCATCCAATGAGGTGATGAGGAGGAGACATCAGAAAACCCAGTCCCATTTACCTCCGAATTATGACCCTCGGGTTCTTTTTGCTACACCCGGAGCCGGCCCAAGTAACCCGCCAGAGGCCAATCAGCTTATGACAGCCGGAACTAGAGGGCCGGCTCAGCCTCGGGAGATGGCACCACCTGACGTGAGCATTCCACCGCCGTGTTCTGTGCCGATTCCACCGGGTCACTTTTCCAACCCCATGGAGAACTTAATCGCAGCCTCAACACGTTTGGCAGCTCTTCCTATGGACGGTGATGACCCGACGGCAGTGGAGACCTGGAGGGTCAGAGAACTTCTCCAGACGGCCTTAGCTCAGCAGGAGACCTATTCTTACAGCCGGGACAGAATTCAGTCAACTCCACCGCCTTGGTTAGCGCCGCCTCGCCAGAACCGGAGCCTGAGTTACAGCAGGCACATGGAGTCGGAAGCTTTGTCAAGCAACGCCCAACACCGTAACCAGCCTAGTGGCTATAATCCGGTGCAAGATCGAATACATCAGGAGAACGAGCAGGCGGCTCAGTTAGCGGCTCAACAGATGTGACGCCCCCGATTCAATCGTACACTAATCATGCACACAAATGTGTACGATCAAGATCAGGGACTCACGGGACGATATCACAACACAACTCTAAAACATAAATAAGTCATACAAGCATCATAATACAAGCTAGGGGCCTCGAGGGCTTGAATACGAGTGCTCGATCATAGACGAGTCAGCGGAAGCAACAATATCTGAGTACAGACATAAGTTAAACAAGTTTGCCTTAAGAAGGCTAGCACAAACTGGGATACAGATCGAAAGAGGCGCAGGCCTCCTGCCTGGGATCCTCCTAACTACTCCTGGTCGTCGTCAGCGGCCTGCACGTAGTAGTAGGCACCTCCAGTGTAGTAGGAATCATCGTCGACGATGGCGTCTGGCTCCAGGGCTCCAGCATCTGGTTGCGACAACCAGGTAGAAGGGAAAGGGGAAAAGAGGGAGAAAAGCAACCGTGAGTACTCATCCAAAGTACTCGCAAGCAAGGAGCTACACTACATATGCATGGGTATATGTGTAGAAGGCCATATCGGTGGACTGAACTGCAGAATGCCAGAATAAAAGGGGGATAGCTAATCCTGTCGAAGACTACGCTTCTGGCAGCCTCCGTCTTGCAGCATGTAGAAGAGAGTAGATTGAAGTCCTCCAAGTAGCATCTCCATGTAGCATCTCCAAGTAGCATCTCCAGTAGCATCGTAGTAGCATAATCCTACCCGGCGATCCTCCCCTCGTCGCCCTGTGGAAAAGCGATCACCGGGTTGTCTGTGGAACTTGGAAGGGCGTGTTTTATTAAGTATCCGGTTATAGTTGTCATAAGGTCAAGGTACAACTCCAAGTCGTCCTGTTACCGAAGATCACGGCTATTCGAATAGATTAACTTCCCTGCAGGGGTGCACCAACTTACCCAACACGCTTGATCCCATTTGGCCGGACACACTTTCCCGGGTCATGCCCGGCCGCTAAAGATCAACACGTCGCAGCCCCACCTAGGCTCAACAGAGAGGCCAGTACGCTGGTCTAAACCTAAGCGCACAGGGGTCTGGGCCCATCGCCCATAGCACACCTGCACATTGCGTACGCGGCCGAAAGCAGAACTAGCCCCCTTAATACAAGAGCAGGCTTACGTTCCAATCTGGCGCGCGCCACTCAGTCGCTGGCGTCACAAAGTGCTTCGGCTGATACCACGACGCCGAGTGCCCATATGTTTCCCACGTAGTTGGTTAGTGCGTATAGGCTCGTAGCCAACTCAGATCAAATACCAAGATCTCGTTAAGCGTGTTAAGTATCCGCGAACGCCGAACAGGGCCAGGCCCACCTGTCTCCTAGGTGGTGTCAACCTGCCCTGTCGCTCCGCCACAAAGTAACAGTCGGGGCCCGTCGGGAAGCCCACCTCTACCGGGATGGAGCCACCTGTCCTTTCAGCCCCCTCATCAGAATCAATTGCGGGTACTCATCAAGCTGACCCGACTTTATTCACCTTCTGTATAGTATGTATGTATGTATGTATGTATGTATGTATAGTATATATACCCGTGATCACCTCCCGAGTGATCACAGCCCAATAGTGTAGCAAGGCAGACTGACAAGAATGTAGGGAAAATGATGATAAACTAGCATCCTATAGTAAGTATTTAGGATTGCAGGTAAGGTATCAACAGATGTAGCAACAATGTCAGGCTATGCATCGGGATAGGATTAACGGAAAGTAGTAACATGTTACACTACTCTAATGCAAGCAGTATAGAGGAGAATAGGCGATATCTGGTGATCAAGGGGGGGGGGGCTTGCCTGGTTGCTCTGGCAAGAAGGACGAGTCACCAACACCGTAGTCGAACTGGGGGTCGCCGGCAGTCTCGGGGTCTATCGGAAAGAAGTAACGGAGAGAGAACACAATAAATAATAGAGAAATCAAAGCATCACAAAGCGTAACAAGACAATACGCGGTGTTCGGTGTGCCCTAACACGGTAGTAGGTGATATCGGTGAAGGGGGGAAAACATCCGGGAAAGTATTCCCGATGTTTCGTGTTTTCTGACAGATGAACCGGAGGGGGAAAGTTGCAGGTTTGATATGTTAGGGGTGTGTGGTGGACGAACGGGCTGCGTAACCGGGTTCGTCTCGTCGTTCTGAGCAACTTTCATATAGAAAGTATTTTCATCTGAGCTACGGTTTATTTTATATGATTTTCTAAAGTTTTAATCATTTTAGAATTTATTTAATTATTTAATTCTAACATTATCCAGAATAGTGCATGCTGACGTCAGCATGACGTCAGCAGTCAACAGGGAGTTGACTGGGTCAGTCTGACGTGTGGGTCCCGCATGTCACACTCTGTTTACTCTAATAGGATTTAACTAATCTAATTACAGTTTAATTAATTCACAATTGTTAATTAGGTTAACTAAACAAGATTAATTAAGTTAACTAATTCACTACTTAATTAGTTAATTATTAATTTTATTAATTCATTTTTATATTATTTCCTTTTTCTTTTCTTCTCTTTTTTTCCTAAACATTCTGGGGCCAGGCCCCACATGTCATAGGCCAGGGGCGACTTAGCGGGCGCGCGGGTTACGGGCGGGCAGGCGCAGGGCCATTTGGGCGCACGCCCAGGCTACCAGGGGGCGCCGGCCACGGCGGCAGCTGGAGCATCGCGGCAAGGGGCGACAGAGCGGGCCGGACGGGCGAGGCACGGTGGGCGCAGCGGGACAGGGAGGCCAGGGGCTCCGGCGGACGCGTAGAAGGCGCCGGTGGCCATGGACTAGGAGTACGAGGAGGCGGTGTAGCGGGGGTAGGCGCGGCCTGCAGAGGGCACGGGCCAGCGCGGCTGGAGCAGTGGTCGGGGGCACGGCGACGGGGTCACGGCTAACGGCGTGCGATGGCGTTGTGTGCACTTGAGGACGGGGGAAGAAGGAGGAGAGGCCGGGGTTTGGCCTCACCGTCCGGTGTAGGGTAGAGGTAGCGGCTCGAGGAGGATGACGGGGACGACGACGAGGTCGAGGCGATGATGCAGTAGCGGGGCGACGAGGTCGGTGTCGTCCGGCGAGGCAGCACCGGCGACGGCGTCGGCATCGCAGCATTGAGGCGAGGAGGCGGACGAGGACGGCGCTCCGTCGAGGAGAGAGATGAGGAGGCGAGGAGGCAGGACGGCGTGGTGGCTCTGACGAGGTCGAAGCGGCGGCGGTGATGGTGCTCCAGGGACGATGGGCGACACGGTCGATGGAGTCGGGGCGGGTCGTTCCCCTTCCCGATCCAGATCTGGATCGGGGGGGAAGGAGAGAGCGATGTGTGGGGGGGCGGAGTGGGGTACGGGGTAGGTTAGGGTTTCGTGTCCAGGGGTTAAGGGAGTGGGGTGTGGGGCGGTTGGGCCGGCCCGTTCGAGCGGCGGAGGCCAGTGGCCACTTGGCCCAGCGGGGGGGGGGGGGGTCTGTTGTTTTACTTTTGTTTTGTTTTTTTGTTTTTCTATTTTCTTTTCTATTTTATTCTTTTAATTTCTGTTTTATAAAATATAAATACAACTCCTAAATTAACGTTATAATTTATTCTACTACCCCAAAAGTTTGACACCTAATTAAAATAGTTTGCATTATTATTATTTTTAAAAGGCATTTAATTAATTGTCTTAGCTGCTGTTTTAATTAGTTTGGAGCCTTTACACATTTTATAAAAGTGTGGTTTCTCCACTAGTATTATCCATGATTTATTTGACACATTTTGGACATTTTAGTTTTAATGTTTGAAAACTTTTATTGTTTGCCCTGATTTTGAATTTTGAATTCGGACGGGATTGAATCATCGCGAGGTTTACAATAGTAAGAGTGGTGACGTGGCATCATTAGCAGAGTTTTACTATAGCCTAATTATCTGGGCGTCACAATTCTCCTCCACTACAAGAAATCTCGTCCCAAGATTTAAGAGGGGGGCTAAGGGGGAAAGATCTTGTTATGAAAGTTCTAACGAATCTTCTCAGTTTTGTTTGCTCTTCACGAAGAGGTCGATCCATTAC
This sequence comes from Triticum aestivum, assembly GCF_018294505.1. NCBI lineage: Eukaryota > Viridiplantae > Streptophyta > Magnoliopsida > Poales > Poaceae > Triticum > Triticum aestivum. The sequence goes on along the minus strand of NC_057810.1, from coordinate 388,240,585 downwards.
ATTGGTGTCTTCAGTCCTCTGCTTCAACGCATCATGTTGAGATTGTCATCCTTTCTTCAGGATATCCATCGTTCTTACGAAAGAATAAGGGGGGTATTCCGTGAGAACGAACCTCTACAAGGTTGACTATCTGGTCGATATCATCGGGGAAGGTGACAAAACGTAACTATCGAATTGAAACTTAATAAAATATCGAGAGCAAAGTAATGAGGTTTCATGGGAAGTTTCAAGCGAGCAGGCAACCGTTTGATGCCTGAAACAGGGCGTGAAAGGGGCTCAAAGCAATCAGGAATAAATATTGTGTCCGGTAACAGATTTGATGATCCCTCGGAAGATGGCTCGTGAATTACATACGAGGCCACACGCGAGGAACAACCTTGGGAATAGGGGGGTGCAGGAGAGTCAGGTTTCGATCCTGTGGAACTGTGGGTTATGGGCCCACCATGTGGTTCAAAAGTAGGAAGGACGCCGACATATTGCACAGTCATGGTAGCAAGGCATGGCAGAGGATAGCATGTCAGTTACGTTGGCAACAACGTTGGTACCAAGGGCGAGGGACGAAGAGAACCATTTTCCTGCTTGTTAAACGAGGCGGACCAATAGGCAAGGTTCTCATCCATCGGGGGTTTCCAGGATGTCGTCAGCAATAGTAACAGGGTCACACTGACAGAGTTGTAAACCGAGGTGTCTCCCTAAGCAGGAGAATATTACTGCTTAGATGATATAGATCACAAGAAACGTTAACCCAACAAATGGAAAGAAAATATGATTATCGGCTTAAACAGAACAATGGAAAGGAAAATGTGTTTAAACACATATTTCAAAGGTATAACCTTCGGAAGGACGAGCAGAGCATGATATCCATGACAGGATATAATGTAGTAAACTCTTAGGTAGGGGAGAGAATTTTCATGACATTACCCATACAACGGTGTTAGGGTAATTGATAAGGAAACATTTAGCATTGGGCTTCAAATGTACTTGTTGAAAATCAGAGTACCACAAACATGCTTCGAGATAGCATCGACATGGTCTTCGAGCAAAGGTCAGACTTTGGGAACACAAAGGATCCATCAGGAAAACTTATAGAGTAAGTCTTACAATTTCCTCATGGAAGAATGGTTAACCTTGCCAGAAAGGAAACTATAATAATAGGTCCTCCGGCCGGGGGTGCTAGGCATGCCATCACCTTACCAGGTCATACATAGACCAATGTTGTAACTCTTGGAAATATGCCCCAACCATCATATCTGACTGAGGTTCAGATCAGATTGGTGTCAGGATACCTCTGAGTTAGGATGCCAGAGAAGAAAAGGTGCAACACAAATTGATGAGATGACAATGTAAGATTCTCAAGAAATGAACTATGGGAGCGAGTCCAAAACAAGAGTTCATCATTAAACCAAGGAGAGGATGGGGAGGTGGCTGACGGTCTCAGCGACACCTCATCGAGAATTCCAACAAGATGGATTTCCACAATTATGTGAACATGGGGATAACATTTGTCATATCAAATGATATAATGAGGTATGCTCGAGGAAAACATACACAATTAAACATTGGTTGAACGGTGCGCCCGAAATATGGGTCGGGTTTGCACGGCCAATGTCAGAATGGTGATTCAATAATCAATAGTCCAAGAACGAACGACCGACCATTTAACTTCAAAGCAATAGGGTTGCTAGAAGGGCAGAATTCAAACTGCACCGTTCACTTGTTGGTACACCGGTTGGAATGAACCCGAGGACCAAGAAAGAATGGTGAGGGTGAGAAGTATCACCACACCAAGAATTCTTAAGAGGTGGTAAATTTCTCACGACATTCTTGACATAGAAGATGGTAATACTTCAAGGTAGAACATAACATAAGTCGGTTAACAAGGAACTCAAGGTATAGCCACAACACGAACAAGTTTGTGTTGGAAAGAAGGCAAGGAAGTAGTCGATGACACACAAATCATCGAGGGGCAAGGATGGTAATTCCTATCATGAATTTGATTGTTATTCGGGAATAGCTCAGAAAGTTGATAATGATCACGACACATTTGTCGAGAGATTACCTGAAGTTGTAATCGATCAGCGATGACATCAAGTCAAAGGAATGATGAAGCGAAAGGTTATTGGAACCACAAGTACGACACAAACTCGAAATCAAGCTTTCTGTTCAAGGTGAAATGATATGACAAGGAAAATTGATGCAAGCTTAGCTCATTGTCGAAAGTGGTGCTCCGAGAATAAAGAGCAGGTAGCACAGTTAAAATTTAGCACGATAATGATATAGCCGACCAGGCTAGGAATGACTTGAAGGATTAATAAACTCATAAGCAACGAAGATTACTTAGAGTTATTGAACCGTAGTGAGGACTCGGTTCACATATCGGTGTTCTCGGTTGACGACAACCCAGAACCTAGGACAATTGGAATCGGTGAGAAATAACAGTTGACGAAGAACCCATAAAAAGTTATGCAGTTCCATGATATTTTCGAGATACCAGAGTGTAATACTCGATGGTAGATCAAAGCAAAGGTTGAACAGGTGCAAGGATCTGCAGAAGACAAGTACTTCAACTTGTCTGAGAAATGGTATTTAAAGGAGAACATGGCCGGAGCAACGATTGCAAAATGCCAGATCCTAGATATAAGATAAACTTATACCAAGGAAATATTTATTTGAAGAGAAGCTTTAATGATACGATCTACATTGTTTCCATGGGCATGAGCACAAAGGTTCAAGGTCGACTCCCACTTCCTCAATGCATAACCTTACATTGACCTCTCGTATTTCGAAAATGACATTAGTTGTGGAAAGTTTTGCCTGGTGCAATACCAAATAAGTATGACCCGTGAAATCTTTCGGGTTTGCACATATTAGGGAAGGCATTGGTTCAACCCATCGGGGCTTCTTAGGAACATATACCACAAGCTTCAAGAGTAAATATCACCAGCTCGAAAGCAGAGCATGGTTGGCAAAAGGAGAGGATACCATTTACCAAAGGCATTATGTATCGGGTAAAGAACTCATAAGAATTTTGGTTGTGAAGGACACGGTCGGATAATAACCCGGCAATGGGTATGGCGGTCCACAACAGGGCTGATGTGAGTATCGGTACTCAATCAGAGGAAGAAAGAATGCAAATGCATCGGATTATAGAACATCGGAATAATTTGATGCTTAGATAACAAAGGAATTATGATTTCCAAAACGAAGGATCAGCAGACGCTCTGATCATAGATGGATAGCCGAATAGACATAGGGGGTTACAATCAACAGCAACTTGATTGGTCAAGACCCAGCTCATGTTTAAATTTGGCGTCTGAGCCGGAAGGATGAATTCTAGGATCTGATTGAGGATTGCAAGCATTCGCAACATATTGAATCAACAGACTCAAATGATAATGACAATGGATGCCAATAAGATTACCAGACTTATGGCTTTAATCATAATGAAAGCAAACAAGAAATTCCAGAGCAATAGGTTGTTGAGGATTTTAAGAAGATCGAATGGTAGTTTGAAGACTTTTGTGAAACACATGAACAACTGGGGATGAGCGGATACTCGACAAGTGCGAGGATTTATTTGTAGGGGTATTCATGTGGCAAAGAATTGCAAGGCAGTAGGCACAAGATATTCTCTGATCAATAGAGAGAATTATGGGGTATCTTGTAATAACAAGATCAACGGGATTGAAAGGAAAAGTGCATGTAGTTATCCATAATAATATAACAGTGGCAGGGAATAGCAACAAGAGGTGAGCATAAAGTCTTGAGAGAATATCGAAGAGTATCTTCGGAATCCTTCGGTGCACCAAGTAATCATCTGCAGTGAGGTGCTCTCCGGGAGGAAGTAATTACGAGAACCTAGAGTTAGCGTTGGTAAAATCATTTAACTCTAATAGAAGAGAGATCAGAGTCCCAGAGTATAGGTCGAGGAATAAAAGATCCTAATACCACCCAATGGCGACGTGGGCCCGTAAGGCACACAGCCAAGTTAGTAAAAGTTTTGCAATGACCAGACTCAACTTTGGCCAAGGAGTTGGAAAGGGGGATTCCTACAGGCAGTCGGCTCTGATACCAACTTGTGACGCCCCCGATTCAATCGTACACAAATCATGCACGCAAATGTGTACGATCAAGATCAGGGACTCACGGGACGATATGACAACACAACTCTAAAACATAAATGAGTCATACAAGCATCATAATACAAGCTAGGGGCCTCGAGGGCTCGAACACAAGTGCTCGATCATAGACGAGTCAGCGGAAGCAACAATATCTGAGTACAGGCATAAGTTAAACAAGTTTGCCATAAGCAGGCTAGCACAAACTGGGATACAGATCGAAAGAGGCGCAGGCCTCCGGCCTGGGATCCTCCTAACTACTCCTGGTCATCGTCAGCGGCCTGCACGTAGTAGTAGGCACCTCCAGTGTAGTAGGAATCGTCGTCGACGGTGGCGTCTGGCTCCAGGGCTCCAGCATCTGGTTGCGACAACCAGGTAGAAGGGAAAGGGGAAAAGAGGGAGAAAAGCAACCGTGAGTACTCATCCAAAGTACTCACAAGCAAGGAGCTACACTACATATGCATGGGTATATGTGTAAAAGGCCATATCGGTGGACTGAACTGCAGAATGCCAGAATAAAAGGGGGATAGCTAATCCTGTCGAAGACTACGCTTCTGGCAGCCTCCGTCTTGCAGCATGTAGAAGAGAGTAGATTGAAGTCCTCCAAGTAGCATCTCCAAGTAGCATCTCCAAGTAGCATCTCCAGTAGCATCATAGTAGCATAATCCTACCCGGCGATCCTCCCTTCGTCGCCCTGTGGAAAAGCGATCACCGGGTTGTCTGTGGAACTTGGAAGGGTGTGTTTTATTAAGTATCCGGTTCTAGTTGTCATAAGGTCAAGGTACAACTCCAAGTCGACCTGTTACCGAAGATCACGGCTATTTGAATAGATTAACTTCCCTGCAGGGGTGCACCAACTTACCCAACACGCTCGATCCCATTTGGCCGGACACACTTTCCTGGGTCATGCCCGGCCGCGAAAGATCAACACGTCGCAGCCCCACCTAGGCTCAACAGAGAGGCCAGCACGCCGGTCTAAACCTAAGTGCACAGGGGTCTGGGCCCATCGCCCATAGCACACCTGCACGTTGCGTACGCGGCCAAAAGCAGAACTAGCCCCCTTAATACAAGAGCAGGCTTACGTTCCAATCCAGCGCGCGCCACTCAGTCGCTGGCGTCACGAAGTGCTTCGGCTGATACCATGACGCCGAGTGCCCATATCTTTCCCATGTAGTTGGTTAGTGCGTATAGGCTCGTAGCCAACTCAGATCAAATACCAAGATCTCGTTAAGCGTGTTAAGTATCCGCGAACGCCGAACAGGGCCAGGCCCACCTGTCTCCTAGGTGGTCTCAACCTGCCGTGTCGCTCCGCCACAAAGTAACAGTCGGGGGCCGTCGGGAACCCAGGCCCACCTCTACCGGGATGGAGCCCCCTGTCCTTTCAGCCCCCTCATCAGAATCAATTGCGGGTACTCATCGAGCTGACCCGACTTTATTCACCTTCTGTATAGTATGTATGTATGTATGTATGTATAGTATATATACCCGTGATCACCTCCCGAGTGATCACAGCCCAATAGTATAGCAAGGCAGACTGACAAGAACGTAGGGCCAATGATGATAAACTAGCATCCTATACTAAGTATTTAGGATTGCAGGTAAGGTATCAACAGATGTAGCAACAATGTCAGCCTATGCATCGGGATAGGATTAACGGAAAGCAGTAACATGTTACACTACTCTAATGCAAGCAGTATAGAGGAGAATAGGCGATATCTGGTGATCAAGGGGGGGGCTTGCCTGGTTGCTCTGGCAAGAAGGACGAGTCACCAACACCATAGTCGAACTGGGGGTCGCCGGCAGTCTCGGGGTCTATCGGAAAGAAGTAACGGAGAGGGAACACAATAAATAACAGAGCAATCAAAGCATCACAAAGCATAACAAGACAATACCCGGTGTTCGGTGTGCCCTAATGCGGTAGTAGGTGATACCGATGAAGGGGTGAAAACATCCGGGAAAGTATTCCCGGTGTTTCGTGTTTTCTGACAGATGAACCGGAGGGGGAAAGTTGCGGGTTTGATATGTTAGGGGTGTGTGGTGGACGAACAGGCTGCGTATCCGGGTTCGTCTCGTCGTTCTAAGCAACTTTCATATAGAAAGTATTTTCATCTGAGCTACGGTTTATTTTATATGATTTTCTAAAGTTTTAATCATTTTTAGAATTTATTTTATTATTTAATTCTAACATTATCCAGAATAGTGCATGCCGACGTCAGCATGACGTCAGCAGTCAACAGGGAGTTGACTGGGTCAGTCTGACGTGTGGGTCCCGCATGTCACACTCTGTTTACTCTAATTAGGATTTAACTAATCTAATTACAGTTTAATTAATTCACAATTGTTAATTAGGTTAACTAAACAAGATTAATTAAGTTAACTAATTAACTAATTAATTAATTAATTATTAATTTTATTAATTCATTTTTATATTATCTCCTTTTTCTTTTCTTCTCTTTTTTTTTCTAAACATTCTGGGGCCAGGCCCCACATGTCATAGGCCAGGGGCAGCTTAGTGGGCGCGCGGGTTACGGGCGCGCGGGCGCAGGGCCGTTTGGGCGCACGCCCAGGCTACCAGGGGGCGCCGGCCACTTTGGCAGCTGGAGCATCGTGGCAAGGGGCGACAGAGCGGGCCGGACGGGCAAGGCACGACGGGCGCAGCGGGACAGAGAGGCCAGGGGCTCCGGCGGACGCGTAGAAGGCGCCGGCGACCATGGACTAGGAGTACGAGGAGGCGGCATAGCGGGGGTAGGCGCGACCTGCAGAGGGCACGGGCCAGCGCGGCTGGAGCAGTGGTCGGGGGCACGGCGACGGGGTCATGGCTAACGGCGTGCGATGGCGTTGTGTGCACATGAGGACGAGGGAAGAAGGAGGAGAGGCCGGGGTTTGGCCTCACCGTACGGTGTAGGGTATACGTAGCGGCTCGAGGAGGATGACGGGGACGACGGTGAGGTCGAGGCGATGATGCAGTAGCGGGGCGGTGAGGTCGGTGTCATCCGGCGAGGCAGCACCAGCGACGGCGTCAGCACCACAGCATTGAGGCGAGGAGGCGGACGGGGACGGCGCTCCGTCGAGGAGAGAGATGAGGAGGCGAGGAGGCAGGCCGGCGTGGTGGCTCTGACGAGGTCGAAGTGGCGGCGGTGATGGTGCTCCAGGGACGATGGGCGACGCGGTCGATGGAGTCGGGGCGGGTCGTTCCCCTTCCCGATCCAGATCTGGATCGGGGGGGAAGGAGAGAGCGATGTGGGGGGCGAGTGGGGTACGGGGTAGGTTAGGGTTTCGTGTCCAGGGGTTAAGGGAGTGGTGTGTGGGGCGGTTGGGCCGGCCCGTTCGAGCGGCGGAGGCCAGTGGCCTCTTGGCCCAGCGGGGGGGCGGGTCTGTTGTTTTAGTTTTGTTTTGTTTTTTTCTTTTTCTATTTTCTTTTCTATTTTATTCTTTTAATTTCTGTTTTATAAAATATAAATACAACTCCTAAATTAACGTTATAATTTATTCTACTACCCCAAAAGTTTGACACCTAATTAAAATAGTTTGCATTATTATTATTTTTAAAAGGCATTTAATTAATTGTCTTAGCTGCTGTTTTAATTAGTTTGGAGCCTTTACACATTTTATAAAAGTGTGGTTTCTCCACTAGTATTATCCATGATTTATTTGACACATTTTGGACATTTTAGTTTTAATGTTTGAAAACTTTTATTGTTTGCCTTGATTTTGAATTTTGAATTCGGACGGGATTGAATCATCGCGAGGTTTACGACAGTAAGAGTGGTGACGTGGCATCATTAGCAGAGTTTTACTGTAGCCTAATTATCCAGGCGTCACAACAGAGGACACATCAAGATTTTCCAGAGTATCCAACGACCTCCGTTGAGGCGGGAGTAGCCACTAGAACCGGTGGTGTTCCTTGTTTGGTACCGGCTTTGCGCAACGTACGTCTGCCCAAGGACTTCAAGGGACCTCGAAAGGTGCCGAATTACACGGCCAACTTACAGCCCGGAGCATGGATCAAGAATTATGAGATGGCCATGGAGCTGTTGGAAGTCAGTGACGCGGTGATGGCTAAATATTTCACCATGATGTTAGATGGAACGGCCCGGTCTTGGTTAAAAGGTTTGCCATCCAATTCCATTGGTTCATGGGAAGAGTTAAAGGCCTGGTTCATCCAGAACTTCAAGGACACCTGTAAGCAATCTATGTCGATTGTGGACATGACGAATTGTAAGCTTGGGGAGGGTGAATCCACCACCCATTGGGTACGCCAGGTCAAGGAGATAATTCATTCATCTGACAAGATGGATGCCGGCTCTGCAGTCCTTATGTTGGAGAAGAATTGTAGTTTTGAGCCGCTGGGGGAAAAACTAGGGCGCCTCAAACGTGAATGCAAGGATATGGGTACGCTGATGGCGGCTTTAGTTAAGTATGCCGATTCTGAGAGTACCAAGGATCTTGTGTCTAATGAGGAAAAGACCGGGAAGGGAAATAAGAACGGCAATGGAAAGGGTCAGCAGCATAACCTGATGAATCAAGGAGGCAATAAGCGTAAGGCGGACGGTAACCCGGAGTTTGTGGCCAACGCCAATGCGCAAGGTAACAATCAGAGACGTAAGGGTAAGCCGCCTCGATCCGGCGGGTCAGGCCCATCTCTTGAACAGCTACTCAATGAGCCCTGCCCGAGACACGACACCAAGGAGCGGCCCGCCACACACCTGTGGAAAGATTGCGCGATCATGAAGGCGTTTAAGAATTCCAACACCTATGATGGCCATGATGGGTCTGGTGGCGGTTCAGGGGCTGGCGGTTTTCATGGCCCGGGTGGCGGCTCAGGCTCCAGCTTTCAGGGACGTTAAGTAGGCTATAATCAACAGCAGTCTGGTCAAGGAGAGCAGCAGCAGCAGCAGTCGGCCTATCAAAGCAACCTGAAGCAGTTGAATGGTGGGTAGTATCACGTGTTTACCACTAGCCTATGCAAACGTGACCAGAAGGTTCATAAGAGGGCCGTCAATTCTGTCAAGCCGGCAATTCCTCGTTATTTGAGGTGGTCAGAACAGCCCATCATATGGAGTAGAGAAGATCACCCTCCACGAGTCGATAATCCGGGTCAGTTGGCCTTGGTGGTGGCACCTCAGGTTGGTGGATATAAATTCACTAAGGTACTCATGGACGGGGGTAGTAGCATCAATATCCTCTATTATGAGACCTTTCGACGCATGGGGTTAACTGATAAAACTGTAAGGACGTCTTACACTATTTTCCATGGAGTGGTCCCTGGTAAGTCGGCTTACCCAGTTGGCAAGATTGAGCTGGAGGTGGCCTTCAGAGATGAATATGACTCTAGAGCTGAGAAGTTGACGTTTGAGGTGGTCAAAATCAGGAGCCCATATCATGCTCTGTTTGGGCGGCCAGCTTATGCTAAGTTTATGGCCCAGCCGTGTTATGTTTATTTGCAGCTCAAGATGCCGGGTCACAAGGGGACCATCACTGTGCATGGAAGTCGGAAGGTGGCGTTGGAGTGTGAAGAAGGCGACGCGTCTTATGCTGAGTCGGCCTGTGCAGCAGAAGAGCTCAAATTTTATCAAGATAATGTTGACCCAGCGGATATGACCTCCCTGAAGAAACCAACTACAAAGCACGGCCCGGCATTGAAATTTAAATCGGCTGCCGAGACGAAGCTTGTTGACTTTACCCCGGGTGACCCTTCTAAGAAGTTCAGCATCAGCAGCAATTTGGATCCCAAATAGGAAAGCGCGCTCATCGAGTTCATCCGTGAGAACCGGGACATCTTTGCATGGAAACCTTCTGACATGCCGGGTGTGCCGAGGGAACTCGCTGAGCACACTCTCAATATTGAACCGAAGTATAAGACGACCAGGCAGTTTCTTCGGCGTTTTAACGAGGAGAGACGGAAAGCTATTGGAGAGGAGGTCGCCCGGCTCTTAGTGGCCGGGTTTATTGTTGAAGTTTTTCACCCGAAGTGGTTGGCTAACCCGGTGCTTGTCCTCAAGAAGAATGGCACCTGGCGGATATGTGTGGACTACACGGACTTAAACAAGGCTTGTCCGGCTGATCCCTTTGCTCTCCCCCGTATTGATCAAATCATTGATGCTACGGCGGGTTGTGAATGTTTGAGCTTTTTGGATGCTTATTCTAGTTATCATCAGATCAAAATGGCAGTTAAGGACTAGGAGAAGACAGCTTTCATCACTCCGTTTGGGGCCTTCTGTTATGTATCTATGCCGTTTGGACTCAAGAGTGGTGAGGCGACTTATCAACGATGTGTGCAGAACTGTCTACACGATCAAATCTGGCATAATGTTCATGCTTATGTAGATGACATTGTGGTGAAGTCCAGAGAGAAGGAAACCTTAATATCCGATTTAAAAGAGACCTTTGATTATCTCTGGGTTTATAAAATGATACTTAACCCGGCCAAGTGTGTATTTGGTGTACCTGCAGGCAAGCTTTTGGGTTTTCTGGTATCAAACAGAGGCATTGAAGCTAATCCGAATAAGATTAAGGCAATTACCTCTCTGGCTAAACCGGCATGCATCAATGATGTTCAGCGATTGGCGGGTCGTGTTGCCGCTTTAAGCTGGTTCATAAGCCGGTTAGGTGAGAAGGCCCTACCGCTATATCAGATGATGAAGAAAACAGACACTTTTGTTTGGAGTGATGCTGCTGATGCTGCCTTTGAAGACTTGAAGAGACAGTTGTCTGAACCGCCGGTTCTTGCGGCTCCCATTGATAAAGAGCCGTTGCTGCTATACGTGGCTGCCAATTCACGAGCCGTCAGCGTTGCCATCGTGGTGGAGCGTAAGGAAACTGGCAAGGAGCATCCGGTTCAACGGCCGGTTTATTACATTAGTGAGGTGCTCATTGAGTCTAAACAAAGGTATCCACATTGGCAGAAACTCGTTTACGGAGTGTTTATGGCCAACCGGAAATTGAAGCAATACTTTCAAAGTCATCCTATAACTATGGTAAGTTCTGCCCCTTTGGGAGATATCATCCAGAATAGGGAGGCCACAGGATGAGTCGCCAAGTGGGCCATTGAGCTTGGGCCTCGTGATTTGAAGTATATGCCATGTACTGCCATTAAGTCTCAGGCCTTGGTCTTTATCAATGATTGGACAGAATTACAGGCACCTGAGGAGAATCCGGATAACACATATTGGACGATTCACTTTGACGGGTCCAGGCAGCTAGAAGGCTCGGGGGCTGGAGTGGTGTTAACTTCCCCTCGAGGTGACAAATTTTGTTATGTACTCCGGCTTATGTTTCCATGTACTACAATGCAACTGAGTACGAGGGCTTACTCCATGGTCTCCGGATGGCTAAGGAGATGAACTTAAGTCGGGTAAGATGCTTGGGTGACTCAGATCTCATGGCTCAGAAGGTGTCAAGCAAGTGGGATTCCAAGGATCCCCTTATGGCGGCTTATCATCGTGAAGTAGATGCTGTGGCTGGTCACTTCAAATGTTATCAAGTGGAGCACATTGATCGAAGGAAGAATGAGGCGGCTGATGCTTTAAGCCGGTTGGGATCCCAACGTAAGCCGGTGCCACCTAACACCTTTCTCGATACTTTACATAACCCTTCTGTCAGGGTGCCTACCGAGGAAAAGCTAGCAGTGCCAGACCTGGAGGCACAGCTGGTGGCAGCTCTTCACGTTATCCCGTATTGGACAGTGCCCTATTTGGCTTATATGACCCGGGGTGAGTTACCTGAGGATGAGATCTTGGCAAGACAAATTGTCAGGCACTCCAAATCTAGGACAATTGTTAATGGCGAGTTACATCACCTAAGTGTAACTGGGGCATTTCAGCGCTGTGTGTCGCCTGCAGAAGGCCAAGAAATACTTCATGAGATCCATGAAGGGGATTGTGGCCATCATGCCGGGTCAAAATCTCTGGTAGACAAAGCTTTCCGTCATGGTTTCTACTGGCTGACGGCTCATGCTGATGCGGAAGATCTGGTCAGCAAATGTGACAGTTGTCAAAAGTTCTCACGATGAGCTCATGTGCTGGCTCAAGAATTGAGGATGATCCCAATCACTTGGCCGTTTGCAGTCTGGGGGCTTGACATGGTTGGGCCTTTTAAGAGGTCTAAGGATAAAAAGACACATCTCCTGGTGGCAGTGGATAAGTTTACAAAGTGGGTTGAGGCAGAGCCGGTCAGTAAGTGTGATGCAGCCACGGCGGTTCAATTCATGAAAAAGGTGATCTTTCGTTTTGGTTTCCCACATAGCATCATAACTGATAATGGCACTAATCTCTCCAAGGGTGCCATGGAAGAGTTCTGTCAAAGAGAACATATCTGGCTTGATATTTCGGCTATTGCTCATCCTCAATCCAATGGTCAAGCAGAAAGAGCTAATCAAGAGATCCTGAAAGGTATCAAGCCCCGGCTCTTAGTCCCCTTACAGCGGACTCCGTGTTGTTGGGTGGAGGAGTTACCTTCTGTGTTATGGAGCATCAACACTACGCCTAACAGATCTACATGCTACACGCCTTTGTTTATGGTGTACGATGCAGAGGCGGTCCTGCCAAGTGACATCCGACACGATTCACCCCGCGTGGCGGCTTACGCTGAGGCTGACAACGAAGAAGCTCGTCAAAATGCACTTGACTTATTAGATGAGGAGCGAGACTTGGCAATAGCCCGCTCGGTGATTTATCAACAAGACCTGGGCCGCTATCACAGCCGCCGGGTTAGGAGCAGAACCTTTCAGGAAGGCGACTTGGTGCTCCGGCTCATCTAGGATCAGTTCAATATGCACAAGCTATCCCCGCCTTGGGAAGGGCCCTTTGTGTCAGCAAGAATCTGCACAACAGGTCATACTACCTCATCGATGTTCGAGAGCATAAAGACTCATGTAAGTGGGAGGAGGAGACCCGCCGGCCGTGGAATATTGCTCATCCCCGGCCTTATTAAACTTAAGCCACCGGCTTTCAGGATGTATATATTTTTTGACTATGTATATATTATATAAAGAAATAAAGCAGGACCTCCGTCCTTTTTACCCTCAAAACTCTATGTGTCTTCTTTATCAGGTAGTGGAGACAACCAACAAGGAGCGGAACGCATCCAAATCCGGCTTTCCCTTTGGACTGGCTTATGATCATATCTGAATCTAGCCATGGTCACTTGGGGGCTTCCTGTTCAAGCATAGGTCATATTTGAACCAAAGAGAACATAGTTGTCGATACCCACTTGATCGGCATACTGCCAAACCCACTTGGGGGCTGCTTGATCATATTTGAATCATAGCTTAACCCCTTTGGGTCTGACGTGGATCGTATTCGAATCAGCGTCATTAAACAACTCTTATGTTCACTTGGGGGCTTCCTGTTCAAACATAGGTCGTATTTGAACCAAAGAGAACATAGCTGTCGATACCCACTTGATCGGCATCGCCAAAGCCACTGGGGGCTATATGATCGTATCTGAATCTTAGCTTAACCACTTTGGGACGGTTCTCTGATCGTATTCGAATCAGGAGCCTGTGAACATTGCTTATAAATATAATTACTTTAACTATCTTGAAACCTTCTTGAGGAGATGGTTCTTGATTCTTCTGGTTTAATATTGATCACCCCAGATTCGTAAGTGCCAGGTAAAGCATCAAATGAGCCAGGAAGACTATCAAAGGGGTCGCAGTTATGCTATTGTGATTATATTTAATAAATAATCATAAACCGGCCTATATATGATGTCTTTGGGTCATGTTCCGAGTTATCAATACTCTATATAAACCCCTGGTGCGATAGACCGCCAAGAAAGTTTTGCTTGTTTTATGTGCAGGGTAAGGCAAAACAAGTTAAACATCAAGGGAATAAATGGTCAATGTAAGCCAGAAGTATATAACAATGGCGGCTTACGAAAGTGTTAAGCACCATGAACATGCGCAAGGGCAGGACAAACATTAAGAGGTTTTTCTATCCTATTACAAGACTCCCCGAGTCTGAATAAGTGAAGCATTGTTTTGGCAAAGTTATAAAACGCCTGGCGGTTCATTCCTTCGTCGGGCTTGAAGACTCCGGGTTATCCTTCTCCGCCTCTCCGTTGGTTGCTTTGTCCTAGAAGGTGGACGAGGCCCAGTCAATGCCACTCAAGGCTTCAAACTCAGCCTCATCATCTATTAAACCGGCCGGGTCCACTTCAGGGGCAAAGGTATGCTTATGCGTTGGAGGGATCAGGCTGACTTGGTCGTATGGAATGTTTGGAATTCTCCGGTTCTCGCTATCATAGCCTGGCGAATACTTAGTAAGATCAGTATCATTCCCAATAAGGGTAGCGAAGGGATGTACGACTTTGACACAGGTGGTGAAATCTTGATCATCAAATGCAGTACCGTCCTCCTTCAGGCTTGGATATCCAAGAGATAGGTCAACCAAGTCAAGCTCTGGCACCCATGCCTTTGCCCAGCTTAATGCGGCCATGGCTCCGACTCTTGAAGATGCCCGCCTTAACTCCTGAATTCGTTGAGGCAGCATCGCGAGATGCTTCAGTACATCTTTAAGGAGGTGGGGAGTGGTATTTGATAAGGCCACAACGGCCAAGGCACATTGTGACCCGGAGTACAGCTGCTCCACTAAGGTGTAAACCGCCTTAAGCTTGATCAGCATGTTTTGCTTGAGGTTGGTACTCCTGGGGCCTGTATGTTCACAAGCATAACAATAAGCCGGAGATAACTATTGCAATAATCATTGGAAGGTTACAATGTTTGAGGTTTTTTCAGAGTAACTTACCTAAGATGGCTGAGACCATTTGGGATATCTGCCGTTTTAAATTGGACAGCTCGGTTGTTGCCTCTGCAAGAGATGCTTCTACCATCTCGGCTCGAGTCACTAGTGAAGCCTTCTCGTCAGCCCAGATTTTCTTCTCTGATTCAAAATTTTGCTTCAACTTCTCTTGTTCAGAGATGATGAATTCAAACTTGGAGTTAGCTTTTTGAGTTTCAAGCTCTTGAGTTTTCAGCCGGCTCTTCAGATCAGCAAGCTCCGATTCAAATTGACTTGTGGTGGCCTGTATTGGTACCAGGTTATGGTAAGAATCATGGTAAGGTAACATTCAAGTCCCAAACACTTTACAAGTAAAGATACTTGGCACTTGGGGGCTAATGTATGCTTAAAGAATTTTTTACCTACCCTGCCAGGTCATACATATCAAGTCTCAAGCACTTTACAAGTAAAGATACTTGACACTTGGGGGCTAATGTGTATTGCAAATTAAAATTATCATGTTACAACCGGGTTAAATATATTTTCTTTAAACAGGACAAACCAACAGAAAGTAGATTTCTAAGTCTACAGCATATTCATTCATAAGCAATAGACTTGGGGGCTGGTACAGTAAGTAAGATTTAGGAAAAAGCATAAGTTATACCTCAGATTTGTGTTGTATTTGTTTCACCATGTCAATTTCCAGGTCACGACTACTATGCAGTTGGTTCAGATAGCCCGAGACTATATCACCAATGCTTAAGTGAGTATAGTTAGTGATGTCCTGTTTGGCTTTTCGACGTTGGGCAAATTCTTGCTTGGCAGTGCATTGGGAAAGAATAGTAGGTCGGCCCGGTTCAACATATTGACTCTTCAGATATTCATCTTCCGGGTCAGTCGTCTTGGCCGGACTAGGGGCTTCCGGGTTATCAGAGTTGTGAATAACATCTTCAGCAGGCGGGTCAGAAGTTGGCATCGGAATATCAGAAGCTGGTTCAGGTGTTGGTTGATGGGTAGAGCTGTCAGGAGTGGACAAGTCAAGCGCCGGCTCAGTAACAATCGGGTCTTGGGACGGCTTATTTATCCTTGCCCTCTTGCTAGGCTGTCAATAAAGGTAGAAGGATGAGTATTAAAGAATAAGTACGGTAAAACTTAAAGTAAGAAAGGTTACATTACCCGGGAGCCGTTTTGGAAGCCGGCATGTTTGATTGCATCGACTCGTTAGAGGAAGGAGAGGTATCCTGATAATTGGAGTCAGATGAATTGAGAGGTTGGCGAATTAAGCCCGCCAAAGGTAAAACAGAACGTAAATCGGAGATAACCTCGGTCCTACACTTCCTAGTTAGATCGGGTAAGCCGGAGGAGAGTTCTGCGTCTTGATTGGCCCGATTCTGCCTCCGGTTCTCAAGCTGTTGTTGCTTCAAAAATAAATTGAGGATCTTGGTAAGCTAGAGGATGTGAAAATCTTACTTTCCGGCTCACCCTTTGGATTTTTTGCTTTGGCAAAGGCTCTGAGTCGGAGGAGATTATAGTTACCTCTTCATCAATTGCTTGACTATTCCCTGTATCCTCCTGAAAGGATAGAATGTCAGTAAAATAACAACAAAGGAGTTAAGAAAATCAAAGGATTACCTCTTCATCATCCGAAGAAGAGTCATCCAATTTAAGCATATCAGAGGCGCTGGGTTTCTTCTTCTTTGAGGTGCCCGTCTTGGCGGCCTTCCTTTCGGTTTTCTTAGCTGCCTTGGCTTGTTTGGCAGCCTCGTGGTCATATTTAACCTTCCAGAAATTATCACCGGCCTGTGGAAAAAGATAAGAAATCATAAGTACAAAGAAGGTATAACATGTTAAGGAGTATTTATTAAGATTGGTAACTCACTGCAGGGGCCGGGTTCTTCCTGCAGAAGGGAAGTAAGCCGAAGGCATTGCTAGTTACAGTGCCCTCCTTCAGCAGTGACTGGGTTGTAGCGTCTACCACATCATCTGGTAAGTCATCAGGACTATGACGCATTGGATCATCCTTCTTGCCTATGTAAGTACACATTAAGCCGGAGCGGCGGCTTAATGGTAGTATTCGCCAGGTGACCCAGACCCGGACCAGATCGATGTCGTTTAACCCGTTTCCTAACAGAGCTTTGATCTTCTTGATGGTGGGATTGAGAGGCAGGCGCTCAACAGCGGTCAACTTATCTGCCAGCTGATGGTTGGATTCAAGGCGTAGGGCGCGGAAGCCGGGCAGAGGCCTCTCATCAGCCGGTGAAGTATCTTGATAGTAGAACCACGTCTAGTTCCAATCTTTTGGGTGACTCGGCAGCTCAGCATAAGGAAAAAGACAATCTCTCCGCCGCTGGATTGAGATGCCACCAAGTTCATGACTAGGCCCGTTGGCACGTTCATTCTGCCGGTTCAAGTAAAAAAGTTCTCGGAACAAAAGCAGAATTGGCTCCTCTCCCAAGTACACCTCGCAGAAGACTTGGAAATTGCAAAGATTTGACACGGAATTGGGTCCAATGTCTTGAGGTCTAAGATCAAAGAAATTCAAAACTTCCCTGAAGAATTTTGAGCCGGGAGGGGCAAATCCCCGGTTCATGTGATCTGTGAACACTATCAGCTCCCCTTCTTTGGGTTGAGGCCTCTCTTTAGACGGGTCGGGGGCACGATAAGACATGACCTCCTTTTTTGGCAGGTGGCCAGACTTCACGAACTCAGCAAGTTTACTCTTAGTAACTGTGGATGGGACCCAATTGCAAGTCACAGGGGCTTTGGCCGCCTTAGGTGTCATGACAACAGTTGGCCTACGACAAAATAAGAAGTTCCGGTTCAATTTTAACCTGGGAGAAATATCTAAATTATTTAAAGTGGCGGCTTAAGAAGGGGCCTAATGATATATGGGTGACTGTGCAACAATATTTAAGCCGCTACAAGTATCAAGAGCAGTTCAAAATTCTTAAGGTCATGAGAAGAAAGCAAGGCTTACAGCTCAGTATCACTTACTTAAACCGGCTACATGGACAGTTGTGTTTATGGGTATTCGACAGAAGTAATTTTCCGGGTGATACAAACAGGTTTCATAATCTACCACTGTTATTTTGGATCAAACAACTGTTCTGAAAAGGAAATTTTCTAGACCTAAGACTGGAGCGGATAAAGCTCAAGGGCTCGAATGGGGCCTCTATGCGGCAGAAAGGGGTTCATTTGCATTTCAAAAGTAGGTGCAAAACATCTACCGCATCAGTTTTTATCATCTTCTAGATCAAGAAGAGTGAGGATAATGAAATCTATGAAAGAAAGCTACTGGACAGCGAAGAACTCGAAGGCTTTAATGTAGATCTAAGGAGCAGGAAAGGGGAGACTTACCGATGCAAGGTTGCCACAGAAGGGTGTCGCTTTTTTCTGGTCCAACCAGGTTGATGCAGCGGCCTGAGTTGGAGAAGACAAGGAGATCTGCGGCGGCGGCGGCGGAGCTCGAGTAGCAGAGAAGCAGCAAGAGGAAGAAGACGACTGGAAGGAGGAGAATAGGAAGACCTAGGTCACGCCTATTTATAAGGAGAGGATAACTAAGACGGCGCGGGAAACGAGGAGATAAGAGTTATTATCCAGCGGCCCCGACGCCTCGATTTCCGGAACAGTAAATAAAGCAGAGATCCGTTGGAGGATACGGTGGAATAGAAAAAGAATTTAAGAACGGATGACATCATAGCGGGTTAACACGGATCCAAGAGATGACGTCATGGCGGGTTAAAGAAAACCTTTGGCACAGTCAGAAGACTGAAGATTTACTTTTAAAAAATGTATTTTAAGATTGACATGAACAGGTTCAAATCAATCTGGGGCCTAATGTTGGGGATATAACTATTTGTGTAAGCCGCCCAGGAGGGGCCGGGTTACGCAAAGAGGATTCAGCAGAGAGAAGCCCAAGACCAAGCATGAAGATGGCGGTTCCATAAAGGGCTTAAGGCCCACAGGTGACTTAAGGCCCGTTTTAGTAAACCGCTGTAATGGCATGACTTGTATCATAAGGTATATTTAACTAGTCACCGAGCCGGACACTGTTTATAAGTCGGCCGGGACTCTGTAGGCCACATGGCGCCAACCCGTGTATATAAGGGGACGACCTGCTGGCGGCTTAGGGCAAGAAACAACTCATCGAGAGCCGGGCATAGCATACCTTGCTCCCTGGTCATCGAAACATCAATACCAAACCCAACTAGACGTGGGCCTTACCTTCATCGTAAGGGGCCGAACTAGTAAAAACCCTCTCGTGTCCTTTGTCCCGATTTAACCTCTCCAAGCTTCCTAATTGCGATGGCTCCACAACTAAGTCCGTTCACGAGGACACCTGAAGTGACAATTCCACGACAGGCACGGTTCGCAAGCATCAAATGATTCATAACCAAGTGATTCCAAAAGTCCATCTTAATGGAGTTTCTTCATGCGCTTTACACCGATATGACCCAAACGGCAGTGACACAAATAACTTGCTCTATCATTATCAGCTTTGCATCTTTTGGCATCAATATTATGAATATGTGTATCACTACACTCGAGATCCAACAAACTATTTTCATTGGGTGTATGACCATCGAAGGTTTTATTCATGTAAACAGAACAACAATTATTCTCTGATTTTAAATGAATAACGGTATTGCAATAAACATGATCAAATCATATTCATGCTCAATGCAAACGCCAAATAACATTTATTTAGGTTTAACACTAATCCCGAAAGTATAGGGAGTGTGCGATGATGATCATATCAATCTTGTAACCACTTACAACACACATCGTCACTTCACCCTCAACTAGTCTCTGTTTATTCTGTAACTCCTGTTTCGAGTTACTAATTTTTAGCAACCAAACAAGTATCAAATACCCAGGGGCTACTATAAACACTAGTAAGGTACACATCAATAACCTGTATATAAAATATACCCTTGTTCACTTTGCCATCCTAGTTATCCACCAAATATTCAGGGTATTTCCGCTTCCAGTGACCATTTCCTTTTCAGTAGAAGCACTCAGTTTCAAGCTTTGGTCCAGCTTTGGGCTTCTTCACGGGAGTGACAACTTGCTTGCCATTCTACTTGAAGTTTCCCTTTCTTTCCCTTTGCCCTTTTCTTGAAACTAGTGGTCTTGTCAATCATCAACACTTGATGATCTTTTCTTGATTTCTACCCTCCATCTTTTAGCTATAGAACTTGTTGGAGACTTGAGATCTCTCAACTCGGGTATTTGCTTGAAATATTAACTTCAACTCCTGGAACATCTTATATGGTCCATGACGTTCAAAACGTCTTTGAAGTCCCGATTCTAAGCCGTTAAGCATGGTGCACTAAACTATCAAGTAGTCATCATATTGAGCTAGCCAAACATTCATAACGTCTGCATCTGCTCCTGCAATAGGTCCGTCACCAAGCGGTGCATCAAGGACATAATTCTTCTGTGCAGCAGTGAGGATAAACCTCAGATCACGGACCCAGTCCTCATCATTGCTACTATCATCTTTCAACTTAGTTTTCTCTGGGAACACATATAAAACATAGGGAAGCAAAAACGCGAGCTATTGATCTACAACATAATTTGCAAAATACTATCAGGACTAAGTTCATGATAAATTAAAGTTCGATTAATCATATTACTTAAGAACTCCCACTTAGATAGACATCCCTCTAATCATCTAAGTGATCACGTGATCCAAATCAACTAAACCATGTCCGATCATCACGTGAAATGGAGTAGTTTTCAATGGTGAACATCACTATGTTGATCATATCTACTATATGATTCACGCTCGACCTTTTGGTCTCAGTGTTACGAGGCCATATCTGCATATGATAGGCTCGTCAAGTTTAACCCGAGTATTCTGCATGTGCAAAACTGGCTTGCACCCATTATAGATGGACGTAGAGCTTATCACACCCAATCATCACGTGGTGTCTCGGCACGACGAACTTTGGCAATGGTGCATACTCAGGGAGAACACTTTTACCTTGAAATTTAGTGAGAGATCATCTTATAATGCTACCATCAATCAAAGCAAAATAAGATGCATAAAGGATAAACATCACATGCAATCAACATAAGTGATATGATATGGCCATCATCATCTTGTGCTTGTGATCTCCATCTCCGAAGCACCGTCATGATCACCATCATCACCGGCATGACACCTTGATCTCCATCGTAGCATCATCGTCGTCTCGCCAACTATTGCTTCTACGACTATCGCTACTGCTTAGTGAGAAAGTAAAGCAATTACAGGGAGATTGCATTGCATACAATAAAGCGACAACCATATGGCTCCTGCCAGTTGCCGATAACTCGGTTACAAAACATGATCATCTCATACAATAAAATATAGCATCACGTCTTGACCATATCACATCACAACATGCCCTGCAAAAAAAGTTAGACGCCCTCTACTTTGTTGTTGCAAGTTTTACATGGCTGCTACAGGCTGAGCAAGAACCGTTCCTACATGACTTGTATCGCCCACAACTCACTTGTGTTGTACTCGTGCATATAACATCTACGCATAAAACCTGGCTCAGATGCCACTGTTGGGGAACATAGTAATTTCAAAAAAAATTCCTACGCACACGCAAGATCATGGTGATGCATAGCAACGAGAGGGGAGAGTGTTGACCATGTACCCTTGTAGACCGAAAGCAGAGTGTTAGCACAACGCGGTTGATGTAGTCGTACGTCTTCACAATCCGACCGATCAAGTACCAAACGTACGACACCCTCTGAGTTCAGCACACGTTCAGCTCGATGACGTCCCACGAACTCCGATCCAGCAGAGCTTTGCGGGAGAGTTCCGTCAGCACGACGGCGTGATGACGGTGTTGATGATTCTACCAACGCAGGCTTGAGGATCATTTGTTGCAGGGGGACACCGCACACTTCTAAGAGATCAAGAGATCATTTGTTGTGTCTAGAGGTGCCTCCTGCCCCCGTATATAAAGGAGTGGAGGAGGGGGAGGGCCGGCCCTCTCTAGGCGCTCCCAAGGGGGGAGTCCTACTCCCGGTGGGAGTAGGATTCCCCCTTCCCAAGTTGGAGTAGGAGAGGGAAGGGAAGGAGGAGTAGGAGAGAAGGAAAGGGGGACCGCACCCCCCAAACCTGTTCCTATTTGGCCTCCTGCCCAAAGGGGGGCGCACCAGCCCCTTGTGGGCTGGTGTGCTTCCTTCTTATGGCCCATAAGGCTCATAACTTCTCCCCGGCGAATTCCCGTAACTCTCCGGTACTCCGATAAATACCCGAATCACTCGGACCCTTTCCGATGTCCGAATATAGTCGTCCAATATATTGATCTTTACGTCTCTACCATGTCGAGACTCCTCGTCATGTGTCCGATCTCATCCGGGACTCCGAACTACCTTCGGTACATCAAAACACATAACTCATAATATAAATCATCACCGAACGTTAAGCGTGCGGACCCTACGGGTTCGAGAACTATGTAGACATGACCGAGACGCGTCTCCAGTAAATAACCAATAGCGGAACCTGGATGCTCATATTGGCTCCCACATATTCTACGAAGATCTTTATCGGTCAAACCGCATAACAACATACATTGTTCCCTTTCTCATCGGTATGTTACTTGCCCGAGATTCGATCGTTCGTATCTCAATACCTAGTTCAATCTCGTTACCGGCAAGTCTCTTTACTCGTTATGTAATGCATCATCCCGCAACTAACTCATTAGTCACATTGCTTGCAAGGCTTATAGTGATGTGCATTATCGAGAGGGCCCAGAGATACCTCTCCGACAATCGGAGTGACAAATCCTAATCTTGAAATACGCCAACCCAACATGTACCTTCGGAGACACCTGTAGAGCACATTTATAATCACCCAGTTACGTTGTGACGTTTGGTAGAACACAAAATGTTCCTCCGGTAAAAGGGAGTTGCATAATCTCATAGTCATAGGAACATGTATAAGTCATGAAGAAAGCAATAGCAACATACTAAATGATCAAGTGCTAAGCTAACGGAATGGGTCAAGTCAATCACATCATTCCCCTAATGATGTGATCTTGCTAATCAAATGACTACTCATGTCTATGGCTATGAAACACAACCATCTTTGATCAACGAGCTAGTCAAGTAGAGGCATACTAGTGACACTATGTTTGTCTATGTATTCACACATGTACTAAGTTTCCGGTTAATACAATTCTAGCATGAATAATAAACATTTATCATGAAATAAGGAAATAAATAATAACTTTATTAGTGCCTCTAGGGCATATTTCCTTCAATACCTACTTCTGCCCCATAGACCATGGAGAAAGGAGTCTGCGCGGTAGCTCGACTTGGTGTTATTCTGAGGAACCAGAGGACTACAGGCAGCTCATCGATCCACCGCCGGCCGTGCTTCTGCGGCGTATCAAAGGTTCTTGTCTGGAGGCCCCACAGCACTTCAGCATTCTCCGTCTCAGCTTGCCCATGCTTCTGGGATGTGCGACAGAGGCAAATGAGACTTTGCTTCCAAGTGTGTGAACATATTGCATGAAGTTGCAGCTCATGAACTGGATGCCGTTGTCGGTAATGATCCTTGCCGGAACTCCAAAACGACACACTAGCTCTTTCAAGAACATAATAGCTGACTGAGCAGTCACCTTTCTCACGGGAGTCACTTTCGGCCACTTTGTAAACTTTTTGATGGCAACGAACAAGAATTCAAAGCCCCCGATTGCTCGGGGGAAAGGGCTGAGGATATAGAGCCCCCAGACCGAAAATGGCCATGATAAAGGGATTGTCTGAAGAGCCTGGGCAGGCAGGTGGATGTTCTTGGAATGGAACTGGCAAGCTTCACAATTCGTGACTAGCTCGACTGCATCATGGAGGGATGTGGGACAATAGAGTCCTTGACGGAATGCTTTCCCAATTAATGCCCTTGATCCAATGTGGGAGCTATACATGCCTCTGTGTATCTCAGCCAGCAGTTCCTTTCCTTGTTCCCGACAGATGCACTTCAATTTCACACTGTTGGGCCTCCTTTGTACAGAGTGTCATTGACAACTGGTAGATACTGGCCCTTCGGGCTACTCTTTCAGCCTCATCCTGGTCATTGGGGAGTTCTCCGGTTTGGAGAAAGTGGACTATGTGCCTTGCCCAAGTTGGAGTTTGGGGCTCAGCAACGAGGACTAGCGGCACCTCCTCAACTGCAAGGGCACACTCCTCGTCCGCGGGGACCATGGTCCCGGCGGGAGGGTGCGGGCCGACAAGTTGTGAGTTTCTGACAGGGTCCCTGCTAGGAGCACGAGGCTCTACCGGGAGAGGTTTACTGGTGTCCATCTTTCTCCTCTTCTAGGCCATTGTTGCTGGGGATACAGAGGGCTGAGTAAGATGGAGAACAAAAGTTCCTGGTTCCACAGGAAGCTTTTGCGCAACACAATTTGACAGATGATCAGCTATGCTATTTTCTGCACGGGGTACCACTACTAGGGAAAACCTTATACACAGAACTTTAGCAGTAGCGTGGGTCAAAGAAGCACGCTGGTGCTAAGTAGCAGCAGCGCGCCTGTGAAAACCGCGCTGCAGATAACATCGTAGCAGTAGCGCGTCTCGCTGCATACACGTTACTACTAAAATTCTCATGGCTTAGCCGATATGGTACAGATAGTAGTAGCGATCTTCATAGGACCGCGCTACTACTAGCAGCGCATTTTGCTCTAAACTCGCTACTACTAAAGGATATAAAATTAAATGAAAAGCAAATAGAAAGGTAATTGAAAATGAAAGAAATAGAAGAAGTTGAAAGGAAAAAAATAAAATGTGAAGAAAAATAAATGAAAAGGGGAAAAAGGAGAAAGTAGTAGCAGTAGCACGTATCCCAGAACGCGCTGTAGCTAACGTAGCAGTAGCGCGCTTCCCGGAATGCGCTACTGCTACTTCTGACTTAACCACCGCGTTCGTCCTTCCCCACGGCCACTTCCCCCCAAATCGAACTCCTCCACTCTCACCGCCGCCGTCGCTCGTCGGTCGCTGCGTGCTCTCCACACACCCTCTACACCGCCCCGACCCCGGATTCAACACCGCCCCCGACCTCAACGCCGCCCCGGACGCCGCCCTCAGCCCCGACCACGACGCCGTCCTTCGTCGTGCGCCCGACCTCGACGCCGCCCTCCGTCGTGAGCCCGAGCCCCGAGCCCGACCTCGACGCCGCCTGCCCCTCTCTCGCCGCAGGCACCCGAGGTGAGCACGCCTGCTCCTCCCCCTCCCCTACCTCTGCCTAGATAGGGTTCTTCAAATTTTAGTTGCATCAAATTAGTTAGGGTTCATCTATGGGTGGAAATGAATTGGATACAGATGCGGCTGGGAGGGTTTATCTATGGTAAGAACTAGTTAGTAAGAACTAGGTACTAATTAGGTACTAGAATATTTTTATTTATAGTAAGTTTATTTTTAGTAAGAACTAGTTGAATTAATAGAACTAGTTAGTAAGAACTTGTTTCTATTTTTTAGTTAAAGCAATTTTTCCCGCCTCGACGTGACAATGCCTATCCCACATCCTCGTCGTCGAGTCGGCGGAGGACGACACCTGCTTGACCAGATCGGCCATGTCCGGGACTGGGCTCCGCCAGGGTGGTACTGGGAGGCGCTACCTACCGGGGGGCGCGGGTTGGTGAGGAGCCAACCTATCGTTGACCCGAACCTTCTTTGGTGGCGATCACGTGGGCCAGTGACGATCCAGAGGCTCGAGGGCTCCGCGGAGGTGGTGCGTCACCGTGTCAGTGAGGAGGACACGCACGTCCGTCGCTACTTGTTTGCGTTGGAGCACAGGCTGTTCTCCAATACCTGGCAGGTTCTCCGGGGATCTCACTGGAGCTATGATCCCATGATGGTGCCTTCTCTGTGGGTGTCCACCGCCCGCGCCGATACCCGTCGTGTGCTAGAGTTTAGTTGTATTAGTGATGTTATATGTATGACACTATTCGTGATGTATTAGTGATAATATTCAACGATGTACTGACGCATGAGATGATTTACTTTTGCTTATTGAATGCATGATAATTTGAGTCCTATAAGATATTTTGAAATGTATATCTTGTGTTTCTCAATATCCAAGTGGCTAGTCATGTTTGCAGGTTACACCTTAGAGTGGCCTATGTTTTGCCAGAGTGTTGATTCATTTCCGTTCCGGCAAATTTCAGGCGCTCGATATGTCCTATTTTAGCAAAGGTCATGCCGGATTTTTCCGTGAATTTGACTGTGATATGGTTATCACCTTTGATATTCGTCTGGAAGATGATATTGAAGGTAATACCGACATCTGGGTCGATGTGCAGACGCCTCCAGTTATACCATTATGTAAGTTTCTCAACCATATTTATGTCTTTGATATTGTTTATTCAAAAATAGTAGACAACTAATTTGTATTGTCAGCTTATTTCGGTGCAAGCAAACATGTCCAGCGCTTGGTAGACAGGACCGTATACTATCCTGGGGCTGAACTCAACTGCGAGTAGATCAGTCATTATGTTTCATGGCTTGAGGATCTTGATACTGTCAAGACAAATTTTCTTCCTGCATTTAGAAATGTTAGTACTGAAAATGTGCGACCAATAGTGTTCGTAATGAACTACTGTCACATCTATTTAGGAAGGATGG
Organism: Triticum aestivum; assembly: GCF_018294505.1. NCBI lineage: Eukaryota > Viridiplantae > Streptophyta > Magnoliopsida > Poales > Poaceae > Triticum > Triticum aestivum. The sequence continues at coordinate 388,214,121 of NC_057810.1, read as the reverse complement.
TAAGATTTTTACTATTTTTCATCAGTGCATCTTTTCCATACATTATTTTTGAAGCTAAACTTCATTGCTAAGTATGTTACCGTACGATGTTCTTCAACAGGGACTCCCGATGAATGTTGTGCCTTATGGGATCGAGACAAAAGGTACCATGAGTATTATCAGCTTACGACCAAGATATCCTATAGATTACTTTAGTGCATTCAAGATTAGCGACGGATGCTTAATAGTGCAAGACTGGACCAAATATGTGATGGGGGAGCGCAGAGAAGTACTAGGGGGCAGCAAACAGATGTGCTACCCACGATTAGGAGACAGGTTCATCTGTATGCTCCAGTTTGATCGAGGAGGAGAGGTATACATGTTTTATGTTATTTTACCTAAGAGAGAGCAGCAGGAGTGATTAGCTTGCTAGAAATGAGTTTGAGGATAATGATGTGCTACACTATTACTATGATGATAAAATAGCTAGTGTTGGTGGTAATGACTATGATGATTATTATTAGCTAGTGTTAGTGCTGATTAAATAAATACTGTTGGTGGTAATGACTATGATGATGATTAAATAGCTTGTGCTGGCAGATTAGGTTCAAGTGGAGGCAACATGTGGTGCACATCGAAAGTACTACTAGTCCAAACTAGATCAAGTTTGGATTAGTAGTATACTTTTGACATGCACCACATATTGCCTCCACTTGAACCTAATCCACCTTCATTTGACACACTGTTATGGACATAATGATGTAAACCTCATAACAGCTGGTATTGTACCAATATTTGTACGATGGCGCATAAATACACTAAAAAAACTACTAGTAGCGATGGACGGAAAACACGCTGCAAGTAGTTACATTAGCAGTAGCGTGGTACTGAACAAACGCTGCAGCTATTTGTCCTAGCAGTAGCGCGTGCGGGCACACGTTACTGCTAAGCAATAGCTGTAGCACCTTATTAGTAGCCCCGATCCCCGCACTGCTGATACACCTAAAACCCGCGCTGTTGCTAGCCCTTTCCCTAGTAGTGTACGTGCTCTGTTTGCAATCCGTCAAAGCGGTCCTCCAATCTTCTTAGTTCCTCAACGTATGCCTCCATCAATGGACTTTGGTAATCCTTTTTGACTTGTCTCACCACAAGCTGTGAATCTCCTCGAATAATCAGCTTCTTGATTCCCAATTCTGCGGCAATACTAAGCCCGAAAAGGAGCCTTTCATACTCTATTGTATTGTTGGTTGCCTCTTCCTGGGCAAAATGCATCTGGCCGACGTACTTCAAGTGCTCCCCTGAGGGTGCGACAAGAAGCACGCCAGCCCCTGCACCTTGTAGGGAAAAGGCACCATCAGAGGTTGGCGTCCATTCTGCAATAAACTCAACCAATGCCTTGCTCTGAATTGTTGATGTTCTCTAAAACTTGAGACCAAAATTGGATAACTCAAAAGCACACTCCACTATTCTGCCAGTAGCCTCAGGGTTTCGGAGTATCTTTTGCAACGAGAAGCAATTGACAACCGTAATCTCATGGGCTTGGAAGTAGTGGCGCAGTACCTCGATCGGGTCCCTTGTAATAAGGGACTGACAAAGTATACTGGGTGATGCACCACTTTCTTCCTTGCCGTGTCCTTGGGGTTGCCACCGCTGTCGTGCTTACTTTGTCCTGATCCTTATCTGACTCTACTGGTCCTTGCTCACTTTCTGCCTCGTCCACTTCCCGCTGCACCACCAAGGCTGCACTAACCACTTGGTTGGTTGCCGCTAAGTATAGCAACAATGGCTCTTGTGGTTTAGGAGCAACCAAGGTGGGCACAGAAGATAAGTAGGCCTTCAGCTCTTGCAGGACCGCATCTGCTTCTGGGGTCCACTTCATGGGTCCTACCTTCTTCAAGATTTTGAAGAACGGCTGGGCGCGCTCGGCAGACATGGAAATGAATCTGCTAAGCGCGGCAAAGCACCCCGTTAGACGCCTCACATCCTTAACTGTCCTTGGCGCTTGGGTTTGCTCAATGGCTTTGATCTTGTCAGGATTGGCTTCGATCCCCCGATGGGACACAAAGAAACCAAGTAACTTGCCGGAGGTGATGCCAAACACGCATTTATCTGGGTTGAGCTTCAAGTTGATCTTGCGCAGATTTGCAATCGTCTCCTCCAAATCCTGGATAAGAGTTGCTCTATCCTTGGTCTTGAACATAATGTCATCCATATATGCTTCAATGTATTTGTGTAGCTGTCCCTCGAAACTAATCTGGACTGCCCTTGCAAAAGTAGACCCAGCACTCTTTAATCCGAATGGCATGCAGATAAAGCAATGCGTACATGGGGTGATGAACGAGGTCTTCTCTTCGTCTTCCTTGGACATGAAGATCTGGTGATATCCAGAATATGCATCCAGAAAAGAAAGTAAATCGCTGAATCCACAATTTGATCAATGTGCGGCAAGGGAAATGTGTCCTTCAGGCAAGCCTTGTTGAGATCTGTGAAATCTATGCAAAGCCTCCATTTCTCGTTAGCCTTCCGGACTACCATTGGATTTGCTAGCCAAGTTGGATGTAGCACTCCTCTGACCAAACTAGCTGCTTCAAGCTTCTTGATCTCCTCAGCAATAAATTGTTGCCTCCCCAAGGCCTGCTTCCGGACTACATGCTTGACAGGTCTGACATGTGGGTGGACAGCAAGGTGGTGCTCAATTACCTCCCTAGGAACATTGGGGACATCAGATGGTTGCTAGGCAAACACATCGATATTCGCCTGCTGATGTCTGCTAGAACTACGTCGGTATTTCCCCAAAGAGGAAGGGGTGCTGCAGTATAGCGATGGTAGGTATTTCCCTCAGTGATGACACCAAGGTTATCAAACCAGTAGAGAACCTCCTCACACCATGTAACAGTACCTGCACACAAATAACAAATACTCGCAACCCGACGTGTTAAAGGGGTTGTCAGTCCCTTTCGGGTACGATGCCTCAAGATAGGCAAATAACGTAAGGTAAAAGTGGTAGATTGGATAAATAGATCGCGGAAAAAATAAATTGCAGAAAGGTAGTTTTGTATTTTTTGTTTAATAGATCTGAAAATAAATGCGAAGGAAAATAGATCGCAAAGGCAAATATGATGAAAAGAGACCCGGGGGCCGTAGGTTTCACTAGTGGCTTCTCTCGAGAAAAATAGCTGACAGTGGGAAAACAATTACTGTTGGGCAATTGATACAACTTCAAATAATCAGGACGATATCCAGGCAATGATCATCATATAGGCATCACGTCCAAGATTAGTAGACTGACTCCTACCTGCAACAACTACTATTACTCCACACATCGACCGCTATCCAGCATGCATCTAGTGTATTAAGTTCATCGAGAAACGGAGTAATGCAATAAGAACGATGACATGATATAGACAAGATTTATTTATCCGTTTATTTAGATAAGACCCCATCTTGCTATCCTTAGTAGCAACAATACATACACGTCGGTTACCCTTCTATCACTGGGATCAAGGACCGTAAGACTGAACCCACTACAAAGCACCTCTTCTCATTGCAAGATAAATAGATCAAGTTGGCAAAAAAACAAATATCGGAGAAGAAATACGAGGCTATAAGTAATCATGCATATAAGAGATCAAAGAACACTCAAATAACTTTCATGGATAAAAACATAGATCTGATCATAAACTCAAAGTTCATCGGATCCCAACAAACACACCACAAAAAGCCTTACATCATATGGATCTCCAAGAGACCATTGTATTGATAATCGAGAGAGATAGAGGAAGCCATCTAGCTACTAACTACGAACCCGTAGGTCTATAAAGAACTACTCATGCATCATCGAAGAGGTACCAATGGAAGTGGTGAACCCCTCCGTGTTGGTGTCTAGATTGGATCTGGTGGTTCTAGACTCTTTGACGGCTGGAATTGATTTTCATCGAGTCCCCTAGGGTTTCTGGAATATTGGGGGTATTTATAGAGTAAAGAGGCAGTTCAGGGGGCACCCTAGGTGGGCACAACCCACCAGGGCATGCCTAGGCCTCCTAGCATGCCTTGGTGGATGTTGCTCCCCTCAAGGCACCCCCTAGGTGCTTCCTTGGCCCACTGGATGTCTTCTGGCCCAAAAAAATCCTTAAGAAGGTTTGTTGCGTTTGGACTCAGTTTGATATTGACTTCCTGTGATGTAAAAAACATGCAGAAAACATCAACTAGCACTAGGCACTATGTCAATAGGTTAGTACCAAAAAATGATATAAAATGATTGTAAAACATCCAAGAATGATAATATAATAGCATGGAACAATAAAAAATTATAGATACGTTGGAGACGTATCAGAATCCCCAAGCTTAATTCCTGCTCGTCCTCGGGTAGGTAAATGATAATAACAGAATTTTTGATTTGGAATGCTGCCTACATCACATTTCTTTTCTTTATAGCTTGGACATATGGACTTTTATATGATTCAAAGCAACAGTCTAGTTTTGACATGAAGACTTTAATACTCAAGCGTACCAACAAGCAACCATGTCTTTCAAAATATGAACACTAAAGCAAGTTATCCCTAGCCCATTATGCTCAATCATTGCTCCATTCATGAAACATACTCGAATATTAGCTACACCCAATGCTCAAATACGATCATAGTGCCCCTTAGTTGGTGCTTTATAAGAGAAGATAGAGACTCCAATTCAAAAATAAAAAATGCATAAGTAAAAGAAAGGCCCTTCGCGGAGGGAAGTAGGGATTTGTGGAGGTGCCAGAGCTCAAAGCTTGAATTGAGAGATAAAAATATTTTTGAGAGGCATACTTTTCCCAGCAACGAAAACGACTTAGAGATATCAACAATTTCCATGCTCGATACACCATAGGCGGTTCCCAAATAGAAAATAAAGTTTATTCCTTTTTCCACCATTACTTTCACTTTCCATGGCTAGCCGAATTCACGGTTTCCCTCCATACCAACGCTCTCCAAGGAATTTATTATTTGATAACATAAAGTAAACTCATTATTCATTTCGGGACTAGGCATCCTAATACCTTTGTCGTACTCTCGTGCAATGACAAGTGAATAAACACTCATCGTGAGAATAACATATCTAGCATGGAAAATATTGGTCACCCTTGACCGCCTCGCGAGCGGTAGAGCACACAAAAGAGAAATTTATTTTGAAAATTAGAGATGGCACATGCAAATTTTCTTAGAACGGCATGGAAATACCGCATATAGGTAAGTATAGTGGACTCATATGGCAAAAACCGGTTAAAAGGGTTTTGGATGCAGAAGTAATGATCATACTTAGTGCAAAATGAAGGCTAGCGAAAAGATTAAGAAGCGACCAACCAAAAAGTGAAAAATATTGTACCCAAGCATTAAGCATAAGTAACACCGAATAATACACCATAAGTAGGATATGATTTGATTGCATAACTATTGACTTTCATGCTTGCATAGGAAATCACAAACCTTAACATCAATATTCTTACTAAAGCACAATTACTCATCAACATGACTCACATATCGTATCGTCATTTCTCAAAACCATTACTAAGAATCAAGTTTATTTTGTCCAATGATCTTCATGAAAGTTTTTATTATATCCTCCTTAGATATCTATCACTTTGGGAATATTTTCATATGTTGCTTTGGATAAGCTCAAACAAATATAAGTGAAGATAATGAGCATAATTATTTTCTTTCTCTCAAAATAATCTAAGTGAAGAAAGAGAGAATTTCTTAAAACTTTACCAACTCCCAAATATATCTAAGTGAAGCATCAGAGCATTTCTTCAAAAATAACAACACACTGTGCTCAAAAAGATATAAGTTAAGCACTAGAGATAATCCATGGCTCTAAAAATTTAAGTGAAGCATAGGAGCAAGCATAGCATAGTTTATGGCTCTCTCCAAAAGGGTGTGCCCAAAAAGAATTCAACACTTAAGAAAAAAAGCAAAACAAGCATAGACTCATATGATACAAGACGCTCCAAGCAAAACTCATAGTATGTGACAAATAAAAATATAGTTTCAAGTAAAATACCGATGGTTGTTAGAAGAAAGCGGGGATGACACTCGGGGGCATCCCCAAGATTAGTTGCTTGCTACTTCTTTGAATATTATCTTGGGGTGCCTCGGGCATACCCAAGCTTAGCCTTTTGCTATTCCTTATTCCTTCATCCATCGCAAGATAACCCAAAACTTGAAAACTTCAATCACACAAAACTCAAACAAAACCTTTGTGAGATCCGTTAGTATAAGAAAACAAATCACTACTATAAGTATTGTAACAAACCTATTCATATTTTCTTTTTGCATTATATCTACTGTATTCCAACTTTTCTATGGAAAAATCTCATAAAAAACCCATAGAATCATCAAAATAAGCACACAATTAAAAGAAAACAGAATCTTTCAAAAATAAAACAGTATGTACCAATCTGAATATTCTGAATACTTATGTAACTCCAAACATTCTGAAATAAAGTAGTGGACGTGAGTAATTTGTCTATTAATCTTCTACAAAATGACTCAACTCAAAATCACTCTTCTGTTAAAAATGACAAATAATCTCGTGAGTGCAAAAGTTTCTGTTTTTCAGCAAGATCAAATCAACTTTCACCCAAATCTTCCCAAAGGCCTTGCTTGGCACAAACACTAATTAAAATACAAAAAACACAATCATAACAGTAGAATAATTGTTCTAACACACTAGAACAGAAAGCAAAAAGCAAAAATAAATTTTATTTATTGGGTTGCCTCCCAACAAGCGCTATCATTTTACGACCCTATCTAGGCATAACGTGTAGGATCTAAGTTTTGTCCTCTTTCGTTCTAGATCCATTAGATGCCCTCATGATTGATTCATATGGTGGCCCAATTCTTGTTCTAGGGAAGTGTTCCATTCCCTTCCTAAGTGGAAATTGAAATTTAATATTGCCTTCTTTCATATCAATCACGACACCAATAGTACGCAAAAACGGTCTACCAAGAATAATAGGACAAGCCGGATTGCAATCAATATCAATAACAATGAAATGTATGGGCACATAATTCCTATTTGCAAGAATAATAAAATCATTAATTCTTCCCATAGTCTTTTTAATAGTAGAATCTGCCAAGTGCAAATTTAAAGAGCATTCTTCAATATTGGTAAGACCAAGCACATCACATAAAGATTTCGGAATTGTAGAAACACTAGCACCCAAGTGCAAATTTAAAGAGCATTCTTCAATATTTGATACTAGGTTCCCACTCATCATGCAATTTTCTAGGAATTGAAACTTCTAATTCCAACTTTTCTTCAAAAGCTTTCATCATGGCATCAACAATATGTTTAGTAAAAGCTTTATTTTGTTCGTAAGCATGGGGTGAATTTATCATGGATTGCAACAAATAAATACAATCATCCAAAGAGCAACTATCGTAATTAAAGTCTTTGTAATCCAAAATAGTGGGCACATCACTAGTTAAAGTCTTGACCTCTTCAAACCCACTTTTATCAAATTTTTCAACATGATTTTCACCCTCGGAATCATATGGACGCCTTCTAACTAAAGTTGACTCTTCTCCAGTCCCTTTTTCATAAATCTTAAATCTAATAAACAAAGAATCAATAGAAGAAAAACCAATCATTTTAAGATCTTTATCACTTTTATCTTCTAACGAGATTGGTCTGGCGGCCATTTGATTCACTAAAGTGGCTTGTGCATTGGATATTTTTCCCAACAAACTTTTAGTAGAAGCATACTTAGATTGAAGATTGCAAACTTCTCTACTAATATCATCAAGTTGTTTTGTTATAGCTTCTAACACAACAGAGTGTTCCTTAAGTTGTTCAGTAAAAATATTTATTATGCTCAAATTGTGTGGTCATATATTCCTTAGTACTTCTCTCAATTTCAAGAAAAATGTTTGGGTAAGGAACATCATAATATTTTGTTTGAGGCATCATGACTACACAAACAAGATTGCACACAAAAACAGATCTGACGGGAAAACGGCGAATGAAAAAGAGGGCGAATAAAATGGCAAATTTTTGTGATGTGGGGGAGAGGAAAACGAGAGGCAAATGGCAAATAATGTAAATTGTGAGGAGATGAGATTTGTGATTAGGAACCTGGTTGATCTTGAAGATCCTCCCCGGCAACGTTGTTAGAAATTCCTTTTGATGTCTGCTAGAACCATGTCGGTATTTCCCCAAAGAGGAAGGGATGATGCAGTATAGCAATGGTAGGTATTTCCCTCAGCGATGAGACCAAGGTTGTCGAACCAGTAGGAGAACCTTCTCACACCATGTAAACAGTACCTGCACACAAATGACAAATACTCGCAATCCGACATGTTAAAGGGGTTGTCAATCCTTTTCGGGTACGGCGCCTCAAGCTAGGAAAATAACATGAGGTAAAAGTGGTAGATAGGATAAATAGATCGCGGAACAAATAAATTACAGCAAGGTATTTTTGTATTTTTGGTTTAATAGATCTGAAAATAAATGCAAATGAAAATAGATCGCAAAGGCAAATATGATGAAAAGAGACCAGGGGGCCATAGGTTTCACTTGTGCCTTCTCTCGAGAAAAATAGCAAACGGTGGGAAAACAATTACTGTTGGGGAATTGATAGAACTTCAAATAATCATGATGATATCCAGGCAACGATCATTATATAGGTATCACATCCAAGATTAGTAGACTGACTCCTGCCTGCATCTACTACTATTAGTCCCCACATCTACCGCTATCCAGCATGCATCTAGTGTATTAAGTTCATGGAGAAACGAAGTAATGCAATAAGAATGATGACATGATGTAGACAAGATCTATTTATCTAATTATTTAGATATAGACCCCATCTTTTTATCCTTAGTAGCAACGTACGTGTCGGTTCCCCTTCTATCACTGGGATCAAGCACCGCAAGATCGAACCCACTAGAAAGCACCTCTTCCCATTGCAAGATAAATAAATCAAGTTGGCCAAACAAAACCCAAATATCGGAGAAGAAATAGGAGGCTATAAGCAATCATGCATATGAGAGATCAAAGAAGACTCAAATAACTATCATCAATAAAAACATAGATCTGATCATAAACTGAAAATTCATCGGATCCCAACAAACACACCGCAAAAAGGCTTACATCATATGGATCTCGAAGAGACCATTTATTGATAATCAAGAGAAACAGAGAGAGAGAGAGAGAGAGAGAGAGAGAGAGAGGAAGCCATCTAGCTACTAACTATGGACCCGTAGGTCTACAAAGAACTACTCACACATCATCGAAGAGGCACCAATGGAAGTGGTGAACCTCTCTGTGATGGTGTCTAGATTGCATCTGGTGGTTCTGGACTCTATGGCGGCTGGAATTGATTTTCGTTGACTCACCTAGGGTTTCTGGAATATTGGGGTATTTACAGAGCAAAGAGGTGGTTCAGGGGGCACCCTAGGTGGGCACAACCCACCAGGGCACGCCTGGGCCTCCTGGCGCACCCTAGTGGGTGCTTCTCCCCTCGAGGCACCCCCAGGTGCTTCCTTGTCCCACTGGATGTCTTCTGGCCCAAAAAAATTCTCAAGAAGTTTCGCTGCATTTGGACTCCGTTTGATAATGATTTCATGCGATGTAAAAAACATGCAGAAAACAACAACTAGCAATGGGCACTATGTCAATAGGTTAGTACCAAAAGATGATATAAAATGACTATAAAATGATTGGAAAACATCCAAGAATGATAATATAACAGCATGGAACAATCAAAAATTATAGATACATTGGAGACGTATCACCCGCAGGAAGGCAACGAGCGCGCTTTGCTATTTGTTATCGAGGGTGGCGCTGATGGTGAAGGTACCATCAACGCCAACCAGCCTTGCCGGGACCTTCTTCACTTGTGGAGCAGTAACCTTGGTCCTTTTGCTATTGGAACTCTCCGAAAAATTATCAACAGGCGCAACGCACTCCGAAGAGATACGCTTCCCGGATTGTTTGCCACCGTCCTTGCTATCCTTCTTCTTTCCTCTGCTTTCCTTGGTGGGAACTGCTGCTGCCGTGGCCTCTCCAGCGACCACGTCCCAGCACATCTTGTCCATGCAAATGATTGCGTCCTCCTCATCCGATGGGATGGAAATGATTCCAAGTGGCCCAGGCATCTTCAAGGTATTGTAGGCATTGTGGGATGCCGCCATGAATTTGGCCAGGGCTGGTGGTCCAAGGATCCCATTGTACGGCAAGGGGAGGTCGACCACATCAAACACAATCTTTTCAGTCCGATAATTCAACTCCCCTCCAAATGTCACATGCAACATGATTTTTCCAATAAGATGACTCCTGCCGAGATTAACTCCTTGAAACGCGCCGGTGACCTCTAACTCCTCTTCTGCTATCTGAAGCCTACTGATAACCTTTGGGGAAATCAGATTCAATCGGCCCCGCTGTCCACCAATATCTTTGTGACCTTGAGGTTGAGAATTGTCGGAGAGACCAACAATGGCAAGCACCCTACCGCAGTGGTACATCAGGATGATCCTCTTTGTTGGAATATGATGGGCGTGCGTGACCATATGAGTGGTTTCCGGCCTCGGGTGCTGGTTCCATGGCATTGACCTCACGCGCCCCCGTTTGAGTTGGCGGTGAGAGGTGTGCAGAGATGCACCCCCATCAATGCACAGGGCATCAGTGGCCTTCTGAAACTCTTACTCACTAGTTTCCTCTTCATCCCCTCCATCACTCTCATCATCATAGGCTTCCTTCTCTTGACATCTGGCGGGTTTTCCTTTGTTCCAAAGAGGTTTGCCGGGGGGATTTGCTTCACCGCCTGGACCCTTACCGCCAGCAACATTCTCACCCTTTTCCTTGTCACACTTCTCGTACTCAGCTCTTTGCCTCTTGACAAGTTGCTCAACCTGAGAACACTCTTGAAGGTCATGGCCCTTAGTCCAATGGATCTTTCAATAAGGCCCATCGCCTTTCCCAGCCTTCTCGGCAGCCGCAGCTTCCCAGCAGTCAGCGCACATGGGATCTTCCTTGCCGGGGACCTCAGCCTTGGATGTCTTGCCGGTACTGGGCGTACCCAATCCTTCAATAGTCATCACTGCCTAATCCTTGCGCCTCTTATTGCACTTCTTGCTCTTCTTCTGACTGGTGGATTCATCATCATCTTCTGAATCAAGATTGATGTAGTCCTCCTCTCTGGGTAACTTCCTCCCTTCCTCCATCCGAGCACACTTATCCACCAGGGTGTAAAGCTCCTTCATAGTCTTGGGCAACCGTGCATTCATCTTGGAATGAATCCTGCGGTTCCGCACATTAGACTGGAAGGTGGATATCATAGCTGTCAGATGGATGTTTGGGATGTTCCTGTGGACTCTGCTGAACAACTGCAAATACTTCCGGAGAGTCTCTCCTTCTTTATACTGGAGAAGCTGCAAATCGCTGGGCCGGCCTGGTTCTTGATGGCCGCCAGTGAATGCACTAATGAACTCGTGGCAATGGTCAGCCCGTGACGAAATGGAGTTCTCCGGCAAATGCATCAACCAAGACCTCACATTGGACTTGAGAGCCAAAGGAAAGTAGTTCGCGAATACCTTCTCATCTCTTGCCCCAACAGCTTGGACGGCAATGGTGTAGATGCTCAGGAACTCTGCCGGTTGAGCCTCCCATCATACTTCTGAGGTATTTCTGGCTTGAACGTGCATACGGATGGCTAATGGACTTGCCACAGCTCATGAGTAAAGGCAGGGCACCCGACCTCGAAAGGTAGGCACCCGCCAATATCGAGCGCATGCTCGCTGACGTCAGGACCTTTGCACCCATCGGTCCGGCGGCGGTCATCGTGATGTTTCTCAACGACATCGATCTAGACGTGCTCAAGGGTTAGAAGAAGCCATCGAGACGTCATCAGGTTCTTGATGCTGTCGATCTCGCGCTAGTTGCCATGGCGGGGACTGCACCATGGGGGTGGCCCCCTCCGTACGACCAGCAGCATGAGCCATTGCCGTCGCTTGGGGAGGCCGTGGTGGGACAGCTCGCTGCGTGCCCCTAGCCTCGGCAAAACCGAGCAGGCTCTGGATGGTGGCATGGTACACATCCGTCTGCTCAGCCGCTAGCGGGAACCTGAGCAGCAGCTGAGCCCGCCACCATGGCCTCCGCAGCCGTGCTCGGCATGGGTGACGATGATGCAGATCATACCCTCGCTCGGTTTCTGACGGTGCCAGTAGCAACAGTACTATGCCCCCGCTATTGCGAGGCGGCCACTTGGATGGCATGGTGGCGCAGCGAAGGCACTTGAGGGCCGGCGGGTCCGTCGGGTGTAGCGGCTTGGTCGACTCGCCTAGGGGAAGGCGCAGGCGCAGTGGTCGCTCCCATGACAGGGGCGGATGAATGGCGGCGGTTTTCCCTAGACCGAGCGCCATCGCTGCGGCTGTGCCCGTCAGCGAGAGGAGGGAGCATGGGCAGAGTAGCTCCTCTGCCCGTACCTCATGGAGCATGGCCGTCGGGGTGTTGCTGATGTTGCTCTCCCTCGGTGTCTCCTGCTCCTGCTTCAGCCACAGTGGAAATGGTGACGGCGTCACCTGCTCCGACCATATCCCTAGCAGCGTCTGCATCCTCGCGTGCCTCCGCACCTCCCGTAGGATTGGTAGCTATGGGTGGCGGAGCCTTTGAGGTGGACGGATGTGCCGAAACACCGGATTTCTTCTTGGGCGCCATGGTTGATGGCGCCATCGAATATGAAGACAATGATGAAGATGACGCGCTGCACACGCTTTCAGGTTCGCGCAAGCGATCCCCCTACCTGGCGCCCCAAAGATGTCGCGAGAAACAACTACGTCTTGAGCTTGTGTTGGTTTTCCTTGAAGAGGAAAGGGTGATGCAGCAATAGTAGCATAAGTATTTCCCTCAGTTTTTGAGAACCAAGGTATCAATCCAGTAGGAGGCTCCTCAAAAGTCCCACGCACCTACACAAACAAACAAAGAACTCGCAACCAACGCAATAAAGGGGTTGTCAATCCCTTTACGGCCACTTGCGAAAGTGAGATCTAATAGAGATAATATGATAAGATAAATATTTTTTTGGTATTTTATAAGATAGATGCAAAAGGTAAAGATGCAAATAAAAATAGATTGAAAACTTATATGATAAAAGATAGACCCGGGGGCCATAGGTTTCACTAGAGACTTCTCTCAAGATAGCATAAGTATTACGGTGGGTGAACAAATTACTGTCGAGGAATTGATAGAAAAGTGAATAATTATGAGATTATCTAGGCATGATCATGTATATAGGCATCACGTCCGCAACAAGTAGACCGACTTCTTCCTGCATCTACTACTATTACTCCACACATCGACCGACTCCTTCCTGCATCTAGAGTATTAAGTTCATAAGAATAGAGTAACGCCTTAAGCAAGATGACATGATGTAGAGGGATAAACTCATGCAATATGATATAAACCCCATATTTTTATCCTCGATGGCAACAATACAATACGTGCCTTGCAACCCTTTATCTCACTGGGTAAGGACACCGCAAGATTGAACCCAAAGCTAAGCACTTCTCCCATGGCAAGAAAGATCAATCTAGTAGGCCAAACCAAACTGACAATTCGAAGAGACTTGCAAAGATAACTCAATCATACATAAAAGAATTCAGAGGAGATTCAAATATTTCTCATAGATAAACTTGATCATAAACCCACAATTCATTGGATCTCGACAAACACACCGCAAAAAGAGTTTACATCGAATAGATCTCCACAAAGAGAGAAAAAGCCATCTAGCTAATAATTATGGACTCGAAGGTCTATGGTAAACTACTCACAACTCATCGGAGGGGCTATGGTGTTGATGTAGAAGCCATCCGTGGTCGATTCCCCCTCCGGCGGAGTGCCGGCGAAGGCTCCAAGATGGGATCTCGCGGATACAGAAGGTTACAGTGGTGGAAATTGTGTTTCGTTGGATCCCTGGATGTCTTTGGTGTACGTAGGCTTATATAGGAGGAAGAAGTATGTCGGTGGCCGCCCGAGGGGCTCACGAGATAGGAGGCGCGCCGTCCTATCTCGTGGCCGCCTCGGCTGCTTCTTGACTTGCACTCCAAGTCCTCTGGATCACGTTCGTTCCAAAAATCACGCTCCCGAAGGTTTCATTCTGTTTGGACTCCATTTGATATTCCTTTTCTTCAAAATACTGAAATAGGCAAAAAAACAACAATACGGGCTGGGCCTCCGGTTAGTCCCAAAAATGATATAAATGTGTAAAATAAAGCCCATAAACATCCAAAAGGGGTAATATAATAGCATGGAACAATCAAAAATGATAGATACGTTGGAGACGTATCAAGCAACCCCAAGCTTAATTCCTGCTCGTCCTCGAGTAGGTAAATGATAAAAATAGAATTTTTGATGTGGAATGCTATCTAGCATAATTCTCAATGCAATTTTATTTATTGTGGCATGAATGTTCAGATCCAAATGATTCAAGATAAAATCTTATAAAACATAAAAGTAATAATGCTTCAAAGCATACTAACAAATAATCATGTCCTATCAAAATAGCATAGCCAAAGAAAGCTTATCCCTACAAAATCATGTAGTTAGGCCATGCTTCATTTTCATTACACAAAATACTCCCATCATGCACAACCCCGATGACGAGCCGAGCAATTGTTTCATACTTTTTAATGCGCTTCAGCTTTTTTTCAACTCTTACGCAATACATGAGCGCAAGCCATGGACATAGCACTAAGGTGGTATAAGGTGGTGGTTGTGAGGACTAAAAGAGGGAGGAGATAGTCTCGCATCAACTAGGCATATCAACGGGCTATGGAGATGCCCATCAATAGATATCAATGTGAGTGAGTAGGGATTGCCATGCAACGGATGCACTAGAGCTATAAATATATGAAAGCTCAACAAAAGAAACTAAGTGGGTGTGCATCCAACTCTGTTGCTCACGAAGACCTAGGGCATTTTGAGGAAGCCCATCATTGGAATATACAAGCCAAGTTCTATAATGAAAAATTCCCACTTAGTATATGAAAGTGACAACATACGAGACTCTCTATCATGAAGATCATGGTGCTACTTTGAAGCACAAGTGTGGAAAAAGAGATAGTAGCATTCTCACTTCTCTCTTTTTCTCTCATTTTATTTTTTTATTTTTTTCTTTTTTTTCTTTTTTTTCTTTTTCTTGTTTTTTTCTTTGGCCTCTTTTTTTTCTTTTTTGGCCTTTCTCTTTTTCTTTTTCTTTCTAAAGTCCGAAGTCTCATCCCGACTTGTGGGGGAATCATAGTCTTCATCATCCTTTCCTCACCGAGACAATGCTCTAATAATGAAGATCATCACACTTTTATGTATTTACAACTCAAGAATTACAACTCAAATCTAGAACAAGATATGACTCTATATGAATGCCTCCGGCGGTGTACCTGGATATGCAATGAATCAAGAGCGACATGTATGAAAATTATGAAGGTGGCCTTGCCACAAATACGATGTCAACTACATGATCATGCAAAGAGCAATATGACAATGATGAAGTGTGTCATAATAAACGGAATGGTGGAAAGTTCCACGGCAATTTATCTCGGAATGGCTATGGAAATGCCATAATAGGTAGGTATGGTGGCTGTTTTGAGGAAGGTAAATAAAGGGTTTACGATACCGGCGAAAGTTGCGCAGTAATAACAGAGGCTACGCATGCCCCAAGAGGGATAGATTGGTAGGAAAAGACCACCGCTTGTCCCCGACTGCCACTCATAAGGAAGACAATCAAAAGAGCACCTCATGCAACAAATTTGTCACACAACTTTTACCATACGTGCATGCTACGGGACTTGCCAACTTCAACAAAAGTATTTCTCAATTTCATAATTACCCACTAGAATGACCCTAACATTACTACCTTTATATCTCAAAACAATTATCAAGCATCAAATTGATCATAGCATCCAATTCACTTCCTATGATAGTTTTTATTATACCCAAATTGGATGCTCATCATTCCAGGACCAAATTTGTAACCATAGCAAATACCATGCTGTTCTAAAAGACTCTCAAAAATATAAGTGAAGCATAAGAGACTAGCAATTTCTTCAAAATTAAACCACCTCCGTGCTCTAAAATATATAAGTGAAGCACTAGAGCAAAAACTATCAAGCTCGATAGATATAAGTGAAGCACATAGAGTATTCTAGCAAATTCTAATCAAGTGGCTTCTCCCAAAAGGTGTGTACGGCAAGGATGATTGTGGTAAACTAAAAATCAAAGACTAATATAATACACGATGCTCCAAGCAAAACACATATCATGTGGCGAATAAAAATATAGCTCCAAGTAAAGTTACCAATGAACGAAGACGAAAGAGGGGATGCCTTCCCGGGGCATCCCCAAGCTTAGGCTTTTGGATATCCTTGAATATCTTGGCGTGCCATGGGCATCCACAAGCTTAGTCTCTTGCCACTCCTTATTCCATAGTCCATAAAAGCTTTACCCAAAACTTGAAAACTTCACAACACAAAACTCAACAGGAAATCTTATAAGCTCCGTTAGTGAAAGAAAACAAAATCACCACATAAGGTACTGTAATGAACTCATTATTTATTTATTTTGGTGTTAATCCTACTGTATTCCAACTTCTCTATGGTTTATAAATTATTTTACTAGCCATAGGTGCATCAAAATAAGCAAACAACACACGAAAAACAGAATCTGTGAAAAATAGAACAGTCTGTAGCAATCTGTAACTAACGCAAACTTCTGGAACTATAAAAATCTTACAAAAATAGGAAGTCCTGTAAACTTTGTCTATTGATCATTAGAGAAAAGAATGAATGCAAAAACACGTTTCTGTGATTTAACAAAACTAAATTCGTGCGTGCAAAGTTTTTGTTTTTCAGCAGTATCAAATCAACTATCATCATAGGTTATCCTATAGGTTCTACTTGGCACAAACACTAACTAAAACATAAAAACACATCTAAACATAAGGTAGATGCAAAATTTATTACTAAACAGGAAAAAAACAAAAAAACAGAAAGAAAATTGGGTTGCATCCCAACTAGCGCTATCGTTTAACGCCCCTAGCTAGGCATAAAAGCGAAGATAGATCTAAGTGTTACCATATTTGGAACTCATCTTTTTAATGGAGTTATGCTCAAGTCCGGGAGGCTCTTTGCGTTTCCCTTCATGCTCAGAGATCCTTTGATCTAAGGCATCCAACCGCTTATTGTAAAGTGTGATCAAATTATTCATGCGGTTGATACTCCCAACAAAATTCTTAAAAGGTTCAACAAGCTTTTGAAATTCAAGTAATTTCTCTAAAATTTGGGCTCCTTCAAGAAAGAAGGGTGATCCGTTTTGTCGGGGAAGTACTCCTACTATCCCCTCTATAATTTCATAAGCAGAACAAGGATCAATTTCAATAAATTCCCCTTTTGCGGCACAATCAAGGAGTTGTTTGTGGGGTAAGGTTAACCCAACATAAAAATTGCAAATTAAAATCTTGAAATCTCGTTCTAAAGCGCAACTACGATAAGATTCTAACATCCTAAACCAAGCATCTTTTAAATTTTCTCCTTGTCTTTGCTTGAAGTGGAGAACTTCAAAATCGCGAGATGAAGGGATAAAGACTGAGCTAGCCATAACGACAAGGTAAATGATCTAACACACGAGCAAATGAAAAAGGCAAGCGAAAGAGAAGAGGAGATTGGGAAAGAGAGGGCGAATAAAACGACAAGGGTGAAGTTGGGGAGAGGAAAACGAGAGGAAAATGGCAAATAATGTAAATGCGAGGGAGATGAGTTTGTGATGTGTACTTGGTATGTCTTGACTTGAGAGAAGACCTCCCCGGCAATGGCGCCAGAAATCCTTCTTGCTACGTCTTGAGCTTGCGTTGGTTTTCCTTGAAGAGGAAAGGGTGATGCAGCAATAGTAGCGTAAGTATTTCCCTCAGTTTTTAAGAACCAATGTATCAATCTAGTAGGAGGCTCCTCAAAAGTCCCACGCACCTACACAAAGAAACAAAGAACTCGCAACCAACGCAATAAAGGGGTTGTCAATCCCTTCACGGCCACTTGCGAAAGTGAGATCTGTCGGGGAAACTGATCGACGAACACCTATGGGGCCGATGGACCGAGCCCCTTTCGGTTCGGCGGGGGGCGGAGATCGCACGAAGAGCGGATCAAGGCGAAGCACACGAGCAGTTTACCCAGCTTCGGAGCTCTTCGGAGAGATAGTACTCCTACTGCTGCTTGTCTGATGGTATTGAGTTCTTTCTCGGGAGCGCTGAATGCTATAGTACACACGAGATGCTAACGAGACCGAGCGTGGGTGTTTTCTGCCTTCGAACCCCCCCCCCCCCACTACATTGCGCATGGGCCTCCTTTTATATGCTCAAGGGGTCACCGACAGGTGGTAACATAGACAAGGGTAAAAATGGAAAAGGAATTGCGGTTGGTACAGCTACCTGTACAGTGTATCCTACCTAACCCTGACGGCAGGGGACAAAGGCATTAAATGCCCGTCTGCGTCGCCCATATAGTGCAAAAAGGACCGCCAGGGACGCCACCGCTCACCACGATGGCAGTCTTGTCAGCGTCGCTTGCCACCGCGCACCGCTGGCTGCACAGCCTCTCGCCACGCGCGCCTGGAAAGGCCCCAGGGCGACACGTTGGTGGATGTGCTGGAGCGTGGGTACAGAGTGGTAGCTTGCCGCGGCAAGCGCCTTGCCGCGGTCGTTGTCTTGTCGCGTCCGGAAGCTTGTCGCTCACCGGGCCTTGCCGGGACGCATGGCGCGTCGCGGCAAGTTCCTTGAGATGCCTTGGTTGGCCTTCCCGGCAAGCTCCTCTTGCCGGGGCCTTGTCTCCTTGGCTTGAATACTTTGTTCTTGAATGGCTCCAAAGGAACCACGGAGGACCTTGGCGGTCACCCGGCAAGCCTTGCCGCGGGGTGCTGCAACTGCCCGTGCACAAGTTCGGGATACTAGGGTACCCCTACTCTAGTACACCGACAGGAGCCCCCGGGCCTGGGCCACACACGGTGCCGAGCGCTGTTGGGCCAGGCCCAAAACAGGGCACGGGCACACGCGGCCTGGGTCACGCCGTATCTTACTCCGTATCCACCGCGCCCTCCCCGAACGGCACGCGTTGAATGCGGCGTCGTGGGAGAGATCGTGGGTGGTTTCTTTATTCGGAAGACGGAAACGTCCGCCCCCTCCCTCTTTATAAGCAGGGGAAACAGGGGCAGTTCGCCCATCGCGCCGGTTGCTACTCCAATCTCAGAAATCTCCGCCGCTCCCCCCTTCTTCCCGAAGCTGAAAGAGAGCAGCGCTCCGCCCCCCATTGCCACCACGCACCACCAACGCCGTCGATCTCCCCCACCACCTCCGCCATGGCTCCGAAAGCCGACAAGGGGAAGGGCGTGAAATCGGTCGAGGCGCAGCGGCTCGCGGCGCTGCGAAAGGAGCGGGCCATCTTCCCCCCTCAGCTTGCCGCGAAGGAGCTGAGGGAGTACTACTACCTCTTCTGGTCGACGGAGACGCGAGCGCATCCGCGCACGAAGGTACTCCCGGCTGCCGCTTCGGAACTGGCTCCAAACGGATACCCCTTCTTCGCGCTGTTCTTCTACTGCGGGCTCTGCCCGCCCTTCTCTGAATTTTTCTGTGACATCATGAACACCTACGGGTTCCGCCTCCTTGACTTCACCCCCAACGCCGTTCTGACCATGGCAGTTTTCGCACATCTCTGCGAAAACTTTGTCGGAGTCCATCCAAACGTAGCTCTTTTTCGCCACTTCTTTATGCCCCGAGTCGAGAGAGGAGAGCCTTTGCCGGCGGAATCGCCTGGATCTCGAGAGTCGGCAAGAAGGAAGCTTATCTGGAGGGAGAGCTCCGCAGCAAGTGGGAGGAATGGAGAGCAGAGTGGTGCTGGATTGTCGAGGAGAACCCGCAGCCATTTACCGCCCTGCGACAAGCCCCAATAGTGCGCGGCAACGATTGGAGCAACGTGGCCCCGGAAGACGATAGGCTGAAGATTGCCGTCACCCGGATCCTTTGCCTCAGGCTTGCCGGGCTCACCGTAGGCGCCGTTGGCGCAGATTTTCTTCGCCGCCGCATCGCCCCCCTGCAGGAGAGGAGGAGACCCGCCTGGGAGTTCCAGAACTCGGCGGATATCATGAGGCTGCGCCCGGGCCTCAACTTCAACTTCACTGTCCTGGAGCTGGACGCGATGCTCCTGGAACTGTTCAAGCGCGATCCTCAACATCCATTCATGGTGCCGTGGGGTGTCGTTCCGTTGTGCAACAACTCCTCGCTTGACAGCATCCGTGCAATGATGCCGTTGTGCGATTCGCATGGAATTGTCCCGACTTGGCAAGAGCCTGTAGACGACGTCGTGCGGGATTTCTTTGACGGCTTGGTAGAAGTGCCGGTCCGCGCTGATGAACAGAAGAGCCTTACTCGCGACACCACCGATGCGGAGATGCAGCGCATCGCCACTAGGCTGGAAGAGGCGGCGGCAGCAGCTGCCGCG
Source organism: Triticum aestivum (assembly GCF_018294505.1). Classification (NCBI taxonomy): domain Eukaryota; kingdom Viridiplantae; phylum Streptophyta; class Magnoliopsida; order Poales; family Poaceae; genus Triticum; species Triticum aestivum. The sequence goes on along the minus strand of NC_057810.1, from coordinate 388,193,632 downwards.
GGCGAGTTCGGGTTCACCGTGGAGGAGGCAGAGGCAGCAGAGGCGGCAAGCCTTGTCGAGCGAGAGGAGTTCGCCGGCGAGGAAGAGCTTGCCGGGCCTGAAGCTGAGTCGAGCGAGCCCGGCGAGGGAGAGCTTGTCGGGCCCGAACCTTCAGACAGCTTGCCGCAAGCGGAGCCCCCAGCTGCACCAAGAAGGCGTCTCCGCAAGGCCGGGGACGTAGCGGGGCGGCAAACGAGTCAACAGCCGCCGTGCCGCGCGACACGCTCTACCGCGGCAAGCACTGTTGCCGCGGAGCGCCTCACGCCGCTGCGGCAACTGGGGCGGGGTCTTCCCGGTCCACCGCTACCGCCCCTGCCAAGCGGGCAAGGGAACCTACTCCTCCGCCTCGTCGCACCGGAGGCGAGCCGGACTTCGATCTCTCCGCGCTCAGCTCCGACGAGGAAGAAGAAGAGTAAGATTCTTCGCTGTACTTGCAGTTCTTCAATTTTGTTGCTTTGTCTTGTATCTGATTTGCTTCACTCTGAACCCATTCCTTTTCAGGACGCTGGCCCAGAGAGCGGCGAAGAGAGCCAAGGTCCCGGTGATTGTCATCGAGGACGAACCCACCGCGACGGCAGAGGACATGTCCGAGACCACCTTGCCGGACCCGGCAACCATTCCTCAAAGCAGCCCCCAGCGCAGCCCCCCACGTAAGTATATGGTTTACTTCATACAATTAGGCGTGCATGGGTGCTCTTTCATTGCTGATATCTGACTATTGGTTTGTGTAGGAGCAGAGCAGCCTCACCAGGAGTGCCCGGAAGCCGCTCCTGAAATGCCATCTGCTTCGACTACACCGCCAAGGGAGGATTCCCCGGCAAGGGAGCGTTCTCCGGCAAGGGAGAACTCTCCGGCAAGGGACAGTTCTCCGGCAAGGGACGACACCAGCGACCCTCCGGTGGTTGAGACCACGACTGCAGATCCTAGTACAGGTAATCCTCTTGCTTGAAAACTTCCCTTGGGTTCTTCTTCTTCTGATTTTCTTTTTCGATATTTGCTTGACGCTTCTCCTTTTTCCGTTCGTCAGATGCCACGGAGCCGATGGAAACTGAAGGCGAAGCCGGCGCTGATGATCCCGCCGGCGAAGAGGCGACCAAAGCTGCTGCCACAGAAGCTGGCGAGGGATCCGGCAATTGCACTGACGGCCCCGAGGCCGCAGGAGCGTCAGGCGCTACGCTGACCGCCGATCTGTCCGCCGCTGCTGCAGCGCCAGGCTACGAAGAGCCCCAGCCCGGCGCCTACTTGAAGGCCGGCGACGGCATCTTTATCAAGCTCCCCTGGGCGTCCAGCTCCAGGGCGCCGGTCGGATGAGAAATCTTGGATGGAGAGGTGCGCGCCTCCGCTGGGCTGACGTTGGTCGACGCGCCAAGCAGCAGCAGCGACGAGCCTGAGGAGGAGCGGCTGCTGCGGAAGCTGCTGTCGCTCTACCGCGCCCGACAAGCCAAGCTGGCATCCCGAGAAGCGCTTGTCGCGAAGGCGGGAGTGGACATCGAGAAGCGCGCGGAGGAGCTCCGGGGTCTCAGGCAGGAAGCTCTCCGGTCCCTGGCGGAGGAGCGGGAGCAACTTCTCGAGGAGCGTAAAGCCTTCCTCCTCGAGAAGGCTGAAGTTGAAGAGCAGCAGCGGCTTGTCGCCGAAAATCTATTTGCGCAGGAAGGAGAGTTGGCGCAGCGCAAGGTCAACCTTGACAGCCACGAGGAGGAGCTTGCCGCGCGCGAGCAAGCAATTGGCGGGGCCCTCAAGGAAGCAAAGGATGCCGCCGCAGCTGCCGAGGCCGCCAAGAAGGAGCTGGAGACGAAGGTGGCGCAGCTGGAGGCCGACCTCAAGGCGAGCGGCGAGGAGCTCGCTGCGCTCACGCGTGAGCGCGAGAAGGACGTTGCCGCTCATGGTGAGCTGCAGGGTCTTCTCGCTGAGATGAGCAAGGAGCTTGGCGCCGCCAAGGACTCCAATGCAGATCTCGAGTTGAAGCTGGCTACTTTGACTCAGACGCTGGACGGCACCAGGGAGCGGGAGGCGGCCTTGACGGAGAAGATCAAGGCCGACGAGGTGCTGCTGGCGAGTGCTGCTGCCGCCCAGAATGCTTTTAGGGAGACTGTGGAGCACTGGACCGAGGGTCTCGTGAATGTTGCCGTAGCCATCGACGGGGAGCTGGCGCAGCTGGGGATGGAGGATCTCGGGTACCCCTCCGATGAGCACCTCCAACCCAGCGCCAAGCTCAGCCTGTTCTTCAAGGGCGTGGCGACGGCCCTCCAGCCACTCCGGGAGAAGATCCCAAAGCAGCTGGCCGACGAGTCGCGCAAGATCTGCGCGGGAGCTCTTCAAAAGGTGCTGGTGAAGGTGGCCTTCCGCAACCCAGGCCTCAACCTCACCAACGTCCTCAGGTCCCTGCCGCCGGATGCTGATCTGGAAGCGCTCAAGGCCCTTGTCGCACCCATTGTGGACAAGGTGAGCGGGATCAAGAGGGTTGAGGGCGATCGCGTAGATTAGGCCGCCCGTTTTCTCTTTTTCTTTGTCGCTGCTGGTTATGTTATGAGAACAATCTGTTAGAGCTGCGACAAGCTATCTTGTAATATAACTCTATTTTGGGTAGAGATTGCTATGTTATTTCCTTTACTTGATTCCTTCCTTTGTATGTTTTTGCCCTACGCTTTTAGGGAACTTGTCGGCGCAGGCACCTGGGCCGCGAGCGCTGAGTGCGGGACGTCAGCAGCCTGCTGGCGGTGCCGCTTCCGACACGAAACCTTGTCGCAACTAGTCGCAGCTCACTTAAGTTGTTGAGCGGACTCGAAACAAAGTAAGGGCACAACTAGCTACGAGTTGGTTCCTCCGCGCACAGGTTTTCCATACAAAGCACGGTCGTTCGAGGAAGATAACTTAAAAATTTAAAAACTGATTGCTCAAACTTTGGCAACTTAGCTTTTCTGTCGCTTGCTTTTCGGTAAGGCGAAACTTCCTTGAACGATGCCTGATCCACACCATTATCTTCTCCTTTCCCCCCGGCAAACTTGTGGGCGAGGGAACCTTCTTTTCCTTTTTGAGAAGAAGAAAGAAGAGAAAATAAAGATATGGAGCCTTACGGCTCGTTATTGCTTACCGGGGGTAGGTGCTGCACAAAGTGTCAGATAACGCATGCAAAGTAAAAAAAGCATGAAATTGACAAGATGTGCGGAGCACATGAGCTTTACTTATGCACGGGGTCTGCGCCCAGCTTCGTACAAAGGATTACATGCAACATCGGAAAGACTTGTACAAAAGGTGGTTGCCGGAACAGGTTCCGGCAACCGCGCCTTACGGGTAAAACTTACGAAGATGCTCAATGTTCCAGGAGTTGCTCACCGGAATGCCATCTTCGGTCTCAAGGCGGACAGCGCCAGGCCTAGTGACTCGTTTCACCCGGTAAGGGCCTTCCCACTTCGGCGTCAACTTGTTGGAATTCTTGGCGGACTGAACGCGCCGAAGAACAAGGTCGCCTTCCTCGAGACTTCTGGCATTAACTTTGCGGCTATGGTAGCGGCGCAAAGCTTGCTGGTATCGAGCAGCTCGTACAGCAGCCTGAAGACGGTCTTCCTCAAGGAGCAGCGCGTCATCTTGTCGCAGCTGCTCTTGCTCAAGCTCATCATAAGCGAGCACTCGAGGTGACCCGTATATGAGTTCCGTGGGGAGAACTGCCTCTGCTCCATAGACTAGAGCGAAAGGTGTCTGGCCAGTGGCTCGATTTGGCGTCGTCCTGATCGACCAAAGAACCACCGGCAGCTCCTCAATCCAGTTCTTTCCGCACTTGTGCAGCCTGTCGAAAGTTCTGGTCTTGAGCCCGCGCAGCACTTCAGCATTCGCCCTCTCCGCTTGACCGTTGCTTCTCGGATGAGCAACAGAAGCGAAGCAGACCTTGGCGCCAAGATCTTGGACGTACTGCATGAAGGTGCGGCTCGTGAATTGCGTGCCGTTGTCGGTGATGATCCTGTTAGGGATCCCGAAGCGGCAAACAATCGACCTGAAGAACTTGACTGCTGACTGTGCTGTCACCTTCCTCACTGCTTCCACTTCCGGCCACTTTGTGAACTTGTCGATTGCAACGTACAAGTACTCAAAGCCCCCGACAGCTCGGGGAAAGGGGCCGAGGATGTCGAGCCCCCAGACCGAAAATGGCCAGGATAAAGGGATCGTCTGGAGAGCTTGAGCTGGCTGGTGTATCTGCTTGGAATGGAACTGGCACGCTTCACACTTGGTTACTTGTGCAGTTGCATCCTGGAGGGCTGTCGGCCAAAAGAAACCTTGCCGGAACGCTTTGCCGGCAAGTGCTCTTGCGCCAATGTGGTGACCACATATGCCTCCATGTATCTCTGCCAACAGCTTTTGTCCGTCTTCCCGGTGAATACACTTCAATTTCACACCGTTGAGTCTTCTTCTGTACAGTGTGCTGTCGACAAACTGGTACATACTTGACTGCCGGGCTACTCTTTCCGCTTCTTCTTGCTCTTCGGGAAGTTCTCCTGTCTGAAGGAAATGGACAATCTGCTGTGCCCATGCTGGAGCTTGCGGCTCGACAACAAGGACTAAAGGCACATCTGCTGCTGCGGGAACATCCGCTTCTACGGCGAGAACCTGCGGCTCAGCCGGAGCTTGACGTTCCCCGGCAAGCTTGCCGGAGCAAAACTTGTCGGGAGCGTCTGCTTCAACGGAACAAACCCTAGGGCTTGCCGGAGCAGACTGCTCCTCAGCACCCTTGGTGTTGATTTTGATGACCTTCTTGGCGGCGGCTTCGGGGAGCTCTGCCGGAAAATAGTCACCAGAAATCAACTTCCTCTTCTTGCTCTGTCCAGTTGATGGCGTTACAGATGGTTGAGTCAGCTTGAGCACAAAGATCCCTGGTTCCACAGGTAACTTAAGTGCGGCGCACTTTGACAGGCCATCGGCAATGTCGTTCTGAGCTCTTGGAACATGTTCCATCTGTAGGCCGTCAAAGTGCTCTTCTAGCTTTCTCACTTCATCAACGTAAGCTTCCATCAACGGACTCTGATAATTCTTGTTCACTTGGCGGACGACAAGCTGTGAGTCACCCCTGACAATGAGCTTCTTGATCCCAAGGTCTGCTGCGATCCTGAGACCGGCAAGCAAACCTTCATACTCTGCAGTATTGTTCGTTGCTTGCTCCTTGGGAAAGTGCATCTGGACTACGTACTTGAGGTGCTCTCCGGTGGGTGCGACAAGTAGCACGCCCGCACCGGCGCCTTGCAGCGAGAAGGCACCATCAAAGTACATCAGCCACTCTTTGCTTGCTTCCTCGACGGGGATGCTCGTTTCTGGAATTTCTTCATCTTGTGTTGGCGTCCATTCTGCTATGAACTCCGCCAATGCCCTGCTTTGGATAGTTGAAGTGCTCTCAAACTTGAGGCCAAAGCTTGACAGTTCCAGTGCCCACTCGACAATCCTGCCTGTTGCTTCTGGATTTTGCAGTATCCTCTTGAGCGGAAAACGAGTGACGACTGTGATCTCATGTGCTTGGAAGTAATGGCGCAGCTTTCTCGAGGCCATGAGAAGGCCGAAAAGCAATTTCTGCACACCAGAGTACCTTGACCTAGCCCCCTGCAGAAGGGAACTGACAAAGTAAACTGGGCGCTGCACCATTCTTTTCTGCATCTTCTCACGCGCCTGCGCAGATCCATCTTTGTCGGGACCAGAGCTTGCCGGTGAAGTCCCCTGCTTGTCGCTGGATGCATCTGCCGTGGTTGCTGGCTCATCATCCGCCTCCCTCTCCGCTACTAACGCAGCACTAACCACTTGATTGGTTGCCGCTATATATAGCAGCAACTTCTCTTGTGGCTTAGGTGCGACAAGTGTTGGAGTGGAGGACAGGTATCTCTTCAAGTCCTGCAGCGCAGCCTCCGCCTCCGGAGTCCATTTCATTGGACCTGCCTTTTTCAATATTTTGAAAAACGGCAGGGCGCGCTCAGCAGATCTAGAGATAAACCTGCTGAGAGCAGCCACGCAACCGGCAAGTCTTCGTACATCCTTGACGCGCTTTGGTGCTTCAATCTGCTCAATGGCCTTGATCTTGTCGGGATTGGCTTCAATTCCCCGCTGAGACACGAAGAACCCGAGAAGCTTGCCGGAGGGGACTCCAAACACACACTTCTCGGGGTTAAGCTTGAGGTTGATCTTGCGCAGATTTGCAAAGGTTTCGTCTAAATCTTGAATCAGAGTCGCCTTGTCCTTGCTCTTGACCACTATGTCATCCATGTAGGCTTCCACATTTCTGTGCATTTGCGGCTCAAAAGCGTCATGGACTACTCTTGCAAATGTTGAACCAGCATTCTTTAAACCGAAAGGCATCCGTACGAAACAGTATGTGCCACATGGGGTGATGAATGCGGTCTTCTCCTCATCCTCTTCTGCCATGAAGATCTGATGGTATCCTGAGTATGCATCAAGAAATGAAAGCAAGTCACATCCGGCCGTGGAGTCAACAATCTGGTCGATGCGCGGCAAGGGAAATGGGTCTTTGGGACAAGCTTTATTGACATCGGTAAAGTCGATACAAAGCCTCCATTTCCCGTTAGCCTTGCGCACGACTACAGGGTTGGCCAACCACGTAGGATGGAGCACTCCTCTGACAAGGCCTGCTGCTTCCAATTTCTTGATTTCTTCTGCGATGAATTCTTGGCGCTCCACCGCCTGCTTCCTGACTTTCTGCTTGACGGGCCGCGCATGAGGACAGACGGCAAGATGGTGCTCGATTACTTTCCTGGGAACGCCGGGGATGTCAGACGGTTGCCATGCAAACACGTCGACGTTCGCCCGCAGGAAAGCAACGAGCGCGCTTTCCTATTTAGGGTCGAGAGTGGCACTGATGGTGAAGGTACCACCAGTGCCATCCTCCTTGGCGGACACCTTCTTGGTCTCTGGTGGAGCTGCCATTGTCTTCTTACACTTGCCGGTGGAGCTCAATGGTGCGTCCTCGACGGTAGCGCAGCACTCCGAAGAGGTGCGCTTGCCGGAGTGGGCATCAGAACTCTTGCCGGACTTGGTCTTTTTCTTCCCCCCGGGAGCTTCAGCGGCAAGTGACTTGCGATCCGTTGCGGCTGCTGCTTCCCGGTAGATCTTGTCGGCGCAGATAAGAGCATCCTTCTTGTCGCCAGGGACAGAGATGACACTTATCGGGCCTGGCATCTTTCAGCATGTTGTATGCATAGTGAGAGGCTGCCATGAATTTGGCGAGTGCTGGACGGCCGAGTATCCCATTGTAAGGCAATGGAAAGTCAGCAACGTCAAAAGTGACCCTCTCAGTCCTGAAGTTTAACTCGCTGCCAAATGTCACCGGCAACGTGATCTTTCCCTTCGGCTTGCTCCTTCCCGGATTGATTCCTTGGAATGTGCCGGTCTCTTCGAGCTCGCTGTCAGGGATCTGGAGTTTCTGGAGTACCGCGGAGGAGATCAGGTTCAAGCCGGCCCCGCCGTCAACTAGCATCTTAGTGACCTTGAGGTTGCGGATAGTTGGTGAAACCAACATCGGCAAGCACCCGACCGCAGTTATGCGATCAGGGTGGTCCTCAATATCAAAGATGATAGGCGTGCTGGACCATTTCAGAGGCTTGCGTGACTCGACGGGTGGTTCTGCCGCATTGACTTCCCGCACCCACTGCTTGAGCTGGCGGTGTGAAGTATGCAGAGAAGCACCGCCGTCAACGCACAGGACCTCTGTGGCTTTCTGGAACTCCTGCTCATCAGTCTCGTCATCATCCATATCTTCATCGTCGTCGTCATCTTCATCCTTGTCGCGGCCGCGGGGAGGTCTGTCTCCTTGCCGCTGCTTGGCCTTGCCGCGGCGTCCTCCCCGGCCGGGGCGTTTCTTGCTGACTCCTCCAGCACCTTCCTGGGCCTTCTCCTTGTCGCATCGCTCGTATTCCGCCTTTTGCTGCTCGACAAGCTGCTCGACCTTCTTGCAGCTCTGGAGATCATGGCCCTTGGTGCGGTGGATCTTGCAGTATTGCTTGTTGGTGCCGTCCTGCTTGTCGGTGACCGCCACAGCCTGGTAGTTGGTGCCTGCGGCAATCTCCTTGCCGGAGCTACCAGCTTTGGCTTTCTTGGCGCCACCTCCGTTGCCGGACTGCTCAACGACTAGCACATCTTTGCCTTTCTTTTTCCTGTTGTTCCGCCGCCGGTTTTTCTTTGTCGGGGCAGCATCCTCACTATCAGATCCTCCTGCTTCTGCATTCTCTCCGGGGAGTTTCCTCCCTTCCTCAGCACGTGCACACTTGTCGGCCAGGGCATATAGCTCGCTGACGCCTCTGATCTTGCACATCGCCATTTCCTCCCGCATCCTGCGGTTTCGCACGTTCTGATGGAACGCGCTGATTACCGCGGCAGGGTGGACATCTGGGATGTTGTGCTGTACGCGGCTGAATCTCTGAATGTACTTGCGCAGGGGCTCTCCCTCCTTCTGGGCGAGCAGATGAAGGTCACTCTCTTGGCCATGAGGTTTGTGGCCGCCTGTAAAGGCGCCGACAAACTGATGGCATAGATCTGCCCAAGAGGATATGGAGTTGTCCGGCAAGTGCATGAGCCAGGATCTGACGTTGGGCTTGAGCACCAGCGGGAAGTAGTTGGCAAGGATCTTGTCGTCCCGCCCCCCGACAGCTTGCACCGCGATGGTGTAGATGCTGAGGAACTCCGACGGATGTGACTTGCCGTCGTACTTCTCTGGTACATCTGGCTTGAAATTCTTCGTGCTGCGCCACTGGACTCGCCGCAGCTCACGAGTGAACGCAGGGCAACCTACCGCGTACGGCAAGTCGCCTGGTTCCCCTAGCGCATGCATGTCGACAGAGGGCCCAGCGCGCTGGTCTGATTGACGTCGCGCTTCTCTTTGGCGCTCGATGCGAGTACGAGCGTCTTCTTGTTGTCGTTCGTGAAGAATTTGGCGCTGATCGCAATGAGCTCGTGGATCTGATGATGCGGTGGAGTCGCTGTCGAGGTGGATCTGGCGAGTCGGCGATCTTGGCCTTCGGGGTGGGGAGTGCATGGTGGTTGCACCCCCACCAGCTTCGTCGCCATCGGCTCGTGCCTGGCAGTCTTGCCGCGGCAGCGATGTACTAGGCTGTCGCGGAGTGTCGCTGTTGGCATAGCCAATGAGACTCTGAATGGTGGCCCTCCATTCATCGATCTTGTCCGCCATTGGAGGGTAATCCAGGAGCAGTTGAGCTCGTGCCAAAGCTTCTGCTGGAGTGGTGGGCGGTAGTGGCCAACGGCGCGAGGAGCGGGATATGCTCGGACTTCTAACTATGTTAGAAGGAGCAGTATCCCGTCCAGGCGACCGTGTCTCGCTCGTGCCAGTATGTTGGCGTGCATGCTGGTCACGAGCACTCCGAGACCCACCAGCTCGATCTTGGTCCAACAAACGTATGGTACTGCGAATACCATGACGCTGTTGGTCCTGCGCCTCCTGAGATGGGCGTGGTGCATGTATGGACGCCGAGGTCTGCGCGGCCTTGTCCTTGGACCTGGCAGCACCGTGGGCTCCCTCGTCGATGTCCGTTCTTCCGCCGGCGTCTACCCCACCACCCATTTGCTCCGGTGGCGGTGGGATCGACGCGGACGGAACAGCTGCCTCCGGAGCCTTCTTCTTCGGTGGCATGTCGATGTAGAAGATGAAGATCTAGCTCGCGTGAATGCTGGATCAGGTTCACACGACCTCGACGCCCCCTACCTGGCGCGCCAAAGATGTCGGGGAAACTGATCCATGAACACCTATGGGGCCGGCGTACCGAGCCCCTTTCGGTTCGGCGGGGGGCGGAGATCGCACGAAGAGCGGATCGAGGCGAAGCACACGAGCAGTTTACCCAGCTTCGGAGCTCTCCGGAGAGATAATACTCCTACTGCTGCTTGTCTTATGGTATTGAGTTCTTGCTCGGGAGCGCTGAGTGCTACAGTACACACGAGCTGCTAACGAGACCGAGCGTGAGTGTTTTCTGCCTTCGAACCCCCCCGCTACGTTGCGCATGGGCCTCCTTTTATATGCTCAAGGGGTCACCGACAGGTGGCAACGTAGACAAGGGTAAAAATGGAAAAGGAATTGCGGTTGGTATAGCTACCTGTACAGTGTATCCTACCTAACCCTGATGGCAGGGGACAAAGGCATTAAATGCCCATCTGCGTCGCCAAAATAGTGCAAAAAGGACCGTCAGGGACGCCACCGCGATGGCAGTCTTGTCAGCGTCGCTTGCCACCGCGCACCGCTGGCTGCACAGCCTCTCACCACGCGCGCCTGGAAAGGCCCCAGGGCGACACATTGGTAGATGTGCTGGAGCGCGGGTACAGAGTGGTAGCTTGCCGTGGCAAGTGCCTTGCCGCGGTCGTTGTCCTGTCGCGTCCGGAAGCTTGTCACTCACCGGGCCTTGCCGGGACGCGTGGCGCGTCGCGGCAAGTTTCTTGAGATGCTTTGGTTGGCCTTCCCGGCAAGCTCCTCTTGCCGGGGCCTTGTCTCCTTGGCTTGAATACTTTGTTCTTGAATGGCTCTAGAGGAACCACGGAGGACCTTGGCGGTCACCCGGCAAGCCTTGCCGCGGGGTGCTGCAACTGCCCGTGCACATGTTCGGGATACTAGGGTACCCCTACTCTAGTACACCGACAAGATCTGATAGAGATAGTATGATAAGATAAATATATTTTTGGTATTTTATAATATAGATGGAAAAAGTAAAGATGCAAATAAAAGTAGATTGAAAACTTATATGATAAAAGATAGACCCGGGGGCCATAGGTTTCACTAGAGGCTTCTCTCAAGATAGCATAAGTATTACGGTGGGTGAACAAATTACTGTCAAGAAATTGATAGAAAAGCGAATAATTCTGAGATTATCTAGGCATGATCATGTGTATAGGCATCACGTCCGCAACAAGTAGACCGACTCCTTCCTGCATCTACTACTATTACTCCACACATCGATCGACTCCTGCCTGCATCTAGAGTATTAAGTTCATAAGAACAGAGTAACGCCTTAAGCAAGATGACATGATGTAGAGGGATAAACTCATGCAATATGATATAAACCCCATCTTCTTATCCTCGATGGCAACAATACAATACGTGCCTTGCAACCCTTTCTGTCACTGGGTATGGACACCGCAAGATTGAACCCAAAGCTAAGCACTTCTCCCATGGCAAGAAAGATCAATCTAGTAGGCCAAACCAAACTGATAATTCGAAGAGACTTGCAAAGATAACTCAATCATACATAAAAGAATTCAGAGGAGATTCAAATATTTCTCATAGATAAGCTTGATCATAAACCCACAATTCATTGGATCTCGACAAACACACAGCAAAAAGATTTTACATCGAATAGATCTCCACAAGAGAGGGGGAGAACATTGTATTGAGATCCAAAAAGAGAGAAGAAGCCATCAAGCTAATAACTATGGACCCGAAGGTCTGTGGTAAACTACTCACAACTCATCGGAGGGGCTATGGTGTTGATGTAGAAACCCAACATGGTCGATTCCCCCTCTGGCGGAGCGCCGGCGAAGGCTCCAAGATGGGATCTCGCGGATACAGAAGGTTACGGTGGTGGAAATTGTGTTTCGTTGGCTCCCTGGATGTTTTCGGGGTACGTAGGCTTATATAGGATGAAGAAGTACGTCGGTGGCCGCCCGAGGGGCTCACGAGATAGGGGGACGCGCCCAGAGGGGGTGGGCGCCCCTTCCTGTCTCGTGGCCGCCTCGGTTGCTTCTTGACTTGCACTACAAGTCCTCTGGATCACGTTCGTTCCAAAAATCATGCTCCTGAAGGTTTCATTCCATTTGGAATCCGTTTGATATTCCTTTTCTTCGAAATACTGAAATAGGCAAAAAAAACAGCAATACGGGCTGGGCCTTCGGTTAGTAGGTTAGTCCCAAAAATGATATAAATGTGTAAATAAAGCCCATAAACATCCAAAAGGGGTAATATAATAGCATGGAACAATCAATAATTATAGATACATTGGAGACATATTAGAAACCACAGGCCACCTATGCGACCACGGGCCCCTTGCTGGTTCGGCAGGGGGATGTCGCATTGCACAAAGAGCAGAGGAGGGTGGGGCAGCACGGCAGGGATCACACGAGCAAGTTTACCCAGGTTCGGGCCGCCGCGAGCTGTAAAACCCTACCCCCTCTTTGGTGGATTGATGGTGGAATAATGGTGGTGGAGCATAGTACACTTGCCCAGCAAGGGCGGCATTGGCTACGCGCGTATGAATTCATGGGGATCCAACTCTCCAACCTCATGAACCCTTCCTACGGTTGTCATGGGCCTCCTTTTATAGGTTAAGGGGTCACCACAATGCATAATTGTCATTGTGCACTGATAAGATAGCAAACAGTGCTATGATACCTAACTCTACAGGCTGACAAAGCGCATTAAATGCACCGCTCAACGTCACATTATTGTCCGCCCGGCAAGCCTTGCTGGGCTTATTCTGCCAGCCCCGCGCCTGCTTGTTCGGCATGTTGCATGACGGGTGTCATATGTAGGCTTTCCTGTAGAAAGAGGATGCCATATGGTGAATGGCTGGCACTTAATCACTTTGCGGCTTGACAACGCACTGATTGATGACGAGGGTCATGGGGCAGTGGTTGATGAGGTGTTTCTTGCCTCCATGAGTCCCGGCAGACACTGCCGGGATGTCTTGGATGCTCTCTTCCCGGGGTGGCTCCTCCCTTGCCATGCTCGTCTGCCCGGCAAGGGAGGCTTTTCTCCTGGTGGTATCTTGCTTCTCTGGCTTGATCTTGGTTCTCTTGTTCTGCATGCTGGTCCTTCAAAGATCTTGGTCTCTTGTTCTCTTGGCATGGCCTGATGCCATAATCTTGTTCCTGTGCCTGTGCACGGTCAGGGCAACATACCCAGGGTCTGTTGCACCGACACATAGGTACAGCTTCCTCCCCTCTGGCCTTGCTCCACTGCCCATCTTCCAATGTCGATGCACGTGGAAAATCCTGCATGTGGATCTTCCCTGGTACTTTACCCAAAATGTAGCTCGGTCGGCGTACTTTCCATGTTGCAATCTCGTCCTCACACCATTTGAGATAAACAACCGTGCTACTATCTTCCCATAGGACAAGGAATATGCTTCTTTTTTGTCGGTGTATGAGTCATAACTGTTATTGGCTAGTAATTGTTTCCTTCCCACCTCTTTTTGCAAACAGGGCTATCCATTTCACCTTGTTTCTATTGCGACCTTTTCGGGAACTGCACAAATCACTTTTTTCTTAAGAGTGTTTTGTGTTGTTTGCTGAAATGTCACACGAGCAACATTTCTACATTTCAATGGGACTTCACAAAGGGAGATTGGTTTTGCTCTATATATCCTCCTCATCCAACTTCGAGCCTAATCTTCTCCAACTATTTGCTTAATCTTCTCCAACTAGTTAGTCTTAAGAGAGGCTGCAAAGGTGAGCGACTTCTATTTGTGTCTTTATTGTTTCATCAATAGTCCTCTATTATTGTAATCACACTTACTCAAAATCTTTGGAATAGGGACACTCAACTCAATTTTAGTGGAACTGCACAAAATGATCGGAATGTTCCATGCTCCTGACAGCTAATTTTTCTCCAAACATGTCTTGTTGATTTAGATAGAGCTGCGGGGAAGTTGCTGCCAATGAAAGCATGGATCAATTTTTATTTTTTCCTTCATAACACCTTCTCGCAACTTTGTCTTGAGTTGTGACGTAAATATTAGCTCCGATCTGCTAATCATTGAGATGTATTATCAAGGAAATAGGTTTTTTGTGTGAAAGAGCATGGATGTTAGTTTCCTTTCTATTTTATTAATGTTGTAACGAGACAACCTTCTAGCTGGCAAGACACATGAAACAAAAGCTGAAAGCTTCATAGCATTATAAAATTTCATGTCGTTAAAAAATTATGTGTACGTCAATTATGTAAACAAATGCTGGAAGGTTGATAGCATTGTGAGAAGCCATTGAGCAACCGGCTCCCCATGCCATGCACCAACTTAGAGTTCACAACCGCGTATGAGACTCAGCCCGGTCGTTGTGCCACTAATAGTGAGTGAAAGTGCTAGTTATTGACTAGAGGGGGTGAATAGGCGATTTTTATGAAAGTCTTCGAAAGATGCAAGATCTTCGAAGATAGACAACCAAACAACACCTATATGATATGCAGCGGAAGATAAGCTACCCTAGACAGGCCATAGTCAGAAAGTCTTCAATGTAGACTTCCAAACCTTCACAGACTCATTTCACTAGCGATCCACAATGACTCTTGGATCCTCAGAACATGACGCCTAACTGGCTGGACGATGCACAGTACTCAGGTGTAATAAGTCTTCAAATCACGCGGACAGAAAGACTTCAGTTATGCCTAACACTCTTTGGTTCTGGGTGTTTTGCGCTTTGTCCTTGCAAGGGGTCTGTATCAAAGGCTTCGGAGGTGGGTTGCATACAAATGAAAAAAGTCGTGCACTAACTCTGAGAAGCCACCAATTTATGGTGTACGGGGTGGGCTATTTATAGCCAGGAGGCAACCCGATCTGATATGTATAGACATGACCCTGGGTCACTAAGGAACCGACACGTGTCCAATGGTCGGATTTCAAACACACGCGGCAGCTTGGCTTGGGCTACACGAAAAGCTGACTCATCCAACTCTGGATAAGATTTGCTCTCATTGTGTTCACTCGAAGACATAGGGTTTCTGGTTGAGCATCACGTCAGTCTTCTGACTATGTTCACCTGGACCCCACTTAATAGTTCGGTGGTTCGTGTGACTCAAGAAAGAAGAAAATTAAACTACGAAAGAAACTATGTCTTCGCAGTCCATAGTCTTCACGTGATTGTCTTCACACGTCATTATCTTCAAGCTGAATGTCTTCATGAACCACCATTGTCTTCAATGTCTTCATAGATTTTTAGGGGTCATCTCTGGTAGGTAAACCGAATCAATGAGGGACTTCTACCTTTTCTATCCTCCAATTCTCACAAACACATTAGTCTCTCAACCACGTTTGTCGTCAATACTCCAAAACCAACTAGGGGTGGCACTAGATGCACTTAAAATCTCCCCATTTTTGGTGATTGATGACAAACTGGTTGAAGTTTTCAACGGGGATAGAAATATGTGAAAGTTAAAGAACATGTTCATTGGCTTCATGAGTTGAAAGGGTCTCCCCCTGAAGATGTGCATATAAGTAATTTGGCTTTGAATGAAAATGCACATGGCACGTTCTACTTTGTGTTGATCTCCGATATCATATGCATACAAAAATGTAGTGAATATAATGACATGCACAATGAAAAATGGGTGTCTGCAGAATGACTTCATGCAGAATTTATCATCACAACAAAAAGTAGCAGCAAAAGTAGTAGACAACCATCAGTACTTTAGTGTTACAACTCAAAGACCAACAGTTCAATAACGAGAGTTGCAAAACTTAACAAAAATAAGCACCGACCCAGATAAGCCCGCTTGAAGACTGTCAACTCATATGCTTCTCCACCTTTTGTCAGGAATGACCAAAAAGAAGTAAAGACATAGAGTGTCTAAGCGTTCCCAGAAGGTGTTGGTGAAGATGTTGGAGCAGCTGGGTCGACGGTAGAGTTGGATAGTGTAGAAGGGCCTGATGCAGAATCCTAATGCAGTGAAGCCATATCTGGTGAAGTGGCGTCATCCTCCTCATCAATGACCCGTGCAACAATAGTTGGAGCCGAAGATGAGTAGTCATAGTCTTCAGTATATGGTGTTGGATGCCAACTTGCTCACTATGGGGGCCTGGAGTTAAACTTGAAATGTTCAATGAAGCCATCCGCTTGAAGTTCTTCTTAGAACACAGTAGAGTGAGGCTCTTCCAGGCACGCCGATAGGCTTCATGAGCAACAAAAGAATTCTTGGTGGAGAGCTATGCGATTGACATCCACAAGAAGACTTTGCATATGATGCTTCATCTAGTCATGATGCCTATCCTGCTTTTGATGAAGAGACACAAGAAGCTCTCTGTCATTAAGCACACGAGCACGCTTCTGAGGCATATTGGCTTCTAAGTTGGCTATTGCATCAGTGGGAGCATGATGCGGCAGCTGAAGCTGACCAACCAGAGGACCAGCACCAGTAGGTGGATTGGGCACATGGACGCCTTCAAGAGGTTGAGCGATGATTTGGAAGGCAGCATTGTCTTCACGAACAGGTTCCTTGGCTGGGTCGGGGTATATGACTTCATGGGACATGTCTACTTCAGGCAGCAAGATAACATGGTTGCGCGCTGAAGCTGGATAATTGATGGTGGAGTGAAGCTTAATCAGCCGCATTACCCATGGTGCATAGAACTTGAGACCAAACAGATCAATGCCTAAAGTTGCCAACTGACGCATGAAGAAGTCTTGAGTATTGAACCTGATGCCATTCAGAATGTAGACGACCAATGTCTTCATAGTTCCTTCAATCTTGGCATGAGGAGAATGCCCCTTGATTGGCCATAGAGTATGCCTTAGTATGTGATAGATGGTTTGGGGCAGGTACTCGAGGTCATTGACAAATAATTCCTTGCGGTATTCAGCATCGACAGGCAATGGCTTCATCATGCTGGACATTTGGCTCATGTTGGGCTCTGGCTTCTGGAAGATGCTTTCCATTTCTTGATCATTGCACTGACAACATGGCTCATAGAGATCACCAGGAGTGGGCAGGGAAGTTAGTTTGATGATGTCTTGAGCTTTGGCTTCATGATGTACATCACCTGACATCCACTCAAGGACCCATGTCTTCGGATCCCTATTGTAGCCTGAGATATGAAGAGTGGAATAGAATTGCAGCAAGAGTTCCTCATTCCAGTGCCCCATGTCGGCGACAAATGGGAGCAGGCCAACTTCATGAAAAACAGTCAAGAGCTTATTCAAGGCAAGGGAGTCCAGCAATGGCATTGCAGCACATGCGCTTGTGGGGGAAGATCTTGTCCTGGTTGTACAGAATACATGAATAAGAGCTTCGTTGCTGATGACTCCAAAACCTATCAGAAGAGATCTTGGGCTTCTTGTATGTATACTTGGCACTATCAAAGAATGTGTTTTGCTCTCTTAAGCTAAGGACACTGAATGAGCATTGAGTGGTAGAAGTAGTGGGAAGCCTTGGCAGCCTGGGCTTTGGCTTCTGAGTCTGAGGCTTGTGCTCAATGTGGTAGTCATATTGGGGACCAGGAGCAATAGGTGGTGTCATGATGGGCCATCTAAAGTTGATGAGCTCACCATCACGATTGAAAGGCCCTTTCCATGGTGTGTGGTATAGGAGGAGCAGCGGCAACATCCAAGGTGGATGGATGAATGTCTTCAGTGGCATCTGGGGCTTCAGTCTGAAGGGTGGCTTCAGGCTGCGCATTGACTTCAGTCATGACAACGTCATTGGCTTCAGCAGCATCGGCTTTAGTGGCTTCAGGAACTGTTGGGTAAGGCACAATGACATCTTGATTCACACTTGGTTCAGCGGTAGGGGGAATAACAACTTGTTCTTCTTCTCTTTCTTTGGCTGATGCAACCGAAATATCTTCAGCCTCTTTGGCTTCAGATTCTTGAGCAGTCTCTATAGGGATGGCATTGGGGAACACTTGACGTGCTATTGAGCTTGTGGCTTGCACATCCTCTTCAGGAATGCTCGACATGGAGACCGTCGTCCTTGGGACTCAACAAAGCCTTCAGAAAGATGGTGACGCCTGCGATGAGGGAGAGGTCTTCTCCATATCTTTAGGGGTGTCTTGGTGAGTCTCAATCACAGGAGTGATGACTTGAGCTGGTGGAGTGCGTGGTATGACTTCATGGAGCAGAGTATTGGGGTGTTGTTCTTCCCAGAAATCATCATGTGTGATTGGCGTCGTAGGACCACCAATACTTATCTGTTCAGTGCTCGAGGGAGCAGGCGATTATACCAGCTCTGGCATGATCTAGGGGAACTGAGGAAGGATTTCATCATCAACTACATTGTCTTCATGACCAATGTCTTCAGATGCGGTGGTGTCAGCAGCTGGAATCTCTTCAGACTCATGAGCCTCCATGGTAGCAGGCTAATGAACAACCAGACGACGCTCACGGTTGGAGGAGGCAGGAAGGGCAACATAGATAGGTTCAACATGCAGCGGCTCTCTAGGAGCAGATGAGGCAGTTTGTGCTTGGGCCCTTCTTGAAGCATTAGATGGCTTTGTCTTCAGCTTCTTCTACAAAGGAGTAGCATCAGAAGCTTCTTGATACTTTCGCTCCTTGGCCTTAGCCTTAGCCTGCTTTGTCTTCTTCTCAGAAGCAGCAGATGGGACCTTTGGCTTTGAGCCAGTCATCCTGGCAGGGAAGACAATGCTTGGTCTTTCCTGCCTTGGAGCTTCAGTTTCATCTTGCATTGGCTTCTTCTTCTTAGCAGCAAACTTGGGATCAATGCCTGGACGCCCAAGTGCTTTTTTCTTCAAGGCATCATTGTGTGCCCGAACACATTTACTAGCATAATGCTTGAGACGCTATCGAGACCCTTTAGCTTCATCACGATGCTTGACAAATTCAGCCTTGAGATCAGTCATCATCTTCTGAAATTTCTATATATAATATCAGCCCATGGTGGCCTCACAGCATTCTTGTCTGCATACTCAGGAGTTACAAAGTGGTATAGGAACCACTGCTCTGCCCAATATCTTCGTATCCATTAGACTCGAGATTTGCGTTCACCATAGGTTTCTTCAGGATCAGAGTTGTACAGCTCATAGAGATCTGGTGGCAAGTCTTTGGCAGTGTTGTCACGGTGTTGTCTACCATCGTTCTTTGCAGATTTCCCACTAGCCATTGGCTTCAGACTTAAAGGCTTCACAACTGTGTTTGGATTCAGTCGGCTAGTCAGAGAAGAGCTGGCTTCAGGTGATTCAATGTGATGTTGTAAGAACTCCGCAAACGAATGCATACTATGAGAACCAAGAGACTCTCCCATGGACATGTACTTGTGACAGCATTAGAGATGTGATGGAAGGGAAAGAGGTCATATGCATTCTCAGAGGATTTTGAAGATAAATCAGTTTGAAGACATTGACCTCATAGCATGAATACATTCACTTATAGATGAGAGTTAGTTCCAGACTTGTACGAATCCATGAATAAGTACAATTGGGGAATCTAACTAGTTGTGAAGCATAAGTGAAAGTACTTGCGAATAATGAGATGCAAACAAGTAAAGATCCAGATTTGGAAGTGAAGAAACAACTTTCCGATGACATAGAAAGTTTTAACAGATCAAACATGCGGTAAAAATAGGCTTTTAATTACCACTCAAGAACATATGAGATTGCTAGACGAGTTGTGGATGGAGGCCGAGCATGTCCAATCCTCTGGGCCCTAACTTGGTGGCGAAAGACACCTACAGCGGCGGTGGATGGAGGAAGATCTGCGACCGGCCTGAAGACGACGACAGAGAAGTCGCGGCAGCGAAGCACTTGGTCTCTGGCAATGACACAAGCTAGCGATGGCTCTAGGGTTTGAGCGAGACGGCGAGTGGAGTAAAAAATAATTACCGCAGGGGGTCTATATTTATAAGGAAGGGCGATGACTGAGTAAATTTACTCAGCTGCCCCCAACGGTTCACATCTGAGGTACCCGTGGCATGCATGCAACAACTTAAATGTTGTGCCATGACCCCACGCATGCCTGGTTTGTCGGGTGGTTGTTCCGGCTTCTCCGGTTCAGGCAAATAGGATAAGGATATTAAAGTTGTTTTAAATGTTTGTCTCTATATCTTCGACTGACAAGGACACAGTGAAGACAATCAACAAGTGTTAATAGAATGCATATGAAGAGAGAGAGAGAGAGAGAGAGAGAGAGAGAGAGAGAGTTGGAGAGATGAGAACATAAGGGGTTAGGGTCTGTTGATGCAACAAACCTTCACGTATGGTACCCAAACTGTACACAGACGTGGTGGCGAGGATACAACAGCACCAAACTCCCAAGTCGAGACCACGCGAGAGAGATAGCTCTTTCAGAAATCAAAGGGCAGATCAAGAAGACCAAGACAAGACAAGGGAACAAGATGTCACTAAGAAAAGACCTCCCTTACCGGGCAGGCGAGCATGGTCAGGTCGAGGCCTCACCAAGGACAAGTCCCAAGATTTCCCCGGCAGGCTTGCTGGGGCCACCAAGGGAAAATCTCCCTGCCAAGACTCCACTGCCCCACCACACAGCCACACAAGTCACTAATCAGTGTGGTGTCGAGCCCCCAAGTTATTAAGTGGCTATCATTTAACACATGGCAGCCATTTGGATGGGAGATCCCCCCTATATGATACCCGTCCAGAGGCGTGTCATGCAGACATGTGGAAGATGATTAAGCGTCGCGGCAAGCTTGCCGGGCTGCATCGTTAGCGTGACACCTAGCAGTGCATTTAATGCACTTTCTCCTAACTGCCTGAGGTAGGTATGATAGCACTGTTGGCTATCAAATCAGTAGATAATGACTGTTTTGCCACTATGGTAACCCCTTAGCCTATAAAAGGAGGGCCATGGCAACCTAAAAAATTATTTGGACCCCAACACACTTGTTCACGCGTAGCTGCTCTCCCCGAGGCACCCTTGTCAGGCTTGAGTGTTGTGTGTTGGTCATGTTCCTCCACTCAAATCCACCAAAGCAGGAGTAGGGTTTTACGCTCTAGTGGCCCGAACATGGTTAAAAATAACCAGCGTCACCACTGTCGTGTTGTTCCATGACTTTTGCTCTTTGTGCTACATGATCTCCCCCCTGCCGAACCACAAGGGGCTGATGGCCTCATAGGTGATCGTGTGGTACCATGACATCTTTGGTGCACCAGGTAGGGGGAAGTGCTTGCGCGAACCCGAGGTCATGAATAGCGCATCAATCTTCATCATCGTCTTTTTCATCATTAGCTTCATCGTCCGTGGAGCCCAAGAAAAAGTCCAGCGCAACAACTCACCCTTCCACCTCAAAGCCCCCCTCGCATGCAGCCACTGATACTATGGGTGCTGTGGCGGCATTGGGGGACGCGGGAGCTGTGGAGGCCGTGACCAACGCAGGCGGCGCTGTCATCATTCCTCCTGCGGCCGAAGCGGGAGCGGAAGACGTCAGGGGAGGAAGGCATCAACAGTGTCTCGGTGGCCGTGTTCCACAAGGCGCAGGCGGCGAGAATGTTCAGTCTCCACCTCCCCATCGCACTGGAGGGCGCAACCGCAGCAACAACGCCCGCTCTGGTGTGTGTCGCGACCCCCCACCTTTCCATGCTATAGGCATAGAAATAGGGAACGTGCCTTCCCCAGGGCAGGGTAACCAAGACGAAGCGCCAAGCGGAGTCATCAACCCCCAGGCTCAGCCTTCTCGCCACCATACCGCCATGGCGACTGGCTCGCGGTGACGAGAACACGGTGCCACCACTACTGGTACTGTCAAGAGTCAAGTGATGTCGCGGTCTTTATTGTCATCTATGCAAAGCATTACTTCTGAAGCCATAGCGCGAGCCCAACCTCTATTAGATCTCACTTTTGCAAGTGACCATAAAGGGACTGACAACCCGTTTATCACGCTGGGTGCAAGTTGTTGATTGTTTCTGCAGGTATTCAGTGACTTGTGCGTTGTCTCCTACTGGATTGATACCTTAGTTCTCAAACCTGAGGGAAATACTTATGCAACTTTGCTGCATCACCCTTTCCTCTTCAAGGGAAAACCAACGCAAGCTCAAGAGGTAGCAAGAAGAATTTCTTGTGCCGTTGCCGGGGAGATCTACGTCAATTCAAGCCATACCAAGTACCCATCATAAACTCTTCTCCCTTGCATTACATTATTCGCCATTCGCCTCTCGTTTTCCTCTCCCCCACTTCTAAAAAGATTTTCAAAAACCTTTGACTTTTCTTCGCCTTCTTCCGGTATGTATTTTTGTTTGTGTTTCCATCTGCCTTCTAGTTGCTTGCATCTTTTCTTGCTAAAAATCAATTGATATGGATGCACTTAAAGTGTTCTACTTGGATCATCTTCGATCTATATGTGCTCTTGCTGAAACCCCAACTAGTTTGAGGGAAAATCTTTAGATGAGCATGTTCATTTCGTGCATCACCGTTTGTCTGAAAAAGGGAGACTCTTATGGAATCAAATAAACAGTTTGTTGTCCTATGCTTGGAATCTTTGTGAAATTTATTATTTTACTTGTTGCTATAAGAACCCTAAAAAACACCTTCCCTACCTATGTGAGTTTAATGATAATGAAATCTTATCTTCTTATGCAAAGGGTGTTTATAGTTACTATGATATCGAACAAATTGAAGAATTTGTTGCTTTTAAGGGTTCTTCACTTATATCTTTTGAGCTAGGCAATATTGCTCTAGTGCTTCACTTATATCTTTTTAGAGCACAACAATGGCTTTATTTTGTAGAAATTGTTAAACTCTCATGCTTCACTTATATCATTTTGAGAATCTTTTAGAACAACATGGTAATTTTCTTTGGTTATAAAACTAGTCCTAATATGATGGGCATCCAAGATGGATATAATAAAAAACTTTCATATAAAGTGCACTGAATACTATGAGAAGTTTGATTCCTTATGATTGTTTTGAGACAAGAAGATGGTGATATTAGAGTCATGGTAGTGGAGTAATTGTGAATTTGAGAGATACGTGTGTTAAAGTTTGTGATTCCCATAGTATGCATGTATGGTGAACTATTATGTGATAAAGTTGGAGCATGATTTATTTATTGATTGTCTTCCTTATGAGTGGAGGTTGGGATCGCGCGATGGTTAACTCCTACCAACCATTCCCCTAGGAGCATGCATGTAGTACTTTGTTTTGATGACTTGTAGATTTTTGCAATAAGTATGTGAGTTCTTTATGACTAATGTTGATTCCATTGATTATATGCACTCTCAACCTTCCACCATTGCTAGCCTCTCTTGTGCCGCGCAACTTTCGTTGGTACCATAACACCCACCATTACCTTCCTCGAAACAGCCACCATACGTACCTATTATGGCATTTCCATAGCCATTCCGAGATATATTGTCATGCAACTTTCCACCGTTCCGTTTATTGTGACACACTCCATCATTGTCATATTGCTTCGCATGATCATGTAGTTAACATTGTATTTGTGGCAAAGCCACCGTTCATAATTTTTTCATACATGTCACTCTTGAATCATTGCACATCCCGGTACACTGTCAGAGGCATTCACATAGAGTCATATTTTTTCTAAGCATTGAGCTGTAATTAAATAAAATTGTGATGATCTTCATTATTAGAGCATTGTCCCATGTGAGGAAAGGATGATGGAGACTATGATTCCCCCACAAGTCGAGATGAGACTTTGGATGAAAAATAAGAAAAAAGAAAAAGGAGGCCATAAAAAAGAGAAGGCCCAAAAAATGAGAGATAAAGAGAGAAGGGACAATGTTACTATCCTTTTTCCACACTTGTGCTTCAAAGTAGCACCATGATCTTCATAATAGGGAGTCTCCTATGTTGTCACTTTCATATACTAGTGGGAATTTTTCATTATAGAACTTGGCTTGTATATTCCAATGATGGGCTTCCCCAAAGTGCCCTAGGTCTTCGTGAGCAAGCAAGTTGGATGCACACCCACTTAGTTTCTTTTTGAGCTTTCATACAATTATAGCTCTAGTGCATCCGTTGCATGGCAATCCTTACTCATTGACATTGATAACTATTGATGGGCATCTCCATAGCCCGTTGATACGCCTACTTGATGTGAGACTATCTTCTCCTTTTTCTGTCTTCTCCACAACCACCATTCTATGCCACCTATAGTGCTATGTCCATGGCTCACGCTCATGTATTGGGTGGAAGTTGAAAAAGTTTGAAAATACTAAAGTATGAAACAATTGCTTGGCTAAAACCGGGGTTGTGCATGATTTAAATATTTTGTGCGATGAATATAGAGTATAGCCAGACTATATGATTTTGTAGGGATAGCTTTCTTTGGCCATGTTATTTTGAGAAGACATGATTGCTTTGTTAGTATGCTTGAAGTATTACTGTTTTTATGTCAATATTAAACTTTTGTTTTGAATCTTTCGGATCTGAACATTCATGCCACAATAAAGAAAATTACTTGGATAAATATGTTAGGTAGCATTTCACATAAAAAAATCTATTTTTATCATTTACCTACTCGGGGACAAGCAGGAATTAAGCTTGGGGATGCTTGATACGTCTCCAACATATCTATAATTTTTGATTGTTCCATGCTATTATATTATCTGTTTTGGATGTTTAATAGGCATTTATATGCTATTTTATATTATTTTTGGGACTAACCTATTAACCGAGGGCCAGTGCCAGTTTCTGTTTTTTTCCTATTTTAGAGTTTTGCAGAAAAGGAATACCAAACGGAGTCCAAACGGAATGAAACCTTCGCGATGATCTTTCTTGGACCGAAAGCAAACCAGAAGACTTGGAGATGACGTTGGAGACGCAACGAGGCGGCCACGAGGCAGGAGGGAGCGCCCAGGGGGATAGGGTGCGCCCCCACCCTCGTGGGCCCCTCGTAGCTCCCTTGACCTAGTTCCTTCGCCTATATATAGTCTTATACCCTGAAAACATCCAGGAGAGCCACGGAACCACTTTTCCACCGCCGCAACATTCTGTACCCGTGAGATCCCATCTACGGACCTTTTCTGGCATCCTGCCGGAGGGGGATCGATCACGGAGGGCTTCTACATCAACACCATTACCTCTCCGATGAAGCGTGAGTAGTTTACCACAGACCTTCGGGTCCATAGTTATTAGCTAGATGGCTTCTTCTCTCTCTCTTTGATTCTCAATACCATGTTTCCTCGATGTTCTTGGAGATCTATTCGATGTAATATTCTTTTGCAATTCGTTTGCCGAGATCCAATGAATTGTGGATTTATGATCAAGATTATCTATGAATATAATTGGTTCTTCTCTGAATTCTTATATGCATGATTTGATATGTTTGCAAGTGACTTCGAATTATCAGTTTAGTTTGGCCTACTAGATTGATCTTTCTTGCAATGGGAGAAGTGCTTACCTTTGGGTTCAATCTTGCGGTGTCCTTTCCCAATGATAGTAGGGGTAGTAAGGCACGTATTGTATTGTTTCCATTGAGGACAAAAAGATGAAGTTTTCATCATATTGCTTGAGTTAATTCCTCTACATCATGTCATCTTACTTAATGTGTTACTCTGTTCTTTATGAACTTAATACTCTAGATGCATGCTGGATAGCGATCGATGTGTGGAGTAATAGTAGTAGATGCAGGCAGGAGTCGGTCTACTTGACACGGACATGATGCCTATGTTCATGATCATTGCCATAAATATCTTCACAACTATGCACTTTTCTATCAATTGCTCGGTTGTAATTTATTCACCCACCATAATATTTGCTATCTTGAGAGAAGCCACTAGTGAAACCTATGGCCCCCGGGTCTCTTTTCCATTATATTGAATTTCTTTTACATCTTTCTAGTTTCCAATCTACTCTTTTGCAATCTTTTACTTTCCGATCTATATACCAAAAATACCTAAAATATTTACTTTACCGTTTATCTATGTCTATCAGATATCACTTTTGCAAGTGATCGTGAAGGGATTGACAACCCCTTTATCGCGTTGGGTGCAAGTTGTTGATTGTTTGTGCAGGTATTCAGTGACTTGTGCGTTGTCTCCTACTGGATTGATACCTTGGTTCTCAAAACTGAGGGAAATACTTATTCTACTTTGCTGCATCACCCTCTCCTGTTTAAGGGAAAACCAACGCAAGCTCAAGAGGTAGCAGTGTCCAGGGCCAGGCATGCAGCAAGCAAGGCGAGGCCAGTGCCCCTCGCTCGCCCGAGTCTCCTTCTCTCATGTAACCTCTCTCTCTCTCTCTCTCTCTCTCTCTCTCTCTCTCTCTTTCTGACTGTTGGGGCCACTCTTTATCTTCTTATTTCTCCGCACAAAACAAAACAGGAGTCCAGCTCATGCACGCCGCCACCGCCACGTTCGATCTTGGTGGGAACCCTATGCCAAGTCAGTCCCCTCCCCACGCCTCATGTCACATATATACCTCGAGATGTCCTTTCTCGATTCCCTCAAACGCCCCTTGCGAAACCCACTGTATCGTCCATCATCGCCGTTCCAATCTCACCGTCAAAAGCTTCTTTGTTGGAAGTTTCCCACGCCGGTGAGCCCTCCCGAGCCTCCTCCTTTTGTGTTTTGTCTTATTTTGATCCCTAGATTCATTTTGACAAGATCTTGAATCCCCTCTCCATATATAGAAGCCATCCCGACCTCGTCGTCTTTGCTGGAGAACCCGAAGCACTGAGCTTTCATCACTTTGTTCCGTTGTCGTCCGCGGTCAACAATCATAACCGACGTCACCACCGGACGAGCCACTCTCTGCTACATCGTGCCGACACCTCTGCCACCGCCACCGACCACTAGAACCACAGGACCCGATCTGCCCCATCGCCGTCATCTCCTCATGTTCCTCTATTTAAGCAACACGAGCACCTGTTCGTTCCTGTTAAAAAAATGTTTGGTTTAGTAAGAGCGGTTTTCTTCAGTAGATCGAACCAGCTTGCGGTTTTTTTCCTTAACCGCCACAATCCGTTTTCCTTGTGGATCAGTCTTCCGCCCCTACACATGCAGCAAACACCCATACAGCCGACCATAGAGCGCCACATGGCTTATTTTTCAGAAAATTCCAATTTTAGTTTTCAATCCAAATTTTCTTTTAACATATCTTTTAATCTATAAATCCAAATTAGTTGATTCTTTTTCCTACGGTTTCATAAGAATCTCCTGTGTCTAGATAACGAAACTAAAAGTATTTTTGAAAGATTTAAAAATTGAATTCGATCAGATTTGCATTCGAACTTCATTAGGCCATAACTTGAGTTTCGTAACTCCCCTTTAGATGATTCTTTTTGAAAATCGAAGCTCGTGACATGTGCTTTGTTTTACTGTTAAAATTATGTTATGTAAAGAAACTCTATTCAAATATTTTTGTAGTTTTCTGAAATCTTTTCTTTGTTTTATTTTATGATTTTTCTTGTATGCTTATGTTTGTTATTGTTTGCTTACACTAGATTGTCCGGAGTGCAATGCGGAATACTACCAATCTTTAGAGTTTAATGAACGTCAGCAAGGCAAGTTCACCCATTGATCATACTTTTATTATCCAGTTTTAGTATGCATTAGTTCCACCCAATATTTGCATGAGTAGGGAAATTGTGGCATTCCAATGTAGTTCATGAGGTAGGAGCCTATGATCTTTGATCACCCTAGGAATATACGTTATGTCATATATTGCTTAGTCATGTTTATAGAGGGGGTGGTATGTGTGATTCATGCAAGTTGTGTGAGAGAAATAATAATTTTGGGTTGAGCTTAAGGTGGCAACAATAACACAACTCTGTCTGTAATAGTAGGGGCACCCTGGAGAAACTAGTGGCTTGCCCGAGCACCTAGAGAAACCAGTGCTTGCCCAAGGGGATCACGGAGGACCCGTGAGATCAACCTATGAAATGCCACCCAGGCTCAAAGGGATCATACAATATTTCATGCCTAGAAACTTCTGTGAGCAGCCACAAGCCATTATGGGCTCTGGCGTAGTTGAAGATGTTGTGGGAAACCTTTCCGTGATAAGCCAGCAGATGTAGGGGAATTGTAGCTGTATCGGCCTATCTATGATTAAAGGGACCTCTTCGGAAATCTATGTCTCGATCATGCGGTCTTCAAATAGCAGGCAGTGCGAGGAATTCAACGGAGAAGATTGAGTCTTGTGGGGAAAGGTGTGCAAACCTTTGCAGAGTGTACAAACTAATCATGATTAGCCGTGTCCCAGTTATGGACAACTTGAGTGTCTAGAAGCGATTTATTGGTTGATCTCATCACTTTATTCAATTAATGAAATGGAATTTTGGGTTGAGTTGGAGGAACCATCTCAATAATGGCATAAACTTTGTCGTAATTAAAATTAAATTCTTTGTTGTAGGAAAAAAAGTAGGTTTACGAAAAAATTACACTTAGAGCCTCCACCAGCCAAATATGCATATAGTAATAGACATTTTCATTATTATGCTATGGTGTTTAATTGCCAGTACATTTAACGTATTGACCTACATGGCTGCAATGTCTCATGTTGCAGGAATTATAGACGAGTAAGTGATACGTTAGGGTTATGATGTCTATGCTCAACTTTGTCATTGTTGATTTTGGGACTCCACAATCTTTGTTGTTACTTCTGCTATGTGGATTGAGGTAATAGTATTTACGTTACTTTATACATGTGATTGAACTCTGTTATAAATCCTCGAGTATCGTGTGTGTCAGCATACCGATCCAGGGACGACACTTAAGCACAGAGACTTCGGTCCATTCTGGTCGGGTCGCTACAACCAGTGCGTCCCTAAGCGATGGTTCCCCCTCCCATCCCCTCTGCCCCACATTCGTACACCGAGGCTGCCAAAACCTGCAAAGCCCCACACCCTCCTCCATCCACCACCCAACCACTGCCCAGCCGGAGCCTCCTCGCCAATGACATTGTTCACCACAACTGCTTGACGTCCCTCATCCACCATAACGGATGAGGATCCGTCATCGATCTAGTTGTCCGGCCGGTTCAGCCACCCCGTCCTCCACCTCCAAGGAGTTGCCCTGACTTTCTCCTCCATTCACACGGCACCATCTTCACCTACACCACCGGAAGAGCACCACCATCACCGATTCCTCGTATGAAGCTGAGCCCTAATCGGCGCCACCAAAGAGGTTGTACACTAATCACTGCATTTTCACCTTGGTTCGATCTCATAGTGCCGTCGGCGTTCGATCCCGAGCCGCCACAACGTGGCTCCATGTATGGCGGTGTCGCCGGCCACTTCCTCCATGGAGTCGCTCCCACAACGGCAACGTCCACAACAGTAGGAGCTATTGTTGTTGCTCCGTCTCTTGAGGCCCTACTGCTGCTACTTTAGCTCTCTTGCGCGCTGCTGCTCTGTGAAAGGATCAAGAAGAGGTGTCTAGAGGGGGGATGATTAGACCCTCAACAAGTAAAGATAGCAGTTTTTAAGTTTTTCAAGTTGAGCTTGGAAATTAGCACAATTTTAAGCATTCACTACAATTCAAGCAAGCATGTTAAGAGTAAATGAGCAGCGAAAAGTAAAGCATGCAACTTGCAAGAAAGTAAAGGGATGTGATTGGAGTGTACAAACACAACTGGAGACATGGAAATTTTTGGCATGGTTCCGATAGGTGGTGCTATCGTGCATCCACGTTGGTGGAGACTTCAACCCACAAAGGGTAACAGTTGTGCGAGTCCATGGAGATCTCCACCCAAGAAGGGTCCATGAATAAGCAAACTTGTCTATCCCACAATGGCCATCGCCCAAGAAGGACTTTCCTCACTCGGGTAGATCTTCACGAAGTAGGCGATCTCCTTGCCCTTACAAACTCCTTGGTTCAACTCCACAATCTTGACGGAGACACCACTCTCCAAAAGGTAATAGATGATGTGTTGATGATGAACTCCTTGCTCTTGTGCTTCAAATGATAGTCTCCCCAACACTCAACTCTCTCTCACAGATTTGGCTATGATGGAAAGATGATTTTGAGTGGAAAGCAACTTGGGGAAGGCTAGAGATCAAGATTCTTTTGGTTGGAATGGAATGTCTTGGTCTCAACACATGAGTAGGTGGTTCTCTCTCAGAAAATGAATAGTGGAAGTGTAGGCACATTCTGATGGCTCTCTCCACGAATGAAGCGTGGGCGGAGGGGTATATATAGCCTCCAAACAAAATCTAGCCGGTACACACAGATTCCCAAACTCGGTGTGACC
Organism: Triticum aestivum; assembly: GCF_018294505.1. Classification (NCBI taxonomy): domain Eukaryota; kingdom Viridiplantae; phylum Streptophyta; class Magnoliopsida; order Poales; family Poaceae; genus Triticum; species Triticum aestivum. The sequence goes on along the minus strand of NC_057810.1, from coordinate 388,163,788 downwards.
GAATGGTAAAAATCAGTCAGACCGATTCAGGTCAAAATATGAACGTGAGGCTTTTTGGTGGGACCGATGAGCAGGGGTTAGGGTAAAACCTCAACTCGGTGTGACCGATTACACAAACTCGGTGGGACCGATTTTGGTAAAAAGCAAACTAAGTATTGGACAAGCAAACTCGGTGGAACCAATTGAACAAACTTGGTGAGACCAAAATTGCCGCAACAGGTCACAGAGATTGCAAGCCCATCTCGGTGAGACTGAGATCCCATCGGTGAGACCGAACTGATTAGGGTTTGGAAGTGGCTATGTCAAATGAACTCGGTGGGGCCGAGTTTGAATTTTAGGTCTAGGACATGTGTGGATATGAGAAAGTAGCTGAGGGTTTTGGAGTATATCACTAAGCACTTTGAGCAAGCAAGCAATTAAGCAACACCTCATCCCCTTTTAATAGTATTGGCTTTCCTATGGACTCAATGTGATCTTGGGTCACTAAAATGAAAAATGTAGAGTCTTGAGATTTTGCCAATGTTTGTCCTTAGCATCTTGAAGGGTTTCCACATCCTCTTGTCCATGTCCAATCCACTCCTATGTTGAACTCATCTGAAATATACTAGGTAGAAGTATTAGTCCAACAAGAGATATGTTGACATTAATTACCAAAATCAGCCAGGGAGCACTTGTGCTTTCAATCTCTCCCTTTTTGGTAATTGATGACAACATACATCGAAGCTTTAGATAAAGATATAAGGAAATAGCAAGTAAACCATTTGAAGGACATGTAACATGCATTAACTCCCCCTACATGTATGCAATCATGTGATGATAGATCATAAGAGTATGAGAATGCATAAACATGATAGAGCAAGCAATGAGTTACATCTGTACTGGCCATATGCATCAGAGCAAATGATGTAGATGCTGGAAATATACCTTCATGTTCATGAATTTCTATTGCGAACTATATGTACCACATCAAGAGGTCTTCATGCACATGAGTGTGATGCATATATTTACCTTGTGGTATAGAGTTAGCTTTGAAAGAGATGTACCTAGGTAAACAAGGTTAGATGACACAAGAGCATCTACTAGACAGAGCAATAACATGAGATCACAAGAATACCAAGACTGGGATGACATGTAGAGAGTGAGTACTAGGTACTCTATTTGGTTATAGGCATGTCCCCAAGGATAAAGATATGCAATGAATTCAAAGGATTTTCTTCCCTTAGGACTGAGCTCTCTCCCCTGAATCTGATATTGGATAATGGGAGAAGATAGGGAGAGAAAATAAGAGCAAACAAGAAGATAACCAGAGCAAGATAGAATCATAACATATACCATCATGTCTTTCCCCTCTTGAAGACATGAGATAACTTTCCTCTTAAGAATAGAAGCATCAGGAGAAGCTTTAGGAGTGCATTCTCTCTTATGTTAAGCTTTGATGTGCTCTCTCCCCCCTTTGACATCAATTTCCAAGAAGGGTCTTCTGCAGCATGAGTCAAGTAGGTTAGGTCCTTGAGTCACATGACAAAGCAAAATATAATGTAGAATGCTGATAGAGGACAAGTATCATAGAGTGGAACTGGGACAAATATACAGGATGCAAGTGACACAGTTCTTATCTCAGTATTGACATCGGTAGCACCGAGTTGTTATTTTTGGTGGAACCGATATGGTTCGGTTCAGCCGAAGTAAACAAATCGGTGAGCCGAGTTCAATCCAAAAAAACTCTTGTCACCTCAGCTCACATAGGCAATTAAGATCTCACAAGGATATGCAAGGAATTGGATGCAGGGAAATGCAGAAATCTAGATGAACTTTTTTTGAAAGGGGAACTAGCATGCATGAGACAAATGCAAGAGCACAAAGAAACAACAGAGAACTTCATCTAGAATTGGTCGGCAACAAAGTCACCTATGTTAGAGTATATTGACTTAGGAGTCAAGTGAAGACACTTGATCATAGGTCATACTCATCTTTTAAGCTCAAAATTGGGTTGCCATTTTTGTTTAAGCATTTTGATGTATTCTCATCTTGTTGAGTTTCTTTGACCCATGTCTTGGGGTAAAGCTTCTCTAAGATGGAATGACATACCTTGGGTGGTGGTGTTGAACTTGGTCATGTAGTTGAACTTGTGTAGGGTGCTCAAGTTGATGTAGATCATCAAGAGTTGGGAGCGCCACTTATAGTTGAGGTTCATCTTCCTACATGGGTTAGTCTTGCAAGGAAGAGCACTTGTGTGTCCAAAATGACAATCATATTGATACCTATTGAAATTTGATATAAGGAATTTGTCGAAGGATATATTGAATGGATTCGTGCCTCCTTGTCTTCAACCACCATATTGTAGAGACTTGGAGATGTAGAGATTGCTTAGTATGTGATTGAGTTGCAATCTCATAGAGTTGGGTTTGTCCAAGTACCTACAAGGGTTAGATAGCATGCAAGAGTACAGGAATATACAAGACATATGATCATCATCATAAGAGATTTATCAAGGATTAGTCGAGGTGAGGCTCATGCCTTGCATGCATCCACATGGAGTTTCTACTCCAAGTTTGAGGCATCAATGATGTTCAATTCACTTCTCAACCTGGAAAACACTTTCTCATCAAGTGGTTTGGTAAATATATCCGCCAATTGCTTATCGCTATGAACATGCTCAAGTTTGATATCTCCCTTAGCAACATAATCTCAAATGAAATGATGATGAACTTCAACATGCTTAGTTCGAGAATGTCATAGGGGATTATGAGAAATCTTAATAGCACTTTCATTGTCGCAAAGCAATGGAACATGTTTCACACATATCCCATAATCTTTAAGAGTTTGGGTCATCCAAAGTAATTGAGCACAACATGAACTGGCAGCCATGTATTCCGCTTCGGCGGTGGAAAAGGATACCGAGTTTTGTTTCTTCGAGGACCAAGACACGAGAGATCTACCAAGAAATTGACAAGTACCCGAAGTGGACTTTCTATCAACCTTGTCACCAGCATAGTCCGAATCAGAGTAGCCAACAAGATTAAAAGAAGACCTCTTAGGATACCAAATGCCAAAATTTGATGTATGAATTAAGTATCTCACTGTCCTTTTCACAGCCTTAAGATGACATTCTTTGGGGGGGGGGGCGCTTGATATCGTGCACACATGCACACAGTTAGCATAATATCGGGTCGGGAGGCACATATATATAACAATGAACCAATCATAGAGCGGTAAACCTTTTGGTCAACCGGTTCACCATCCTTATTCAAGTCAAGAGGTCCACTAGTAGGCATGGGGGTATTCATACCTTTGCATTCTTGCATGTTGAACTTATTGAATAAGTCCTTTGTATACTTTGTTTGAGAGATAAAGGTTCCCTCCTTAGTTTGCTTGATTTGCAAACCAAGAAAAACATGAGTTCACTAATCATAGACATCTCGAACTTTTCCGACATTAGCCTTCCAAACTTTTCACTAAAATGTGGGTTAGTTGATCCAAATATGATATCATCAACATAAATTTTGCACACAAATAATTCTCCATTAACCCTTTTAGTAAAACGTGTAGAATCAGTTTTACCAATTTCAAACCCTTTTTCATGAAGAAACTTAGTCAAGCATTTATACAAAGCTCTAGGAGCTTGCTTAAGACCATAAAGAGCTTTGTGGAGTTTGTAAACATGGTCGGGTTTCTTTGGATTAACAAAGCCAGGAGGTTGCTTAACATAAACTTCCTCCTCAATTTCACCATTTATGAAAGCACTTTTGATGTCCATTTGATATAAGGTAATGTCATGATGATTGGCATAAGCAAGTAAGATGCGAATTGTGACACCCCTGATTCAATCATACACTAATCATACACGCAAACGTGTACGATCAAGATCAGGGACTCACGGGAAGATATCAAAACACAACTCTACAAATAAAATAAGTCATACAAGCATCATAATACAAGCCAGGGGCCTCGAGGGCTCGAATACAAGTGCTCGATCATAGACGAGTCAGCGGAAGCAACAATATCTGAGTACAGACATAAGTTAAACAAGTTTGCCTTAAGAAGGCTAGCACAAACTGGGATACAGATCGAAAGAGGCGCATGCCTCCTGCCTGGGATCCTCCTAACTACTCCTGGTCGTCTTCAGCGGCCTGCACGTAGTAGTAGGCACCTCCAGTGTAGTAGGAGTCGTCGTCGACGGTGGCGTCTGGCTCCAGGGCTCCAGCATCTGGTTGCAACAACCAGGTAGAAGGGAAAAGGGAAAAAGAGGGAGAAAAGCAACCGTGAGTACTCATCCAAAGTACTCGCAAGCAAGGAGCTACACTACATATGCATGGGTATATGTGTAAGGAGGCAATATGAGTGGACTGAACTGCAGAATGCCAGAATAAGAGGGGGATAGCTAGTCCTATCGAAGACTACGCTTCTGGCAGCCTCCATCTTGCAGCATGTAGAAGAGAGTAGATTGAAGTCCTCCAAGTAGCATCGCATAGCATAATCCTACCCGGCGATCCTCCCCTCGTCGCCCTGTGGAAAAGCGATCACCGGGTTGTATCTGGCACTTGGAAGGGTGTATTTTATTAAGTATCCGGTTCTAGTTGTCATAAGGTCAAGGTACAACTCCAAGTCGTCCTGTTACCGAAGATCATGGCTAGTCGAATAGATTAACTTCCCTGCAGAGGTGCACCACATAACCCAACATGCTCGATCCCATTTGGCCGGACACACATTCCTGGGTCAAGCCCGGCCTCGGAAGATCAACACGTTGCAGCCCCACCTAGGCACAACAGAGAGGTCAGCACGCCGGTCTAAACCTAAGCGCACAGGGGTCTGGGCCCATCGCCCTTAGCACACCTGCATGTTGCGTACGCGGCCGGTGAGCAGACCTAGCAACCTCCATTACAAAGGAAGTTGCATTAACGCAGTCCAACCCGGCGCGCGCCGCTCAGTCGCTGACGTCACGAAGGCTTCGGCTGATACCACGACGCCGAGTGCCCATAACTGTTCCCCCATAGTTGGTTAGTGCGTATAGGCCAGTAGCCAGACTCAAATCAAATACCAAGATCTCGTTAAGCGTGTTAAGTATCCACGAACGCCGAACAGGGCAGGCCCACCTGTCTCCTAGGTGGTCTCAACCCGCCCTGTCGCTCCGCCACAAAGTAACAGTCGGGGCCGTTGGGAACCCAGGCCCACCTCTACCGGGATGGAGCCACCTGTCCTTTCAGCCCCCTCATCAGAATCACTTGCGGGTACACATCGAGCTGACCCGACTTTAGTCACCATCTGTATAGTATGTATGTATGTATAGTATATACCCGTGATCACCTCCCGAGTGATCACGGCCCAATAGTATAGCAAGGTAGACTGACAAGAATGTAGGGCCAATGATGATAAACTAGCATCCTATACTAAGTATTTAGGATTGCAGGTAAGGTATCAACAGATGTAGCAACAATGTCAGGCTATGCATCAGAATAGGATTAACGGAAAGCAGTAACATGCTACACTACTCTAATGCAAGCAGTATAGAGGAGAATAGGCGATATCTGGTGATCAAGGGGGGGGGGCTTGCCTGGTTGCTCTGGCAAGGAGGGGTCGTCAACACCGTAGTCGATCGAGGCAGCAGCGACGTCCATCTTGTAGTCTACCGGAGAGAAGAGGGGGAAGAAACAATGAATACAGAGCAAACAATGCATCACAAAATATAACAAGGCAATACGCGGTGCCAGGGGTGATCTAACACAGGGATAGGTGATACTAGCGAAGGGGGGAAACATCCGGGAAAGTATTCCCGGTGTTTCGCGTTTTCGGACAGATGAACCGGAGGGGGAAAGTTGCGTGTTTGCTATGCTAGGGATGTGTGGCGGACGAACGGGCTGCGTATCCGGATTCGTTTCGTCGTCCTGAGCAACTTATATGTACAAAGTTTTTCCATCCGAGCTACAGATTATTTTATATAAATTTTTGAAGATTTAAGTCACTTTTAGGATTAACAGAATTGATTAATTTAGAAAATCCAATTATGACATCAGCATGACATCAGAGTGATGTCAGCAGTCAACAGTCGTTTGACTAGGTCCAACTGACGCGTGGGTCCCACTGTCATTGGCCAAGATTAACTAAAATAGATTTATTAGTTTAATTAGTGATTAGGCTAATCTAATCAGGTTTAATTAACTTCATTACTCACTTAATTAATTAATTAATTAGTTTTTTTATTTTTAAGTCTTTTTTTAACCGTTCCGGGGCTGGGCCCCGACTGTCATTGGGCCAGGGGCCTTAGCGGGTGTAGGGTTTACGGGCGCCGGGCGTGGGCACCCGAACGGGCGAGTCCCGAGCGGAGCCAGCCGGGGCGCTGCGGGTGGCTCGCCGGAGCGAGGCGACGGCGAGAATACGAGGGAGGGCGCAAGGAGGAGCCGAGGAGCGTGAGAGGAACGGCGGAGGCAGGGGCACAGGAGCACTCCGTGAGCGGGCGCGACCACGCACGAGTGGGCGAGCGCGGGGGCTGCAGTGGTGGTGGCGGTAGCGCCACAGCACAGCAGCAGCTACTGCAGCTCGTGGCGGGGCACGACCAGGAGCGGCAAGTGGGGCGACAGCGTGGCCGACGCATTCGTCGAGCAAGAGGGTGTGCGGGCCTAGACGGACCTGGAGCGCACGGGGTACGGGGCGTGGCGTGCTTGACCGCAAGGCAGAGATGGGCCGGAGGCGAGCGGACTGCACGAGCGCGAGATGGACGAGCGCGGTGTCCACAGACGAAAAGAAGGGGAGAGGGGAGGCGGAGGCCGAGGGCCTCACCGGCGTTTGCAGGGGCACATGGGCGTCGAGGCTCGGGGGCGACCCGTGGGGAGGAGGACGGGGACAATCGACGGCGACGGGAGGCGAGGTAGTCGAGGTAGAGAGGCTCTGGGAGGGTGGCTCCGGCGACTGGACCTCCAGGCGGCGGCGGTTGGTGTCGAAGGGGGATCAGGAACACTCCCTCAATCCAGATCGGATCGAGAGGGGGGAGCGGCGTGGGGAGTGGGGGATGTGTGTGGTTGGGAGTTAGGGTTTCTGGGATGGGGGAATAAGGAGAGTGGGGTGGCCGGTTGGGCCTTTTGGGCTGGTGGCCTATTGGCTAGTTGGGCCATTCGGCCCGAGGGGGAGGGTTCTTCCCTTTTCTCTTTGTTTAAGTTTTTGTTTTTATTTAATTTTCCTTTTATTGTTTTAAATTTTAGATCCACATTATTTTTACTTAGTAAAATATGATAACAACTCCTAAAATAACGTCTCAAATAACCCTCGGCCACAAAAGGTTTTAACCCAAAATAAATTAGTTTTGTGTTTTATAAAATACCAAAGGCATTTAAAAAATGTTTTTGCTACCATTTAAATCATTTTAGTGCATTTATACATTATATAAAAATGTGGATTATTCATCATAATCATCTATGCAGTAAATGACACAACCCGAACATTTTGGTTTTTAATATTTGAAAACTTTTGATGTTTGCCTGATTTTGAATTTGAATTTGAATCAGTTTCGAACTAACGTGAGATTAGTAACACTAATCGAGGTGATGTGGCACCATTAGCACAGGTTACTATAGCTTGATTATCCGGGCGTCACAATTCTCCTCCACTACAAGAAATGTCGTCCCGAGATTTAGGAGCGGGAGTAAGGGGGAAGGGATTTGGTTACAAAATTCTAACGAATCTTCTCGTTCTTGGTTGCTCTTTTCGAAGCGGTCGATCCATTACATTGATGTCTTCATTCCTCTTCTTGAGGTCATCATGATGAAGTCATCATTTTCTTCGGGAACTCAAACGTACTTACGAATAGGTAAGGGACAACTCGGCTACGACAGAATGCTATGAGGGAAACATTCTGGGGTTAACCCATGAATGAGCATAAGATTATCTCTCGAGTTGAACATATAAAATACAATGAGAGTAAGGTACGAAGGTACAATAAGAGGTTCCAAGCGAATAGATAGTTGCTCGAAGTCTGAACCAGAGTGAGAAAGGGGTTCAGAGCAATGAGAGTAAGTATTGTGTCCGACACCAGAATAGAGCACTAGGAAGGTGGCCCGTGAATTAAATATGAAGCCAAGCGCGAGGAATAAGTTTAGAAACATGGGGGGTATAGGAGAGTCAGGTTTCGATCCTGAGAAACTATGGGTTATGGGCTCACCACGTGGATTAAAAGTAGGAAGGGCAGTGACGTCTTGCACGACCATGTAAGCATGGCAAGTCAGAGGATAGTCTGTCGGTTATGTCGGCAACAACATCAGTACAAAGGGCGAGGGACAAAGAAAGCCATTTTCCTGCTCGATGAACGAGGCGAACCAATAGGCAAAGTTCTCGTCCATCGGTGGTTACCGGGGTGTTATCGACAAATGCAATAGTGTCTTGCTGACAGAATTGTACACCGAGGTGTTTACATAAGCAGGAGAATATTACTGCTTATATCACAAGAAGGTTTAAACAAACCATCGGAAAGGAAAATTGGTTATCAGGTTTAAACAGAACAATGGAAGGGAAAATGTGTATACACACATATTTCGGGGGTATATCCTTCCCAAGGACAAGCGAAGCATGATATCCATGACAGGGTGGAAAGTAGAAAACCATTTAGGTAAGGGGGGAGGAACCTCATGATATCACCCATACAACGGTGTTAGGATAAATGATAAAGAAAATTGAGCATTGTGCTTCAAATGCTCTTTATGAAAATCGGATTACCACAGACATGCTTCGAGATACCATTAACATGGTCTTCAAGCAAAGGTCAGACTTTGGATTCACAAAGGATCCATCAGGAACAACTTATAGAATAAGTCTTACAATTTCCTCGTGAAAGAATGGCTAAACTTGCTAAAAAGGATACTATAACAATAGGTCCTCCGCCCAGGTGTGCTAGGCATGACATCACCTTACCGGGTCATGTAAAGATGTTTATAACTCCTGGAAATATGTTCCAACCATTATATCTGACCAAGATCCAGATCCGATTGGCGTCAGGATATCGCAAACTTGGGATGCCTGAGAAGAGAGGTGCAACCAAATTGTTGAGATGGCATTGTAAGATTCTCGAGAATTAAACAGTGGGAGCGAGTTCCGAAACAAGAGTTCATCATTAATTCAAGGAGAGTGAGGAGGTGGCTGATTGACTCGGTGACAATTCATTGAGATTTTCAAAAGATGGATTTCCACACTTATGTGAACAAGAAAATAACATTTGATATAAAGAGGTATGCTCGAGGAAAACATACTCAGTTAAACATTGGTTGAAAGGTCCACTCAAAATATGGGTTTAGGTAGCATGATCAAAGTTAGAATGGTGATTCAATAACCAGCACACTAAGTTGGAATTATTGTCCATTAACTCCGAAGCAATAAGGTTGCTAAGAATAATACTGAAGTCTCACGGCAGATTTCACTTATTGGTATTCAGGTTAGAAGCAACACGGGGACCAAAAGAAGGGTGATGGCGAGAGGCATCACAATACCGAGAATTCTTAAGAGGTGGAGTCATCCTTGCAACATCCTTGACATAAGGAACAATAATACTTCAAGGTAGAACATAACATAAGTTGGATAGCAAGGAGCTCCATAACATGATCAAGTTTGTGTCGGAGGGGAGGCAATAATGTTGTCGATGATAACACATATCATAGAGGGGCAAGGGTGGTATTTCTCATCAAGAACTCAATCGATATTCTAGAAGAGCTCAAAATGTTGATGATGATCACGACACAATTGTCGACAGATTTCACGAAGGTGTAATCGAGCGGCGATGACATCAAGTCAAAGGACTAATGAAGTGAAAGGTTATTGGAACCACGAGTATGACACAAACTCAAAATCAAGCTTGCTGTTCAAGGCGAAATGATATGACGAGGAAAACCCGCGTAGGGTTAGCTCATCGTCAAAAATTGTGCTCCGGGAAGAAGGACCAGGTAGCACAGTTAAAATTTAGCACCAAATGATATACCCGATCAGGCTAGGAATGACGTGATGGAGTATTAAACTTCTCAACCGCAAAGTACTAGGAGTACTGAATCACAGGGGTGATTAGATTCACTAATCGATGTTCTCGGTTGACGACAACCCTGAACCCATGGAGTGACAAGGATAGGGAAAGGTACTACTACACCAGCAATTCATAAGATGTAGTGCGATGGCGTGATACCCTCAAGACACTAGGGGGTAATACTCGAAGGTATACCAAATAGAGGTTGGGCAAGCGTATTGCTCTGTAGAAGGCAAGTACTTCAACTTGTCCGAGAAAAGGATCAAAGATGATCAATCATGGTCGAAACCACGGCTGCAAAGGAACAACATAGATACAATATGAACTTGTAACCAGGGGATCATTATTAATACAAGAAGCTTCCATGATAAGTTCCACATCGGGTCCATGGGCATGAACACAAAGTTCAAGGTCAACTCCCACTTCTCCAAAGCACAACCTTACATTCACTTCTCATTTCAAATAATGGCATTAGTGTTGAAAGTTTTACCTGGTGAAATACCAGATGAGTATGGCCCGTGAAATCTTTCGGGTTCACACAGATTAAGGAAGGCATAGGTTCAACCCATCGGGGCATCTTAGGAGTATATACCACACATTTCGAGAATAAATAACGCAAACTCAATAGTAGAGTATGCTTCGAGAAAGCAAAGGATACAATTTACCAAAGGCATTATGTATCCGAGGAAAGGCTCACAAGATTATTGAATATGAAGGACGTTGTTGGATAAAATCCGACAAAAGGTTCTGGTGGTCCACAAGGGATCTGATGTGAGCATCGGTACTCAACCAAAGGAAGAAAGAATGCAAGGAGGTCAGATTATAAAAAGAAATGTCTAACTCAAAGCTCAATTGCAAAGGAATTATGATTTCCAAATCCAGGGATCAGAAGCAACGCTCTGATCAAGGATGGATAAGTTGTGTAGGCTTAGGGGTACGATCGATGGCAATTTGATTGGTCGAGATCCAGCTCATGTTTGAAAGTAGCCGAAAATATAATTTATAAGGATCAACTGATGATTGCGTGCATTCGCACACATATAGAATCAACGGACACAAAATGATAGTGACAAAGGATGCCAATAAGATTTCTAGACTTATGGGATTAACCATAATGAAAGCAAGCAAGAATTTCAAAAGCAAATGGCTGCCGAAGATTTTCGGAAGATCGAATGGTATTTTCAATTCTATTGTGAAACACATGAACGGCTAGGGATGAGGGGATACTCGGCAAGTGCAAGGAATTATCCGTTTGGGTATTCAGGTGACAAAGAACAGCAAGGCAGTAAGCTCAAAGGATTATCGGAACAACGACGAGTGTTTCGGGGTATCTTGTAATAACAAAACCATCTGGGGATGAATGTAAGAATAACAACTGTAAGTAGTTATCCATAAGGGTTGACGGTGGAAGGGAATTGCAAATGCGATGAACACAAGTTCTCGGGTTAATAGCATAGAGTATCTTTAGGGTCTTCACGTGCAGCAGACGATCATTAGTAATAAGAGGCTCTCCGGGTGAAAGTGATAATGAGATCCTAATGTTAGACTTAGTAAAATTCAATTAACCCGAATAGAAGAGAGTTCAGAGTCCCAGAGTAAAGGTTGAGGAATAAAAGATCCTACTACCACCCAATGGCGACGTGGGCCCGTAAGCCGCACACCCATGTTAGTAAAAGTTTTGCAACGACTAGACTCAACTTCGGCCAAGGAGTGTGGAAGGGGGATTCCTACAGGCAGTTGGCTCTGATACCAACTTGTGACGCCCCCGATTCAATCGTACACTAATCATACACGCAAACGTGTACGATCAAGATCAGGGACTCACGGGAAGATATCACAACACAACTCTACAAATAAAATAAGTCATACAAGCATCATAATACAAGCCAGGGGCCTCGAGGGCTCGAATACAAGTGCTCGATCATAGACAAGTCAGCGGAAGCAACAATATCTGAGTACAGACATAAGTTAAACAAGTTTGCCTTAAGAAGGCTAGCACAAACTGGGATACAGATCGAAAGAGGCGCAGACCTCCTGCCGGGGATCCTCCTAACTACTCCTGGTCGTCGTCAGTGGCCTGCACGTAGTAGTAGGCACCTCCAGTGTAGTAGGAGTCGTCGTCGACGGTGGCGTCTGGCTCCAGGGCTCCAGCATCTGGTTGCGACAACTAGGTAGAAGGGAAAAGGGGAAAAGAGGGAGAAAAACAACCGTGAGTACTCATCCAAAGTACTCGCAAGCAAGGAGCTACACTACATATGCATGGGTATATGTGTAAGGAGGCAATATGAGTGGACTGAACTGCAAAATGCCAGAATAAGAGGGGGGTAGCTAGTCCTATCGAAGACTATGCTTCTGGCAGCCTCCATCTTGCAGCATGTAGAAGAGAGTAGATTGAAGTCCTCCAAGTAGCATCGCATAGCATAATCCTACCCGGTGATCCTCCCCTCGTCGCCCTATGGAAAAGCGATCACCGGGTTGTATCTGGCACTTGGAAGGGTGTGTTTTATTAAGTATCCGGTTCTAGTTGTCATAAGGTCAAGGTACAACTCCAAGTCGTCCTGTTACCGAAGATCACGGCTATTCGAATAGATTAACTTCCCTGCAGGGGTGCACCACATAACCCAACACGCTCGATCCCATTTGGCCGGACACACTTTCCTGGGTCATGCCCGACCTCGGAAGATCAACACGTCGCAGCCCCACCTAGGCACAACAGAGAGGTTAGCACGCCGATCTAAACCTAAGCGCACAGGGGTCTGGGCCCATCGCCCTTAGCACACCTGCACATTGCGTACGCGACCGGTGAGCAGACCTAGCAACCTCCATTACAAAGGAAGTTGCGTTAACGCAGTCCAACCCGGCGCGCGCCGCTCAGTCGCTGACGTCACGAAGGCTTCGGCTGATACCACGACGCCGAGTGCCCATAACTGTTCCTGCGTAGTTTGTTAGTGCGTATAGGCCAGTAGCCAGACTCAGATCAAATACCAAGATCTCGTTAAGCATGTTAAGTATCCGCAAACGCCGAACAGGGCCAGGCCCACCTGTCTCCTAGGTGGTCTCAACCTGCCCTGTCACTCCGCCACAAAGTACCAGTCGGGGGCCGTCGGGAACCCAGGCCCACCTCTACCGGGATGGAGCCACCTGTCCTTTCAGCCCCCTCATCAGAATCACTTGCGGGTACTCATCGAGCTGACCTGACTTTAGTCACAATCTGTATAGTATGTATGTATGTATAGTATATACCCGTGATCACCTCCCGAGTGATCACGGTCCAATAGTATAGCAAGGCAGACTGACAAGAATGTAGGGCCAATGATGATAAACTAGCATCCTATACTAAGTATTTAGGATTGTAGGTAAGGTATCAACAGATGTAGAAACAATGTCAGGCTATGCATCAGAATAGGATTAACGGAAAGCAGTAACATGCTACACTACTCTAATGCAAGCAGTATGGAGGAGAATAGGCGATATCTGGTGATCAAGGAGGGGGGGGGCTTGCCTGGTTGCTCTGGCAAGGAGGGGTCGTCAACACCGTAGTCGATCGAGGCAGCAGCGACGTCCATCTCGTAGTCTATCGGAGAGAAGAGGGGGAAGAAACAATGAATACAGAGAAAACAATGCATCACAAAATATAATAAGGCAATACGCGGTGCCAGGGGTGATCTAACGCAGGGATAGGTGATACTAGCGAAGGGGGGAAACATCCGGGAAAGTATTCCTGGTGTTTCGCGTTTTCGGACAGATGAACCGGAGGGGTAAAGTTGCGTGTTTGCTATGCTAGGGATGTCTAGCGGATGAACGGGCTGCGTATACGGATTCGTTTTGTTGTCCTGAGCAACTTATATGTACAAAGTTTTTCCATCCGAGCTACAGATTATTTTATATTAATTTTTGAAGATTTAAGTCACTTTTAGGATTAACAGAATTGATTAATTTAGAAAATCCAATTATGACATCAGCATGACATCAGAGTGATGTCAGCAGTCAACAGTCGGTTGACTGGGTGCAACTGACGCGTGGGTCCCACTGTCAATGGCCAAGATTAACTAAAATAGATTTATTAGTTTAATTAGTGATTAGGCTAATCTAATCAGGTTTAATTAACTTCATTACTCACTTAATTAATTAATTAATTAATTTTTTCATTTTTTAAGTCTTTTTTTAAACGTTCCGGGGCTGGGCCCCGACTTTCATTGGGCCAAGGGCCTTAGCAGGTGTGGGGTTTACGGGAGACGGGTGTGGGTACCCGAACGGGCGAGTCCCGAGCGGAGCCAGCCGGGGCGCTGCGGGTGGCTCGCCGAAGCGAGGCCACGGCAAGCAGACGAGGGAGGGCGCAAGGAGAAGTCGAGGAGCATGAGACGAACGGCGGAGGCAGGGGAAAAGGAGCACTCCGTGAGCGGGCGCGACCATGCATGAGTGAGCGAGCGCGGGGGCTGCAGTGGTGGTGGCGGCAGTGCCGCAGCACAGCAGCAGCTGCTGCAGCTCGTGGCGGGGCACGACCAGGAGCAGCAAGTGGGCCAACGGCATGGCCGACGCAGTCGTCGAGCAGGAGGGTGTGCGGGCCTGGACGGACCTGGAGCGCACGGGGTACGGGGCGTGGCGTGCTCGACCGCAAGGTAGAGATGGGCCGGAGGCGAGCGGACTACACGGGCGCGAGATGGACGAGCGCGGTGTCCGCAGACGAAAAGAAGGGGAGAGGGGAGGCGGAGGCCGAGGGCCTCACCAGCGTTTGCAGGGGCACATGGGCGTCGAGGCTCGGGGGCAACCCGTGGGGAGGAGGACGGGGACTATCGACGGCGACGGGAGTCGAGGTAGTCGAGGCAGAGAGGCTCCGGGAGGGTGGCTCCGGCGACTGGACCTCCAGGCGGCGGCGGTTGGTGTCGAAGGGGGCTCGAGAACGCTCCCTC